>NC_140590.1:1374600706-1375108206 GCF_964204655.1 Triturus cristatus | reverse complement strand
GTCTCTGGCTCTAGAGCAGCTCTGCTGACCTGGGTCTCTGGCTCTAGAGCAGCTCTGCTGACCTGGGTCTCTGGCTCTAGAGCAGCTCTGCTGACCTGGGTCTCTGGCTCTAGAGCAGCTCTGCTGACCTGCTTCTTAGGCTCTAGAGCAGCTCTGCTGACCTGGTTCTCTGGCTCTACAACGGCTCTGCTGACCTGGTTTCTCTGGCTCTACAGCAGCTCTGCTGACCTGGTTCTCTGCAGTCACGATGCATGCACCCGACTTCGTGAAAATATATTTAAAAATAATATAGGTTTATTATAAGTACAAATATTATTTTTATGAGTATCTTCGATAATCTCTTGCCCTAATATGTATATTAAAGACACATACATATCATTTTGGAACATAATTTTTTTTTTGCTTGAGTCGCGCACCCAGCGCACCCCAGCACGTATATGACGTCACGCGGGACCCGCCACCGTAAAAGCATCTTGTACCGTAATGCGCATGTATCGCGAATGCGCGGGAGCGGTCTGGTCGCATACCAATCGCGCACATCACATAATATTAAATGTATATGATGTAACTGAAAAACACGCAGCCGTCGCACACCGTACGCAGATCCTTTACAACTTTTCTAAAATGGCGGATAGAATCCGCACACCCACCGTGATGTGTACGCTTTGAGTGCGCGACTTCGATTTAAAAAAATAAAATAAAATAAAAAAAGAATATAAATATATTCAAATAAAAAATGAAAACAAAAAAATTAATCAATTTCCGTTTTGCAATTTTCAGAAAAATATATAATGTTATTTAATGAATAAAATATTTATAAACAGTTAAAAAACTGTAGAAAACTTTTGAAATTCACTGAAAAGAACCATAGGTTTCAGAGACGTTCTAGTTAGAAATTAGCATTTAAAAAAGCTTTGAAATTCACTGAAAAAACCATAGGTTTCAAAGACGTTATAGTTAGAAATTAGCATTTAAAAAACCTTAAAAATTCACAGAAAAAACCATATATGAATAAGTGTATAATTATAATGGTGATTTCTTAACCCCATGGGTGCTCAGGACGGCTCCCGGCCGTCATGAGTCACGGTAGTCGTGTGCTCATGACAGCCGGGAGCCGTCCGACCGTTGCCGCTCCGCTCATGCGCGGCTAATTCCCCGCCTGTGCGGGCAAATAATTAGTCGGCGGAGTTCGGACGGCTCCCGGCCTTCATGAGCACATGCCCACCGTGATTTATGACGGCCGGGAGCCGTCCTAGGTACCTGAGCACCACGCCCAACCCTGCCCCCCTCGCACCGCGGCAGAATTTGCCACGCGGCGAAGGGGTTAACATATTAACTATGAGTTACTATGTGTTTGAATAAATGAGGTGTTGTGGATAATTGTGTAAGTGAATAAATGTAAGTGTGATTAATTTTTTTCATGAGTGAGTAGAATGTAGCCGGGGAGGCGGGTAGGCGTGTGTGGATCTGCATCTCTACATGCCAAGAACAGATGCATACTGGTAAGTAGCATTTCCCGTTCGAGGCATATGAACTGCAGATCACACACTGAGCATTGATTGTAAAGCAGTACCCGCTTCTAGCAGCGACCACCAGTATCTGTTGCAGTAGTTTGAAATAGTGTTTTGAGTACAGCCTGGCCCACACTAGCTTGTTGTTTTGTTTGCACATCTACACAACAGTGTTTTGTGAATGTGTGCGTTGTAGACCATGTGGCTGCTTTGTAGATGTCATCTAAGGGAATGTTCCCTAAAATGCCATCAAAGCCCCTATCTTTCGGGTAGAGTGGGCTTTAGGAGGAACAGATAATGTGCATTTAGCTTTGTGATAGCAAATCTGTATGCATTTGACAATCCACCTTGCTATGCCAGATTTCGATATGGGGTTGCCTTTAGGTGGAGGTGAGAAGGACACGAAGAACAAGTTACTTACCTTCGGTAACGATGTATCTGTAAGAATCATTAGTTAGTTAGATTCCTCACCTTAGAATATCCCCAGGCGTCAGACTGGATCCGGAAGATTTTTGTAGCAATACCCCTTGCGCGTCGCTAGGCGTCGTCTGTGGCTCCGCGTCCGTCGTTGGCGTTGTGCGCCAGAATGACGTCGGAGTACTTAGACGCCGCCCTCGCGCGCTGACGTCAGTTCTTGTACATAGCTTTCCACGCCAGGAACGCAGAGCCATGCAAGAGACCGACACTGGTGCCAAAAAAAGTCTAGGGGCCTGAAAAGGATAACCTTAACCCTAGATGTCAGTTCGCAGAATGGGGAGGCTGGGTTGGTCGGTGAGGAATCTAACTAACTAATGTTTCTTACAGATACATCATTACCGAAGGTAAGTAACTTGTTCATCTGAAAGAAACACGTTAGTTAGATTCCTCACCTTAGAATAGATACCCAAGCAATACCAACCCCGGTGGTGGGTCTGCGAACCAAGATCACACCAGAAAGTCCTGGAGGACAGAACGGCCAAAGAAGCCATCCCTCCGGACTTGGCTGTCGAGGCAATAATGCCTGGCAAACGTGTGTAGCGAAGCCAACTTTGGCGCCTGACAGATGTCCTGCAAAGGGACTCCCCGTCCCAAAGCAGTAGTAGCCGCTGTGGCCCGAGTAGAATGGGCTCGCAGCCCAACAGGAGGGTCCTTTTTTGCCAAGGAATAACCGATTTTTATGCACAAAACGACCCGCCGGGAGATGGTCCGTTTGTGCTCAGCTTTCCCCTTCTTAGCACCCACGTATCCAACGAAAAGTTGGCCGTCCACCCGGAACTGTTTTGTGCGGTCCAAATAAAAGGAGAGCGCACGTTTTGGCTCCAGACGGTGGAGCCTCTCTTCCTCTTTGGAAGGATGCGGACGCGGAAAGAAGGTGGGCAAGGTGACAGATTGCCCAAGATGAAAGGGGGTCACCACTTTCGGTAGAAAGGAAGGACGAGGCCGAAGGACAACCTTGTCCGGATGAACAGAGAGAAAAGGAGGCTTGGACGATAGAGCCTGGAGCTCACTCACCCGTCTAGCCGAGGTGATGGCTACCAGAAAAGCAGTCTTAAGAGTCAGAAGACGAAGAGGACAATTGTGAAGAGGCTCAAAGGGAGCGCACATCAGAAATGTGAGAACAAGATTCAAGTCCCACTGAGGCATTAAGAAAGGGACAGGAGGGAACGTGTGAGTAATGCCTTTAAGAAAGCGTGAAACTACAGGGGACTTGAAAAGAGAAGGCTGATCAGGAAGCCGTAAGAAGGCAGAGAGTGCAGCAAGATAACCTTTCAAGGTGCCCAAGGCAGAGCCCTGCTGGGCCAAAGAAAGAAGAAAGAGGAGAACCTCAGAAAGAGGGGTGGAAAGGGGATCCACAGCCTTTGCTGTGCACCATGCCACAAATGTGTTCCACCGGCAGGCGTATACCGTCTTTGTGGAGGGACGCCTGGCTGCCAGAATGATATCACAGACTTCAGGAGGCAAGTCAAATGGCATCAACTGCCGCCGCTCAATCTCCACGCATGGAGGTGGAGGCTGGACAGGTTCGGGTGGAGGACTGTCCCCTGCTGCTGCGACATAAGATCCTCCTGAAGGGGCAGGCGTATCGGAGGATTGGTCAACATACTGAGTAGCTCGGGATACCAGTACCTTCGTGCCCAATCCGGAGCCACCAAGATGACTTGGGCCCGGTCGTGCCTGATCTTCTTCAGCACTCTGGGCAGAAGTGGTATAGGCGGAAAGGCGTACAACAGACCGCAACTCCACTCGAGACGAAAAGCGTTGCCGAGCGAGTGCCGCTTTGGAAATTCCAACGCGCAGAACTGCTGACATTGCGCGTTCTCGTCGGTGGCGAATAGATCTAACCAAGGCTGAAAGAGACCTTGCACCACCTCGGAGTTCAGACGCCATTCGTGATCCATCATGCACCGGCGGCTGAGTTTGTCTGCTCTGGCGTTCAGAGAGCCCGCCAGATGTTGAACCACTAGGGTGACGCCCTGGTGTTCCAGCCATGTCCAGAGGTGCAGAGCCTCCTGACAAAGGGTCCACGACCCCACCCCGCCCTGTTTGTTGCAATACCACATGGCGGTGGTGTTGTCCGTGAACACCTGCACGACACTTCCCCTGACAGAGGGAAGGAAGGCTTTCAGTGCAAGTCGGATCGCTCTCAGCTCCAACAAGTTGATGTGGAGGCGAGACTCCGCCGGAGACCAGAGGCCTCTGATCTCCGCCTCTCCCATATAACCACCCCATCCCAGGAGGGACGCATCCGTCGCTACGACATGCTCCGGTAGGGAGAGGCTCTTGCCCGTGACCCAATCGCGGTCCGTGAGCCACCACTGCAACTGCTGTGCAGTGCCCTCCGAGATCAAGACATGGTCGGACAGGTTGCCGTGATGCTGGGCCCACTGAAACTTCAGGTCCCACTGCAGAACCCGCATGCGCCGCCTGGCGTGATGCACTAGTAGGATGCAGGAGGCCATCAGCCCGAGAAGCCGCAACACTAGCCTGACCGAAACCCAGGATAGAGGCCGAAAGATGGGAATCAGGGCCTGAAATCCCGGACCCGCTGTTCCGGTGGATAAACCCAGAATTGCGCCGAATCGAGAACCGCTCCGATGAAGAGGAGCTTCTGAGAGGGGCTCAGGTGTGACTTCGGCACGTTGATGGAAAACCCCAGCAAATGCAGGAGATCCGCCGTAGTCTGGAGGTGGGAGACGACTGCCTGGGGCGAGCCCGCCTTTAACAACCAGTCGTCGAGATAGGGGAAGACTGGAACCCCTGATCTGCGCAGAT
Source organism: Triturus cristatus (assembly GCF_964204655.1). Taxonomy (NCBI): domain Eukaryota; kingdom Metazoa; phylum Chordata; class Amphibia; order Caudata; family Salamandridae; genus Triturus; species Triturus cristatus. The sequence continues at coordinate 1,375,103,443 of NC_140590.1, read as the reverse complement.
GAGCTGCAACCACCGCCATCACTTTCGTGAACACCCGAGGGGCACTGGTAAGGCCGAAGGGGAGCACGGTGAACTGACCCACCGTGAACCGCAGGTAACGCCGGTGGGCCGGCAGGACGGGGATGTGGAAATATGCGTCCTGCAAGTCCAACCCTACCATCCAGTCTCCAGGGTCTAGGGCAGCTAGAACCTGAGCCAAAGTCAACATTTTGAACCGTTCCTTCCGGAGGAAGGCATTGACGTTCCTGAGGTCCAAGATAGGGCGTAGGCCCCCTTTGCCCTTCTTGGGAACCAGAAAGTAGTGGGAATAACAACCACAACCTACTTCTGGGCTCGGAACGCGCTCGACGGCCTCTTTGGCCAAGAGGGCCGAAACTTCCTCTTGCAGAAGATGCAAATGATCCTCCGAGATACGGTGGTGCTGCGGTGGCATGGCTGGAGGGGTCGTCTCGAAGGGGAGGGAGTAGCCCCTTCGGACGATTTGCAGCACCCACCTGTCCGAAGTGATGGTACGCCAGTGGAGCAGGAGATGGCGAACTCTGCCTCCCACTGGCGAGGAATGGGCCTGAAAGCTCGGACTAGGAAGGCTTTGAGGCGGATGCTGCCGGGGTGGATGTGGACTGACCGCGTTGTCCTCCAGTACCGCCTCGGCGGAAACCACGTCCACGACCGCGTGCAGGTTGGTTCTGCGGCCGGTGGCTAGGCGGACGTGAGGAGGTGCTCCTTCCTTGGCCACCAAAGGAGCGAAAAGCGGAAGGTTGTGGCCGCGGGCCGAGAGGCCCAAGGACTTGGCCGTAGCCGGGAGTCCTTGAAGCGAGCCAGCGCACTGTCCGCTTTCTCACCAAAAAGGCGAGTGCCATCAAAAGGCATGTCCATGAGAGTGCTCTGGACATCCCCTGAAAAGGACGTGGACCGCAGCCAGGCGTGACGTCGAAGCGCCACCGTGGTAGAAATCGCCCTACCCAGCGAGTCCGTAGTGTCGAGCCCACATCGGATTGCATGACGCGCTGCATCTCTCCCATCGGCCAGAGCTTGGGAAAGTCGTGCCTGGGCCTCCTCCGGGCACAGGGGCAGCACGTCCTCCACCGTATCCCACAGAGAGTGGGAATAACGGTCCAAGAGACAGGCGGTGTTCAAAGACCGCAGGCCCAAACTGAGCAAGGAGAAGAGCTTCTTACCAAACTGTTCAAGTCTCTTGGAATCCCGGTCCGGAGGAGCGGACGGGAAGGAGGATTGGGAGGTAGAGGCCTGGATAACCAGGCTCTCGGGGGTGGGGTGTTGGGACAGAAAACTGGGGTTGCCCGGAGCAGGGCGGTGGCGCCTGGCAACGTTCCTATCCACAGGAGGAACTGTGGAGGGCTTGGACCAAGTGCCCTGCAGAACGTCAATGAGGGCCGCATTGAACTGCAGCAGAGGCTCAGTGGAGCTTGCTGCAGACTGAAGCACCTCAGTGAGGATGTTAGTCCTCACGGCCACGGCAGGCAGCTCAAGCCCAAGGGCTGCGGCCGCCTTGCGCAGCACCACAGAAAAAGCTGCACCCTCCTCCGAAGCCACAGTCGAAGGAGAGATGAATCCAGTGTCTGGTGAGGTATCCAGACCACTGGCCTCCCCCAGTTCATCTGCCCAGTCCCGCGAAAGTTGAGCCTGAACGGCCATAGGGTCCTCGGACCCCTCCCAGTCGCCCCCGTCATCCGATTCCTGGTAAACAGGAGGAATGATCGGAGCCGGACGATAGACAAAATGTGTCTCCAGCGGCGTCGAGCGGCGCCGCACCGGCGCCGGGTCCGGACAGGGGCTAAACCGGGGAACGACGTCGACCGGAGTCGGAGGTGGCACCGGTGGCGACGCCGGCGGAGGAGGCGTGACTAGGTCGACCGGCGTCGACGGGGGTCCAGGCATGGGCCCCTCGGGGACCTGCGGCGTCGGGGCCGGAGCATCCGACAGCGTCGGGACCGGAGCCTCCGACGGCACCAGGGCCGGAGCCGCCGGCGCGCAAGGTCGACGAGTCGAGTCCGCGGGGCCCGAAGGCGGGCGTCGACGGCAGGGCCAGGCTCCTCATGGCCGAGAGGAAGGCACTGACCTCCCCCGGCGTCGCGTCAGTCCCAGGGACCGGCGGGTATGGGGACGTGCGTGGCGCCTGCAGCTCCGACGGAGCCGCGGGGGTGGGACCACCCTGACCCTCGGCCGAGTCGCGCGACCGGCGAGGGGAGTCCGAAGAGCGGTGTCGCCTCTTGGACTTCTTGGATCGCTTCGACTTACCCGAGGACTTCGAGCCAGACGAGCGATGATGTCGGCTGCAGCTCCGCGACCGATCTTTGGACCTCCTCCTGGACCGGGATCGAGAGGGGTGCGGAGCCGAGTGGCGAAGCTCGAGAAGCTTACGGGATCGCTCCCGCCTAGCTTTCGAAGTCAGGGCCATACAATCGGAACACGACTCCGCGTCGTGGTCGGGCCCCAAACAGTACAGGCACCGGCGGTGGTGATCGGTCACCGACATCAGTCGGTGACAGTCGTCGAAGGCCTTGAAACCAGGCATCCTACCGGCACCAGAGTCGATAAAGTGACCAAAAAGAGTCAAAAGATTTAGTCAAAAAATGACTAAAAGGGGTAGCTCTCCCGGATCAGCGCTTACTGGCGCGGAAAAAAGAAGAACTGACGTCAGCGCGCGAGGGCCGCATCTAAGTACTCCGACGACGTCATTCCGGCGCACGACGCCAACGTCGGACGCGGAGCCACAGACGACGCCTAGCGACGCGCAAGGGGTATTGCTACAAAAATCTTCCGGATCCAGTCTGACACCTGGGGATATTCTAAGGTGAGGAATCTAACTAACGTGTTTCTTTCAGATAAGTTGTTTGGTCTTACGAAAAGGTGTTTGTTCTTTCAATGTAATAAAGAAGTGCTCTTTTAACATCTAGAGTGTGAAGAGCTCTTTCTGCAACTGTCTGTGGTTGCGAGAAGAATACGGGCAACTCCACAGACTGGTTGAGGTGGAAGGGAGAAATAACTTTAGGGAGGAATTGGATTGGTTCTGAGAACAACTTTATTATGATGGAGTTGTAAGAACGGTTCTTGAATAGTTGGTGCTTGTAGCTCACTGACTCTTCTAAGGGAAGTAATGGCTACTAGGAAAGCAACTTTCCATGTTAGAAACTATAGTTCACATTTGTGCAGAGGTTCAAAAGGAGGACCCATTAGTCTCGTGAGGGCAATGTTTAAGTTCCATACAGGGGAGGAGGGTACCCTAGGGGGAATTATTCTTTTCAGGCCTTCCATAAATGCTTTGATGGTAGGTATCTTGAAGAGTGATAAGTGTTGTCTATTTTGTAAATAGACTGCTATGGCAGTGAGATGTAATCTAATAGATGTATAGGCTAAGTTACACCTTTGGAGATGCAGTAGGTAACCTATGATGTGTCGAATTGACACATCTAAAGGATTGATGGTGTTGTTGTGGCAATATATCAAGAATCGCTGATTATATAAGTTGGTTTTTATGAGCCAATCGTCCAAATATGGGAAGACATGAATATGCTGTCTTCTCAGGTGAGCTGCAACAATCGCCAGACACTTGGTGAATACTTTGGCTGCTGCGGTGACTCCGAAAGGGAGTACCTTGAATTGGTAGTGCTGGCCTTCCATTACAAACCTGAGATATTTCCTTTGAGAGGTGTGAATGGGAATATGAAAGTAGGCGTCCTTGAGATCTAGAGCGGCAAGGAAGTCACCTTGTGAAAGGAGAGGAAGGACTTGTTGAAGCGTGACCATGTGAAAGTGGTCTGAGTGTATGTAGAGATTTAGTGGTCTGAGGTCGAGGATAGGTCTCAAAGATCCGTCCTTCTTTGGGATGAGGAAATACAGGGAGTAGACTCCTGTGTTTTGCTGATGCAGGTGGACTGGTTCTATTGCATGTTTTTGTAGGAGGGAGATTACCTCCTGTTTTAGCACTGATTGCAAGGCTCCCATTGATTTAGCCGTGTCAGTGTCTTTTTTTCATCTTCGAGAGATGAATCCACAGTCGGTCCGAACAAGTGTTCCTGGTCAAATGGCTGATTGAGAATGGAAGTTTGTACTTCAGGGTTAAAACTCAAAATGCGTAGCCAAGCGTGTCTACGTATGAGGTTGTTAGCCCTGTTTATATATTTGACAGGCAGGTGTTGCAATAGGGTCTCTAGCTGGTCGGAGTGCGCCCTATCATACCTAGCTAACAAGGCTTGAGTGTTGGCGATACGCCATATGTTAGCTGCTTGAGACGCTGTGCGTTTACCGGAAGCGTCCAAGAGTTTGGACTCTTTGTCGGGAGGTGGAGCATCCCCTGATGTTTGAGAGTTAGTGTGAGAAGTTGGCCTGATATAAGCTGTCCACTAGTTATAGTGGGCACCCTGTATCAGTCCAAACAACCCCTTATGGTGAATAGGTCAAAGACAACCTTTATTGAAAGCTATCCTAGTGGTAGCTATGGAGAGCAGCCTTCAGGCTAAGTCTTGAAGGAATGTAAAGCAGCTTGTTTTACCAGTCTATAATCTCTTGAATGATCAAATGAAAGGACAACCACACCAGGGATATATTTAAAATATATGTATTTAAGATAAAACACACCCCTCTTGTCTCTTTATGTGACTGGAGTTCGAAGTAATTAAGTTACAAGTTAGCAATCAACAGTAATAGCACAAATACACGTTTGGGCCCTAGGGGCGTACCAAACCATATACCAATAAAGTGGTATAAGAACACCAACTGAAGAAGACACTAGGCCTAGAGCCTGTAGAATCGCTGGGACCCCAAGGAACCACCCAAGATAGTGACGCAGGGGACCCACGGGGGATGTGTGCACTGTGTGAACACAGCCGCGGGTTCCGGTTAGCTTCTATGGGCAATGTCGCGGTTGGAAATGTAAAGATTAGGGACACTTAGAAATGAGTCAGGACCAAACCCTTTTGGACTTAGGAAGTTCTAGGGCTAGCACCCGAGTACTCGTGTTACCTCACCCAGGGAAGCCGGGTGCATGGGTGTCTTTTGGTGTCGGGTCGCGTCGTCGATTTCAATGGGCGCTGGCGAAGAAGTGCTGCTGCCGTGAAGAGGAGAAGTGTCCGAAGCGATCCAAGCCTGGATCTAGGATGGAAGGAACCTGAAAGCAGAGGGGACAGAGTCTGGGTCACTTACCAGTGACCAAGGGCAGGATGGACCAATGCCCACAGATGTCGGGTCCTTCAGGTGAGTTGACGGGTGTCTTGACTTTTCAGCCACGAGGTCCACAGGCGCCGATGACGACAAGGAGCTGGATTCAAGCTGTCCCACGAAGTCTGTCGAGTGCTGCAGTGTCGGCGACCAGATTGGACCCAACAAGCCTTGGCAACGGCAAGTCACTTGGAGAAAGGACGTCGGTGCAGACCAGCAAGGTCTGGGGGACTCACCCAGCGAGGGTAAGTCGGGGCACGTCTGGAGCAACCAGGAAAGCTCAATCAGAAGAGGAGTTGCCTTCGTGGGGACCTACTAGCCAACGGGCTAGCGATCGCGAACGAGCCTCGAGCGGTCGCACTGGAAACTGGCCCACTGGACACCCGTGGAGTGGAGGCCAGAAATCTTCGGTGCAGGAGATGCTCAAGGCTGGGGCTACTCGGAGCCCAAAGCACAACTTCGAGGAAGACTAAGAAGATTATGTTACTGCAAAAGTTCACGATGTCCAAGGGTCGCGGTTCCACGTCACCCACGGGCCTCAGCTTTGCTGTGGACTCAGGGTAGACTCGGGGAAGTGTGGTAAATATTTCGTTACCGGTACTATTTTTTATGCGGTAAAATCTATCAAGAATAACTCAGTAAATATAAGAGGCAGAATCCGTGGTATTAGAGGTTTAAAATTGCTTTATTCCTATACAAAGGAAGACAATTCGAATTGTGGGCCTTCTGTTCCATCACCACGAAAGTTCAGGAAGGAAGGGAACACATATTATTGACAGATAGGCAGTTTTATAGAAAATACATTACAGTGAAACAGATGCAAGAGGCGTAATAGCTGATAAAAGGTGCATACGTAGCTAATAGAGGGCGTAATTCAAGAAACGTCACTAAACATGATGTCATAAGTGGGTGGATCCATAAAAGAATCCTGCAATGTCAGCAGAAATGTTTGGCAAAGATGCGCACGCAGCCGCATGACGTGTGATTGACGTGCAACTAGAGGGTGAAGGGGACTTGACATTTTAGCTCTACATGTGGAGACAGAAGTCTGGGGTTATGTCAACCTAATCCCATATCATATCTAATATCCTATGTTTAAAGAACTGTGTTATCCAAAAGGAGAGGTCTCTTGGGATAGAATCTTATTCTATACTGACTATACTGACTGTTAGTGCGTGTACAAGCGTCTAAGTGTCTACACTAGATGCGAGGGGGTAGGAATATTCCATGGTAACGGGGCTATGAATTGCTTGCATGAGGACAGCGAGGCCTGGCCCCTTTGCATGGTAGCTGGAGGAGTGTTTACCTAAACTACATGACAGGAATGCATCGGATGGGGAGCGAAGGAGATAATCTCGAAGGTGAAATACAGTTTTTGGCAGGCGATAGGCTGGATCAGGCACCGTTAGCCGCGCAGGGAGTAAGACAAAGTTCATGGTCACAGATGCAGGCTCAGACTGGAGCTTTCAGAGGCAGAAGGCAGGAAAAGGCTTAATGACAGAATTCGGGCCTACTCGCCTGAATCTGTGAAATGTGGAAAGTGAACCACATAAAGTCGGTGGCCTTTCATACTTAGGAATGGAATATCTGACCCATTCATGGCGGATCTGAAAGAGGACATGTTGACGGTGGACGCACATATGTTTGCGTCTTCAGAACTGGAGCAAAAGGGAACATACATGTACTTATAGCATGCACATGGAGCCGTTGGGGTCTACGATAGGGGACATAACTGATCACAAAATTCATATTTCCTCATTCCCTCCTTGTCCCCTTCGGACCCTTAGGAGATATCGATCTTCATCAATCCATCGATCTGTTCATATAGCATCATTTGTTCTTCTTTCTTCTTCCGGGATCTCGAATGAAAACTTGGATGTGGGATACACGAGGTGGCACACAGACCACAAATCGCTGGCCCACATTGTAGACATAAGCAGCAACTGAATAGTATGAGAGAGCCAATACCTAGGAAGGATAGGATTCTCCATCCCCAGGCTGACAACACGCCCCAGAACCAACCGGACCAAGTCCAGGTGCCTGGACTCTGGTGTATCTGGCTTACAATCTTATGAAGGCGAGTTATGGCCTTATATACTGACGGCGAATTTTCTGGTATGAAAATGCAGCAACTTGATCCGATGACCCTACAAGCTCCGCCCCTATCGGCCAGGATGACGTCAAGGACAAGACGATTTTGAAGCACAACAATCCGCATAGCAGACTGCTCTTCTGTTAAATTGCCTAAGGCGGAAATAGTTTCGTTCACTACTGCTTCAAGGGTTCTGGTTAATCTACGTATCAGCTTACTATTAGTGACTGTACCTATATAGGGGAAGAAACCTTTATTGAAATCTGTGTATTTTTCCCATGCTGTTTCAGTATAATCGACAATTGGGAGATCTCTCGGTTGTCTATTGTGTACTAAATGGGTATTTCTATGATAATCAGGAGGAGCCAGGAAAACAGGTGGCAGAAGGAATGCTATGTAACAGGTACCATCCCAATCTAAAGGTAGACATATATATGCGGTCTGACCACATATGAAGTAGGAATGATGGGAAGCTCTAAATGTAGACTTGCCTTGATCACTGAATTTTATTACAGTGGTGCATTTACTATGGCCCATGTGTATGGAACCATTCTTTCTGATACATAATTCCCCCTTTACTGGGAATACTGACATGGCGGGCAAGATAGGTGTAGCTTCAGATTCAACGTTCAGGATCATGAGGTTAAGTGTAAAATTACCTAATCCATATACTTCATTTTCTAGATCAGTTCCTGTTCTTTTGGGAAGTCCCTCCTTGTTAGGGTAGCAGACTTTAAGCAAAACTAGGTTCAGGTTTCCCCATACCCAGTTGTCTTGATAAACTGCGGAATTTGAATCTAGGGTATTAATCAAACTAAACCATGCTCCACAGGAGCCATTGTGTGTGAACGGATAGGGAAAGAGGGGCAAAACTCCCTTATAGTTCTGATAGGGAGGGAGTCGGCCACATATCCAACAATTTGTGGCATTGCTGGTCTGATGGGAATGATGTAGCATACTAATGAATGTGTTGTTGCGCAGCGCAAATCTATAGGACAACTCATGCGGAGGAAATTCGCTAAAAGAATGTTCTGCAGTTATATTATAAGCACGTTTAAGAATAGGGTAATACATATGCAATAGTATGCTAAAAATAATAATCAGAAGACTTAGAAAAAACAAAATTAATAATGTTACTGTACAGTGACTACGAAGTGATTTACAATACGCATGCTTTTTCAGCTGCTTTCGCTGATTTCTTTCTCTATTCCGGTCTAGAGGATACATGTCAGAGACAAATTCAACCGATTCACCTTGGAGAGGACTTAAACAATCAAATTGTCTGACTTATTAGACCTCAATTTTAGTTTATAACTTTCTGAGTTCGATTGCTCAACCAAGGGGAGCTTTGAGTCTGTTTTTGAGGAAATACAGGGTTTAGTCTCTATATTGGATGGTAGTCCATAAAATTTCTTGATATGACTCGAGTGCAACCATCCTTTTCTTCCCTCGATTTTCACGGCTGTCCTGGTGGTAAGTAAAACTAACTTCGGTGACTTCCACCTAGGATCCAGTTGGGTCTTCCGGTCAAAGTTCCTGACCAGCACCAAGTCCCCAGGAACCACGTCATGGGGCTTCACCTCAGTATTATCGGGAAAAGCTGCGGATACCTGTGAACGACAAGATTGTAGTGCAGACATCAAGGAAGCCAGGTAATCTGTCAGCATATTACAGTCAACGTCAGTGATTTTACGAGGTATAGGCGTCCCCCACATATTTGGTGGTCTACCGAAGATCACCTCATACGGGGATAGCCCTGTTCGAGAATGTGCTACCATTCTCATGTAAAAGAGCGCAACTGGTAAGGCTACTATCCAATCAACTCCTTTTTCTCTACATATTTTGGACAATCTAATTTTCAAAGTTTGATTATGGCGTTCTACGAGACCTGCTGCCTCGGGATGTCGGACACAGTGAAATTTCCATTGATAGCCTAATAGAAGGGAAACGTGTTTCATTAGTTCGGATGAGAACGGCTGGCCGTTATCTGAGTAGACAACACGTGGTAAACCGTACCGTGGGAAGAATTCTCGAACTAACTGTTTGGCAGTAGTCGGGGCAGTGTAATCTGAAACCGGGTATGCTTCTGTCCAACGGGAAAGAGCACAGACAACTACGAGAACATATTTGAATCCTCGACATCGTTCCATCTGGATATAATCCATCTGGAGGACTTCAAAAGCATGATTAGGAGGTTGAAATCCACCCTGCTCTACGGGGATGCTTTTACCTGGATTAAACTGACAACATATCATACAGGTACGAACCTTTTGTTTAGCTGCGGCTCGCAAGTGCTTGTTAAACCAAATGTGTTGAATGCTGTCTAGCATAGCTTTCTCTCCTAGGTGTGCTGGACTATGTATTGTGTTAATAATAACTTGGACCATAGAGTCGGGAAGAAACCATATAGATTTTTCCTTCGTCATCCATCCTTGATCTGTTTGGATCCCTCCTAATTCAGTCCATTTCTTTATTTCTTCTGGTGTAGCATGTGTCTGTATGTCAATTACATCAAGGGCGGGATCCTTAACCGTCATGCAATGTGTTAGTATCGGGACTATTGTCTTTGTCGCGTCAATTGTGAGAGTCTGATTCTGAGCAGTCTGTTTAGCTGTTCTGTCAGCTAGGTCATTACCCTGAGAAATGATATTAGTAACTTTTGTGTGGGCTTTGCATTTCATAATCGATATTGCAGTAGGTAGATGAATCGCGTCTAATAGGGCTTGAATGAGGGGTCCGTGTTGAATGTGGGCACCGTGAGAAGTTAAATAACCTCTTTCGCGCCACAGTACGCCGAAGTCATGAACGACTCCGAATGCATAACGTGAATCTGTGTATATGTTGACTTTTTTATTTTTGGCTTGAATACAGGCTTGTGTCAGAGCGATGAGCTCTGCTGCTTGAGCTGACAAAGTGTTAATACAATTTGTTTCAATGACTTCAGTATCTGTTGTGACTGCGTAAGCGGCCACTAACTCTCCTGTACTTGTTCTCATACATGACCCATCTACATACAATGTCAAGTCCGGATCTGACAAAGGGATATCTGTCAAGTCTTGTCTGGGTTTCGTCGTGATAGTAATAACTTCGACACAATCATGTGCCAATGGATCTGTTCCGCTCACTGGTAACAGTGTGGCAGGATTTAACGTATTGCAACGTCTGATTTCTATGTGTGGCTGAAACAATGTTAATTCGTAACCGGTGAGTCTCGCTATAGTCAAGTGTTGTGTTTGTGTGCGATTCAAAAGAACCTCTACTGCGTGTGGTACTTGTACTGTCAATTGATGTCCTAACACTATGGCATCGCTTTGTCTGATTGCTAAAGCTGTTGCTGCCACCGATTCCAGGCACGCAGGAAGAGCCTGAGCTACTGGATCTAATGTACTAGAGAAATAAGCACATGGTTTATGTGATCCTGCTTGCTCCTGAGTGAGTACTGACAAAACAGTACCTTCGCGTTCTGTAACGAAGAGTGTAAACTGTTTACTGTAACATGGTGTTGCTAGGACAGGTGCTTGGCATAAAGCTTTCTTTAAACTTTCAAATGCGTGTGTATGTTCTTGAGTCCAAGGGAGGACAGTCGATGTGGCTGCCTCCTGTGTTGTCAACTGGATGAGTGGTTTTGCTAGAAATGCATATTGAGGGATCCACTGCCTACAGTATGAAGTGAGGCCTATAAAAGCCCGTACCTCCTTTTGTGTCTTGGGTGATGGCATGTTAGCGATTAACTGGATGCGGTCGGATGTAAGCTGCCTTCCCTCCTTGGACAGCGAGTGCCCAAGGTAAACAACTCGCTGGACACAGAATTGCAGCTTAGAAGGGGACACCTTGTGCCCCTTGTCAGCCAAAAATTTTAAAACCGTCAGTGACGCTTTTTCACATTCAAGTTCGCTTCGGGCGGTGATCAGCAGATCATCGACATATTGAAGCAAGGCAGTGTTAACTGGCATGTGGATACTGTCAAGTTCTCGTTTCAATGCTTGGCTATAGATGCTGGGGCTTTCTGTAAATCCTTGAGGTGCGCGTGTGAATTTAAAACTTCGTCCATTTAAACTAAATCCGAATAAATATTGACTTTCCGGATCAATCGGGACACTAAAGAAAGCATTCTTGAGATCAATTACAGTGAAGAACGTAGCTTCTGAGTCAATAGCTGTGAGTAATGAAGAGATATCTGGGACCACGGGGTATTGTGGCACAATACATTTATTTAATTCGCGCAGATCAATAACTAATCGATATACTGGTGGAGCTTTTGGATCCGTTCTTTTAAGAATCGGAATTATCGGAGAATTACATACATTGGAGTCAGTTTCGACAACCACTCCTTGTGTAATGAGCTCGTCAATGATTTGCAGCAAAGCCACAACAGCATCGGGGGGTAACTTGTATTGTCGTATTCGTGGTAGTACTATTCCTGATTTCAGTGTAACTTGATATGGTGTAATGTTCATGCAACCAACATCAGTGGGGCCTTGTGCCCATAAATGTGTAGGTAAATTCTGCAGTCGGTGATCCATGTCTCTGGATACGTAGTGACCTTTAAAGTCACGTAGAAATAGTCGTACTCCTTCCGGAGAACAACATATTATAGCTCCTAGAGCTTTCAATGTTTTTATACCTAACAAGTTTTCTGGACATAATTTAGTAAGCAATAAATCTGTAGTACGTGTCAATGGACCAATCGTAAGTGGAAGAGGTTGTGTTACATCATTAATTATAGGTTTTCCTGAGAATCCAAGGGAAATATTCTGTGAGGCTGAGAGGGGTGCCCCTGGAACTTCACTACGTCTTATAGTTGTTCTGCTTGCCCCTGTATCAAGTAAAAACTTTCTGTCTTCCCCTAATAGTTCACTATGTACATAAGGTCCCTCTTGGTCTACAGGAACCTCAATAAGGGGTAAGCCAACTTCCCTCTCTAGGCTATCTCATGAGTATCGCTGATAATCGGGATAATGATAATCTGCTTGTGCATACTGATACATCTGTTGTGTCGTTGCTTGTGTTGCAGCAGTAGGCTGCGCTTGTGGTGGTACTACAATCTGTTGTGGAGCTGCCTGTTGCGGAGCTGACCTAGGTTGTGCATGCTGAGGTATTTGTTGTTGATTCTGATCCTGTCTAGGTGGACGTGGTCTCTCATGTGTTCTACCTGTAGCAATATTATGTTTCAGGACTGGACAATCGTGTATATAATGACCTAGTTGTTTACAATAGTTGCATGTCCCTTTCGTAGGACCTGCGTAATCACCCTTTTGATGACCATCGGCTGGAACTGACTGTGCAACAAGCATTTTCATTTTTGTATCTTTCATACGTCTTTGTTCGTGTTCTTGTTCTTCTTTAATTCTATTGTGATGATATTGTAACATCTGTAGCATCTGTGATGGGGTATTACCTTGCCAGGTACTTTCAAAATTTCAATACTCTATTCTTAACTTGTATCAGAGAATTTACAACTAATTTTGTCACAAACAGATGTGGGTATGACTCACTACTGGCTTTTATGCCACTATTTATACCAAAACATTTTTCAAATCGGGAATAGAAATCACTAGTATCTTCGTCTGGCTTTTGTTTACAGGCTGAGATTGCACCCCAGTCTTCCTTTTTCGTAGTTAATAAACGTGGCAATACCTGTATTAGTAATCCTGCTAGGGCTGTAGTCTTTTCCCCAAGCCCTGCTCCTGCAGCTCGGGCCTTTTCTTCGTTTTCTAATGCTGTCCAATCTATCTTTTGGTCTCCTACCTCCCATTCTTTTTCTTTGAGTTTTTCATAAATACCTGCGGGTAATAGGACTTTTAATATTTTCATAATATCGGGGTAGGTATACTCTCCCATGAGTAACATGTCTTTTATCTCACGGTGGAAACCTGCTGGATCTTTGTCATGACTGGGTACTACTTTCTTCATTTCTAATAATTCCAGTTTAGTTATAGGCGTGTACACAAACACGCGTGTAAAATTATCACCGGCACCTCTGATCGGGTGCACTTCGCGTAACGGGTTCTGTCTATCTATGTGATACATTTTTCTTCCCATTATGGGAACTGGAACGTGTTTTGGGCATACGAAATTTAAATATTGGTTTCGGGATCCTAGAATTTCCTTAATCAAATCAGTACCTGACCCTCTCCATATATTCGTGAGTAGTTCTGTCAATATGTCAGGTAAGGGTCCTGGATCGGAGTGTTGGTTTTTAATAATATAAGGAGGTGTTGAATCATGTATATACTAGCTAAACGCTGTTCATATGGGTCTAGATTCAGAAACGTGTGTGTAAGTACATCATCATTGTATTCGCCGGGACTGTCAGCCCATTGTACTGCTGACCTGACTAATTCTTGTTCGTCCATGGAATCGAGCACGTGGTACCCCTTTCGATCTCGGAGTAATTTATCAGCGGCTTGGAATAAGTGTTCAGGGGATTTTGTATTTAACATAGGGTTTGGAAAATGTCTATTATATTCTGGACGTATTGGACGTACCGAATCATTAAAACCTCTGGTATTATTATGGGGTTTTCCTCTACTAACATAAGCTATCGTTTCTACTTGCTCTGACTCTTGCTCCTCCTCTTCTCTGTTTAGGTCAGTAGCGTCTACCTCTAATCTTTCTTCGTGTATTCGTTCTACTTCTTTGCGGATCTTTCGGTACATAGCTACTATACATAACTGTTTATCATGTCTTCCTTCTGATATATTCCGGCCCCAAGTGACAAGTTTTTGCATTTCTTCCGGATTTACCCCAGGCCGGTCTTGATTTCTGATTACACAGTTTATGAGGAAACGTAACAGTTGTCCCTGTACCTCCGCTTTCTGGTACTCCATGGCTCTGCTAATACTTTCAGGGCCTCGCCCTGACTGGACAAAGTGATATATATTTTCTAAATGTGTATTCATTCCTGGTAACTTCGTTAAATATATTGCAGCTCGTCTAATACGTAATGATGACAGCAGCATTTCGTCCCGTTTACCGGGCACAGGATCATATCTACAATCTACTAGAAGTTCCTTAAGCATGTCGGGAGTTGCTAGTTTGGGCGTACGTTGGAGGGCTAAATCTCTAAGAGTCTGTTTATTTCGCGGCGGAGTGGCAAACATGTCTGTCATACCTCCTGTAGCACCGTCTGAGGTGCTAGGCACGAAAGGATTCGTTGGGTGTAGGATAGAGATTGTAGATGCGGGAAAAACTGTAGAAACGGACGGGTCTGTTGAAACTTGTGTAGGAGTTTGTAATTGCGGGGATACAGACGGATGCTCTTGGTGTTGAGCACCATCGGCAAGCGGTGTGGGTGGTATATCATTAGCATATTCGGGAGCAGCGTCATCTAAATAGGAGGAAAGAAAAACGTCCTTTGCTGTTTTGGGATGTGATTTGGGATGTGCTTTTATCGGAAACAATGGAGGTGGCAGGTCTTTTGGTATTTCCTGAGTAGCCTTAGGTAACCCTTCGGCCAGAAGTGGATACATACCATTCATAAGGGCGTTTCTTTGTCTATCTACTTGTTCTGAGTTTACTCGAGTACCTTCCTCAAGTAATAGATTTTCTCGAGTTTTATTTGAATTCTCTCTACTTTTCTCTTCCTGTCTGTGTGCTTTTTCTGTACGTCTGTATGATTCTTTACGCCATAATTCAATGGCATCTTTCTGTGACTGTCTGGCTTTCTTTTTCCATAATTCTTCTTCTACTCTCATGATGCAATCTGCATCCCAGGTCCCCGCTGCGGGCCATCTCTGACTCTCTGGTAATTCTTTGGTGTAGTCCACCCATAAATCAAGAAATAATACGGCATCTAGGCCATGCTTATGATACATGAAGTATCCTGGAGTATCCCTAGGTGGAATGGGAACAGCTTCTTCGAGTACACCTTTTCTAGTTTTGATCTGTCTTAGTTTCGAAAAGAGCGGCATTTTTAGATCTTGTTTCTAGAACACACTTTATACAAGAAAACACAATAATGAACAGTCATTCACACCACAATATATAGAACGTATTAAAACATTTAACACTTAATAGTTTTACGAACAATGATAACTAATAGAAAACTAGTTACTGACATTATACTGACACTAGATAATACTTATTTATATGCGAAACATACTATATATACTATATATACTGCTAAACAGTACAGATACACTGCTGAAACAGTGCAGACCGGATTTGTGTACCCAAACCCGTCTTGACCGGCACAGACTATGTGCACGTAAAATGCCTCCCCGATAATGGTACTCACCGGGTAGCTCGGAACGGAAGGCCTCGGAACGGAACTTGAAACTGGACCGGACTGGACTCGACTGGACTCGGAACTTCGGAACTCGGTGGGACTCTGTATACCTCGGATCTTGCTCTCTCAGCTAGGCTCTGGTCGGGATACTTCGCACTTCTCACCGCCTCGTCTGGGTGTTGATCGCAGCCTCAGTCGTCCCCGCTTGGCCGGAGGGAGATACAGGAAATCCTGCGGGTACGTGTTTTTGTCCGTTCAGCTGTGGCAGGAGACCGGGCCTGTGACGCACCGCCGGCGCGTGAGATGAGAAAGTGTCCCTATTCGGGCGCCAATTTATGTGGTAAATATTTCGTTACCGGTACTATTTTTTATGCGGTAAAATCTATCAAGAATAACTCAGTAAATATAAGAGGCAGAATCCGTGGTATTAGAGGTTTAAAATTGCTTTATTCCTATACAAAGGAAGACAATTCGAATTGTGGGCCTTCTGTTCCATCACCACGAAAGTTCAGGAAGGAAGGGAACACATATTATTGACAGATAGGCAGTTTTATAGAAAATACATTACAGTGAAACAGATGCAAGAGGCGTAATAGCTGATAAAAGGTGCATACGTAGCTAATAGAGGGCGTAATTCAAGAAACGTCACTAAACATGATGTCATAAGTGGGTGGATCCATAAAAGAATCCTGCAATGTCAGCAGAAATGTTTGGCAAAGATGCGCACGCAGCCGCATGACGTGTGATTGACGTGCAACTAGAGGGTGAAGGGGACTTGACATTTTAGCTCTACATGTGGAGACAGAAGTCTGGGGTTATGTCAACCTAATCCCATATCATATCTAATATCCTATGTTTAAAGAACTGTGTTATCCAAAAGGAGAGGTCTCTTGGGATAGAATCTTATTCTATACTGACTATACTGACTGTTAGTGCGTGTACAAGCGTCTAAGTGTCTACACTAGATGCGAGGGGGTAGGAATATTCCATGGTAACGGGGCTATGAATTGCTTGCATGAGGACAGCGAGGCCTGGCCCCTTTGCATGGTAGCTGGAGGAGTGTTTACCTAAACTACTAGACAGGAATGAATCGGATGGGGAGCGAAGGAGATAATCTCGAAGGTGAAATACAGTTTTTGGCAGGCGATAGGCTGGATCAGGCACCGTTAGCCGCGCAGGGAGTAAGACAAAGTTCATGGTCACAGATGCAGGCTCAGACTGGAGCTTTCAGAGGCAGAAGGCAGGAAAAGGCTTAATGACAGAATTCGGGCCTACTCGCCTGAATCTGTGAAATGTGGAAAGTGAACCACATAAAGTCGGTGGCCTTTCATACTTAGGAATGGAATATCTGACCCATTCATGGCGGATCTGAAAGAGGACATGTTGACGGTGGACGCACATATGTTTGCGTCTTCAGAACTGGAGCAAAAGGGAACATACATGTACTTATAGCATGCACATGGAGCCGTTGGGGTCTACGATAGGGGACATAACTGATCACAAAATTCATATTTCCTCAGAAGTCTGGAAATCCACCTCTGGTGATGCAGAGACTTCGGCGTCCGGCGGGAGCTTCAGCGATGCAGACCAGTCAGTTGCTTCTTTGGTGCCTGCCAAGCAGGGGAGTTCCTTGACCCCAAGGGAGATTTCTTCAGTCTTCTAGTTAAAGTAGAACGTCGAAGGTCCAGGATATATATTGCAGAGTTTCACCAGGGTAATCTAAAGTCGCAAGGACTGAGTTCCCATACTTATACAAAGTTGGGGGTTGGACATACTCTAGGGACCCACCTATGGGAGGGCTTGGAAAGAGGGGTGGTTACACCCATTTCCTTTGTCCAGTTTCGTGCCAGAGCAGGGGCAGGTAGCCCCTGCAACCGGTTTGAACCGGACTATGCACAGGGACACCAAGTGTGCCCCCAGTGCAGGACTTCAAAGCACCAGAGAGTGCTCCCGCCCAGCCCCAATACACATCTGTCTGTCTGGGGAGGTGGTTACACCTCCCTGGGACAGGAAACCTATTCTCCAGGCCTCCCCTGCCGGAGTTTCGCTCAGCAGCAGGAGGTCAGACCCTTGTCTGTGGCAAAGGCATCCATTTTGTGATGCCAGGGCTGTAGAAAGTCCTACCGGGTTAGACCAGTGTGAACATGTCTCTCCCTCTAGAAGGGTGGAATGCCAGAACTGGTGTGGGGGGGGGGGGGGGGGGAGGGGGGGGAGGGGGTAGTATTCCAAAGTGTTTGACACCAAACACATGTTTCCATGCAGCCATCCCAAAGTTAGCATTTACCGCGAGGTTATAATGCACTTAAGAGTATATGGTCAGGCTGCACCACAAACCGCATCAGAGGAGATACTCCGAAAGCTGCAGAGGGGATCTGCTCATGCAGGGTCACCCTCTCACATAAAAACCAAGCACTCTGCCTTCAGGATTGTTAAGGCCTGCCATAGGAGTAACTTATAGGTTTTATATGTGTGTGCTATGGTAGTGATATAGGTAGCCTATACCACTGTAAGGGGTGAAAGCACCACCTTACCCAGGCTGCAGTAGCAGACCTGTGGTGTTATTTTGGAGTGCTTCCCAGGGGTGGCATATTACATGCTTCAGCCCCTGGTAGGCCTCTGAGGAACCTATGCCCTAGGTACATAGTATACCATATACTAGGGGCTTATAAGGCACTCCAGAATCCAATTGGGTATGTACCTAATGTACATGGAAACCATTTTAGAGAGAAAGCAGCTAGGCTGTGGTCCTGATTAGCAGGGCCACAGCCAGACTAAGGTCGAAAAACAGTGAAACACCAGCAAAAAGTGGGGGTACCCATGTGAATCAAATCCTACTCTCCTACAGTTAGCCCTTTTCCTGTAGTTGGAGACTACTAACGAATCCAACGGAATGTGGCCTTTAATGTATGCTGGGTCTGCTGGGGCGGCTTTATATTTCTTTTCTATTCTTGGGTTGATAACCCTAGCCCTAACAGGGTCTTTAAACACTTCAGGTGCATGTTTAATTACCCCTTTCAGCATAGGTAGAATGGAGGTGGTCTTTTGTGAGATATCAAAAGTATCCATTAAAAAATCCTCATCCACGGGATCTGTGTGTAAGTCAACCCCGTGGCACAGTGCAGCTCTGTGAACGAGCTGGTTGAAGCCCATGGTATCCTCTGGAGGGGAAGGTCTAGAGGGATAGATGTCGTCCTGTGGCACGTTAGGGACATCCTGTGTATTGTAATCGTCCCATGGGTCTGGGGTATGACGTGGCTCACCATCTGCACCCTCCCCTGTGTAATCAGAAGTGTCATCATCGTCCACTGGTGGAGGAGATGGTGTAGGAGAGTGGTGTGGTGGAGGAGGAGGTGGCGAAGGGATTCTGAGAGGAGATGTCGCTATGTCCCTCTTTTTAGGTGCTGGAGCCGGTGTAGGCGAGTCCAGTGGTCTCTTTTGAGAACTCCGAATCAGTTGACCAGCCTTTGGATCTTTAAGAACAGTCTTTTGGGTGGGATCCGGTTTAAAAAGCTCTTCTGTGGGTGGCATGTCCGGTGCCGATTTTTTCGGACCTGAATGCTTGCGCGGCACCGATTGTAGAGCGGTTTTGTGCTCTTTGGGCTTGGAACCGTGAGGTTTTGAGGTGTCTGTAGGGCCTTACTGAACCGGTTGTTTTTTCGGTTAAAAATGCTTTTTCGGCTCCGAAGTTTGAGAGTCTGTAGTCTTCGGTAGCGGCTTTTTGGTCGGTTCCGATGTTTTTTTTCGGAGTCGAGGGATTGGTGCCGGTACGTTTGGTGCCGAGTGCGTCGATGCGAAGGCAGTAGTGGGCACCGAGGAGGAGGACGGTGTCTTCTTTTTCGGTGCCGGGGTCTGAGTTTCAGTACCAGCAGCAGGCTGATTCGATCCAGAGTGGCCTGAAGGCTTTGTTGTTGGCTTCTTGGCCAGGCCCAGAGGCGGGGCGTGAGAAGTACTTTCTCGGTGTGCACCTGGACCCGAAGGCGAAGGTGTGACCGAAGCCTTTTTCGGTGGTGGCGGGAGGGGGTCGGGGTCAACGGCAGTACTTACGACCCGTTGCCCAGGAGTGATGTCTTCGATGTCGGAGTCTGCTTCGGAGGCGCTGACGAGGCCTTCTTCGACCCGCTCCTGTGCTGGTACATCGACGCCCTCTTGGAAGATGTCGTCGGGAATATAAGTCGACGAGCGAGCCATTGTTCTTCGAGCTCGACGATCCCGAATGGTCTTTTTGGAGCGGAAAGAGGCACAAGCTGGACAGTCTGTGGCCTCGTGCTCCGGTGAAAGGCAGAGGTTACACACCTCATGTAGATCTGTGTGTGGGAATTTCGACCCACATTGAGGACACTTCTTGAATGGAGTCCTTTCCATGAGCCAGATGTAGAGGCCCAGGTAGGCCCGAAGGCATTTGTCGACGACCGGAATCGAGGACTTCGAAGTTGGTGAGATGCGCGAGGATCGCGATCAAAAACAATACCGTAGAAAAGGGTGAAGGATTGTGCGTCGAAAGTGGGATCGGTAACGGTACCGAGCTGGAGCACCATAAACGCATCCGAGCCCGATAGCGGAAAAAAACAATCTGAGGACGGAGCCGATGCCCATGCGCACTATGATCCAAAGGAGGAGTCACCTATCCCGTGACTTCCAAAGACTTTTCCAAGGCAAAAACAAGTGCACACATCCGGGCCCAACACAAGATGGCGATCTATGCTCAGTGGGTGATCTGCAGCTCATATGCCTCAAACATATATATATATATCTACACACACACACACACACACAACTCTCCAACTGGCGGGAGCCCCCATCCCTACAGGGCGGTTTTGCAGGCGGGCATGGAGCATCCCGCATTTTGGCATGCCAAAGCAAACACAGAAGATGTGAAGCCCAACTCGGTAATTCACTCGCTTGATTGCTTTTCAGAGATGGCAGATCATACCCTACGCGTTTTGGCCGTTGGTCATGGCCTTGTTTACAGGTGAGGTGCATCACACTTCGTTAACTCCCACTTTTAAAACACATTAATCATGTGACTTTGGATATATAGATAGAGACATCATACAAAATATACTCCACACAGAGTATGGAATCTACCAAGAAGGTATCAACTCTTGAGCTCTTCTGCAGAGTAAAGCAAACTGCAAGACCTGTATATTAGGTATCAGTCAAAACCCATACACAAAAAGCTGAAAACTGTCATCGATAGAGCGGAAGGAAAAAGGCATGACTTCTGCATCGAGTAGTAAATAGTAACTTCACTGAAAAGAAGTCAGCAGAATAATACACTAAAATAATCTTAACTGATCGGAAGAAAGGGTCAGGAAAAAACGTGAAACACCACACTAGTTGCAACTAGATGAATACACATTGCAACTCAGTCATTTATAAACACTTCTGTCCACACAAGTCAGAAATAAAGAAAGATCCAACCAGATCCTGCAAAGACATGTCTAGGTGTCTTTATTAAACTGTGCAGCTCTAAATTGCCTTAAAGCAGAATCAGCATGTACGCCAAATAAATATACATCATCAAACGGCATATCTTTCAGGGTATTCTGTACAGGCTCTGAAAACATAGACTGACGTAGCCATGCATATCTGCCCAGTGCAACTGACTGACCCATAGCTTTACCCACAGAATCAGTGGTGTCCATATCACATTTCACAGTGTAATTCGCTGCCTGTCGACCATCATGCACCAACTGTAGCAGTTCACGTTTGGCTTCCTCTGGATGGGAAGGCAGCAACTCTCCACTACTAAATCTCACTGTGCATGGGAAAACCTGCTGAGTACACGTCATGTTCAAAGAACGTAAAGCTGCAATAGTGGCTAGAGAAAATCTATCTCCCACAACTTTCCAGCCATCTGGACTCGGTGTTTGGTGGAACCAGAGAGAAGACATGTGTGTCTGCAGAGGCTGTAAATACCTGCACAACCAGACCTTTTGTGGAGGGATGTTTGAAGAGACAATCAGGATCCCCAGGCGCGGCTCGATGCCTATGGGATATAGCTCGGTCTACAGGCATTTCAGTTACTGGCCTTGCCCAAGCCCCTAACAATATGCCATGTAGAGACTCATAACAGATGGCAAAAGGAAATCTGAAACTGGGGAGGACTGAAGCCCACTAGCCTCACCCAGTTCAGTCAGTCAATTGTCTTCCAAAGGAGGCTGGACAGTATTGGCAAAAGGGTTTTGACACCTTATATTCTCCCCTTCGTCTGTCCAACTGTGCCTTTTCATAGTAAGAGCAGAAACCAGCTGAATAGTGACAGATGGAGACTTGCCTAAAGTGGACAGCTCCATCGGGCCGCATTTGAAGACGTCTGGCGCAGATGTGTCTACGTCGGGAAAAGTAATTGGTGCGTTATCAATTGACGCCGCTGACATCATTGGCTGACCTTACTCCGAAGGCCCCAAAGGGCTGTGCAGCAGCGCTGACTCGAATTGGATAACTGATTCCGAGAACCCGACTGGCATCGAGGGCAAATCCGCAGTTGAGTATCCAATAGGGGAACCTCCCACCTCCGAGCTAGAAAGCTTGCCAGAGGGGAATTGATGTCCAAAGACTTTATGCAGGGAAAGGAAATATTCCCACATTTGGACTAGAGTCGCCTTGGCTCTGGGATATTTAGGGAGGGGTGTGGTGGACTCTTGATAATGGTCCGCAACCGAAGGTTGGGAGACAGCGCCGGAAACAAACTTACATGACCGTTGGTGCTTCAAACCTCCCTCGATGGAGATGGCCTCTCACCCGAACGGCTCCTCGACAGGTCTCTGAACTTCGACTGACGCTGCTGCGGTGCCTCAGACAGTTACGCCGCCAGTAGTTTCATCCGACGCTGTTGCAAGGCCTATGGCCGAAGACATGGACATGAATCACAGTCC
Source organism: Triturus cristatus (assembly GCF_964204655.1). Taxonomy (NCBI): domain Eukaryota; kingdom Metazoa; phylum Chordata; class Amphibia; order Caudata; family Salamandridae; genus Triturus; species Triturus cristatus. Next base: position 1,375,081,065 of record NC_140590.1, on the reverse strand, counting down.
TTCAAGTAATGGTGGTCTCCCAGGCACCACAAACAGATGGTATGAGGATCTGTGATCGACATCTGTCTGTCACAAGATCCACAGGGTTTAAACCCTGAAGGCATAGCAAAAAGCACACTGTTTCTCACACAAAAGTTCGAGATAGGCCGAAAAAATTGCCCCTAACCGATCCAGGGCTGCATTGCAAGAGCGGAAAAGAGGGAGAGGACATCAGAGTCGGCGAGGTGGTTATATGGACTCTGTTGACGTCACATCGCGTGATGACGTCGATATGGAGTCACGCGGCACCTTATTCTGACGCGCAGATCTACTGTGGAAAAGATTTCCAGATCCAATCTCGTGCCTGGGGGAGGATTCTAAAATAAGGAATCTATGGCTAGATGTTTCTATCAGATAAGTGCATACACCTGGGCCCCACTCTTCCCCGTTTCTTCATGTAAAACATGGATGTTATGATTTCCATGAGCTTATTGCACCTGATAGTTCTGTATATGATGAAAGAAAAGCATTTAGAGCTACACAAACTTTTCCCAATTCCAGCAAGTTGGTATATACAGCGACCTTTCCTTCTAAGACCAAAGTGCATTTACACCCATGTCCCTAAGATGGGCTCTCCAGCGTACTAGGAAGCCATCTCACACAATCATTACATGGGGCTTCGGCTAGCTTAATGGGTTTAACTAGAGACCAACCAATTGTCACTTTGTCTAAGACGTGGCTGAAAACCTGATTCCACTACAACTGCAGTGTCCAAAGCAGGTGTCTTGTATACAGGTAAGATTTCAGTGTCCAATGCAGGATTATCATGTACAGGTAAGCTTTTGATAATCCAAATATCCAGGAAGCCATCTAGCCTAAAAGACATAGGATCACAATGCTTGAAATGGCTTCATAGAGAACTGCCACACGATTTGCTGAATGTGGAACTTCCACTCTATCGGAGTGAAGGAACACAGGAGCTTGGTGTCTGGGATACCTCTAAAGGATCATAACCTCTGAGAAGGAATCGTGTTTGGCTTCTGTTGATTTAGGGAAAAGCCAATAAGTACAGACCTGAGGTGTGAGAGGTGATGGCTGGATAAGATGCATTCACAAGCTCATCAACCACATATGGGTACAGATGGACACTTTGATGCTAAAAACTAGCGACTTCCACCACAATCTCCTTGGTCAATGCATTTGATGGGGAAAAAAAGCAGTATGCACACCACTGCAGATTGGTAATGTTCAGCCTTTACAAACCTGAGATAGTCTGTTTTCCCTGGCAAGGTGGATATAGAAGCTTCTTCCAAGTCCAGTAAAAACATCAATTCGTTGAGCTGACTTACTGACAAAACATCAGCAATGGTGATCATACTGAACTTTTCCAGTTTGAAAACCATACTTCGAAAGCACTGATCCAAAATGTAGCACAATCCTCCTCCCTCTTTTGGGACAACATAGTAAAACAAGTACACCATTCTACAGGAGAGTGACTTTCTTCATCAAGAGATTAGTAGAGGGGGGTTGGGGAGAAAGGACGATATGGGGAAGGGTTGACAAACACAATAGAAGATAGATCTGCACGTCATTGTCTATAGCAAAGATCTGTATTCTTAGTAAATGGAAGTTTCCCACAACACTGAATAATGTTTGATTGGCGGCTGAGATGATTAAGGTGCCTCATATTAGAAAGTGATCCATATGCATAATGTTCAGGCATAAATGTTTAAGGGCACCTGAGGACTGGTCTTTCATTAAATGTATTTTAAGTATAAAGTACATTGTTCCTGAAGTAGACTACTAAGGGCAATTTATTTTTAAGCTATTGTCTTATATGTATACAACAGTTATATTTTTATGTCTAGTATTTGTCAGAAATAGTAAAGTATGACTGTATGCTTAGTTTCTTGTTGCTTCTCTATACTTCCATCTGGGACCGTACTGATTGATAAGAAGCATCAATCTGATGGTACGCCCAGTCCTCTGGTTATGCATAACTAACTACAGGAAATCATCTATTGAAACATTCAATGCACACTACATCCATGTGATAGTGTTTTCTTTGAAGGAATATACTTCTCCTGCCCTGAACTCTTGAGGATGCACATCATCCATATTGCTCCACAGTTGACAGCTTTGAAAGACATTTTTAGTGAAGGAACTCGTTTGATATTTAAATGACCAATTCAAAACCTATCTGGTTATAAAAACAAATCTATAATTACTGCTGTGCTTATTTGTACACCCCTACACATTCCTACTGATCCACGAAAATCGCTTTCCATGTCTATCAATACTCCCAGGGCCCTGAGTGTTGCATTGTTCTGGTTGAGGCACTCCAAGGACCTGTTGGCTTTCTCCAAGACGCGACGTTGGCCATCAAATGCCATACCTAGCAACTGAGATTGATTATTCCAGGAGAATTCAGTGGACCTCATCCAGACTTGCCAGACTTTCCGGCATAAGCTGTTTCCGAGAGTCCGGCACCATAATAAACCCTGGCTGTATTAATCTTTCCTGGGAATGCATCAGGAGGCCACTTCCCATAAGGCACAAAAATAGTGTGTTAGTAAGAAATCTGTGTTAATGGAGAACCAGGCTGATATACGCAAATGCTTTCCTACCTAGAGTATCCAGCCTTTTGGATTCTCAGTTCAGTAGGTGAAACTGCCCGACGAGGCTGCTTTGCAGTTCAGGCAGGCCTGGTCCTACTTACTTGTAACTACAGTTCCCCAGCCTTGGATCTTTCATACATTCGCATGCTTGAATTAAGACTAGCAAAGTAGCCTATAAAAACTATGTGGATGGTGGGAAAAGACTCATCTTAAAGAAGGACTGTGTTGCACCAACTGTCGTACTGCTGTCTACGACCTGGTCTGGATGCCTAAGCAGTAGAGCTTCGCAAAGGTGTGTGCTACCCAGGTTGCTACTTTAATTATGCCCTTAAGTGGGACACCAACAAAAAGCTCTGAATTAGCTAGCTACCATGTCTCTTGTTGAGTCCTACTGGACCAGGACCAAGTTTGGATTTGCACATGGCTAGTCTTGTTATAAACAGACATAGTGGCAAAATAATGGATTGTAATACCCACAGAGTGATTAACAGTATATGAGATTAATTTAAGATTCTAGCCATCACACTTCTGTTTTTCCCCTATCTGGAGGGTGCATTTCAGAAAGTATTTTGCAAAAGTGTGGCTGACTTTAGCTTTCTCCTATGCCTTCTTGATATAAGGACATGTACTTGTCTGTCAGAATCTCTGAAAACAGGATGGAGTGGGACTGCTCCATGTTTATGAGGATCTCAGGAACTCTATTATACCAGTCCTGAAGTGACCTTGCTCAGGCATTCATATCTGGAGAACTCCACATCTTGCTTGGTGTCCATCCCTCAAGGTTGCCAGAAGGCTCCAATCAGTCTGCACTAGGGGCAATAAGGCATCTATTGCTTGTGGTCATCATCCTCATTCCCTGTGAACCGTGGGATAGTCAAAACATAACATCAAAATCCGGCCAAAAGATCATGTAACATAAGTTATTGCTGCTTTCATATTTAAAGGAACAATAGACTCTTTCAGTTACTGAAATTATGTTTCTGGGGAAGATCTAACGATGAGGTATGTTATCTGCATTGGAGCAGACTTCGTTAAAAGCAGGTACAGAACTGACACCAGCGTTGTAAAGGTCATTGCTAGCATAGACCTGGCAGAAGTCACAAAGTGGGGAAGGGGCAAAGATAAACCCCTAAGTAAACTTGATTCTAAAGTCACATCCATAGGGCTTGGGGGCCTATGCCGCAGGCACCTAAGCTGCAGTTCGTAAAGGACCCATGTTAACCAGGGGAGGCACATCAGAAGGATTCTGGGTGGGTGGGTGGGGCGGGGCGGGGGAGCCAACATGGCCTACAAGAATGCACCAATTAGAGTGTGAGAGCCCTTGATAAAAGAAATAGTTTACTTACTTGTAACTACAGTTCCCCAGCCTTGGATCTTTCATACATTCGCATGCTTGAATTAAGACTAGCAAAGTAGCCTATAAAAACTATGTGGATGGTGGGAAAAGACTCATCTTAAAGAAGGACTGTGTTGCACCAACTGTCGTACTGCTGTCTACGACCTGGTCTGGATGCCTAAGCAGTAGAGCTTCGCAAAGGTGTGTGCTACCCAGGTTGCTACTTTAATTATGCCCTTAAGTGGGACACCAACAAAAAGCTCTGAATTAGCTAGCTACCATGTCTCTTGTTGAGTCAGTTGCAACCTTACAGTAGTGGCCTGCTAGCTTTGGAACAGCAGAAGGAAATATAAAAAGAAATGCGGCATGATGCTGGATAGCGCATGCAAAGGTCCAGATGCCGGCCACCCCTACAAAAGTGGAGGCGCAAGTGGAAATAGACAAGGTAGTAGCGGAATTACAGTGGGGCTGTCTAGTGCTCTTGGGGAACTGCTGGGAGGCACTGGAAAGATTCTGGACGGATGAGGGCACAAATGCCTCCCGGGAGGATGCAGAGCAACCCACAACTGTGCCACATACTACACTTCACGTACTGAGGGATGGTATCTCTTAAGATTTTATCCTGGACCGTAAATGGCCTCGGCCCAAAAATTTAAAAGAAGGGTGGTGATAAAATACTTTGCCCATCACTCCCCGGATCTTATTCTGCTTCAAGAAACACACCTGGCTATTAACAACTGTGGGGTTCCTGGGTACAGATCGCTACAAGACATGCAGGTTCCTCCAACGGGTCTAGAGGGACAGGGTTACTTGTCCGTAGGTCTCTGCACATCCTGGTGGCGAGGACATGGGTGGACCCCTTGGAATGCAGAGCGGCAATGGAGGACACATGGAACGGGGAAAGGTTGATTGAGGCATCATGGTACCTGCCCCTAGGCCTTCAAGGGGAAGACCCGAGAAAGATGCAGGAATGGTTGACTGGGATCCTGATGCGTTGGCTCGGGAAGGGACCTAAACCTAACCCTACAAGGAGACAAACCTAGAGTACTTCAATCAGGACAGCTGCCCAGGGAAGATGCACACCTCTGCACATTTACCAAAGCCCTGGGACTGACAGAATTGTGGCAGGCCACTCACTCTGTTGTTAGGCAATACTCACACTCTTCCAGCGCGGTTTGCTCACTGACAAGACTATACTACTCCCTTGTACTCACCTCCCATGTGTGAGATATGTGCCCGATCTGGCTGGCACCTTGACGCCTAGGAGTTGAAAGACCGGGTCATTCGGAAACTTGTTCAAGAGGCGACTTTATGTTACTTTCAGACGAATAAGAGGATGAATAAGTGGTCAGTATCCTCAGAGCTGGTCCTTTGAGAGATCTATAAGACAGTACTGAAAGATCAACTCAACTCCCACGTAATAGGGAAGAAACATGACAGGGAGGTAATGGTATTGGAGCTAGAGGAGGAACTAAAGCTAGGAGACGCAACCTACATAAAGGCTCTGGATCCTGATTTAGCAGACCGCCTGTCTCAACTTAGGGAGTGATATCGTCAAACGCTGCAGCAGGAAGCCAGACCGCTCTACAGGGCCAATCAAAGTAGGATTTACAAACAGGGGGATAAGACAGGGAAGCTGCTGGCCTGGCTGGCCAAGAAAGAGGAAGGCCAGAGATGGATCCCTGCAATCTGGACACCCCAGGGCATACTGACTGGCACAGCTAAGGGCATAGCACTGGCATTTGCTCACTTCCTGCATGATCTCTACAGCCCATGTCTCTTCTCTGCTACCAGGAGAGCAATGTCCATGTTTATAGCCAACATCCCAGACCCTCACTTGGAGAGGTCAGACAGACAATCTCTTGAGGCTGATATCATGGACAGGGAGATTGCAAAGGCCATCTCCCAACTTAAAAGCAGGTCGTCACCGGGACCAAATGACTCCACCCAGGAATACTTCGAGTGTGTTAAGAGCATAGCACGGTAGACAACTGAAGCTCGTGCAGATTGGCATTGACTGCCTAGCGCGACCTCACAAACCGCAGATGACCTCCTCTAATGAGACTAGCCCGCATTGTGTGGGACTGCAATCCAGCCCCCCCCCGCCCCCAATTATCGAGAGTGACTGCTGAGAGTGACTGCTATTGCTGCCATTGCGCCACCCCCCAAAGTAGTCTTTGCCTGTTGGTCGAGATGCTTCGTAGCATAAAGGTTCAGACTTGGATACCAGTGGATATCACAATTAGAAGGCAGCCTTGTTATGATGCCCCCAACGTAAGTGCCTGTTGACTTACTGTTTTGCCCAGAACACCTATGTTCCTATATTGTGACTTATAGGGTTAAGTTCTTTAGGTTGGCATGCACTTCTGTGCTTAACTGAGAGTTTTGGGGAGGGAGTTCTAGTTCCGATGAGTACTGCAAAGACACATACCCACAAGTTGCTAGCATACATACCAGAGTATGGTTTCCCACATTGCCCTGAGAAACACCACTGTAGCCAATGGGACCAACAGGCAGATATATATTTGCCACGCAGAATATTAGGGGGACGTGTAATCTAATCAAAATCTACGAAATACATGAGCAACATAGCGGCAAGGTGTTAACATAGATTTCTTGCAAAAGACCCACCTTAATGAGATGGAGGGCGCAAGGGCTGCACAAAAATGGAAAGGCCAATTCTACCACACGTCTTACTCTGTTTATGCCTGTGGCACAGTAAATATTGACAAATAGTTTGATCCTGGAGGGCGATATGTTCTTCTTAGGGGTCAAGTTGATGGCCAACTACTAGTCCTGGGTCGTCTATACTCCCCTAATACTGTCCAATCCCACTTTTTATATGACCTGTTAAGAGTATTGTCTGACTGGGCAGAAGCCCATTGGACATTGGGGGGCGACTACAATTGTGTACTTGCCATAAACCTTGACTGTTCACATCCACCCCTACCAGGAACCACTACTGTTCGGAATGCTAAGACCCTCAAAGACTGGCTTACTCATTGGCTCCTGATAGATGCATGGCACGCTCAGAACCCTAGTGCTCTTTAGTACTCATACTATTCCCCCCTTGTACAAATTACATGTTCGCTTAGATTGCATACTTTTCTCCTCACACCTACAGAGGGCTGTTTATATGACTGAATATACTGGGAAGATGGTCTCAGACCATTGCCCAATGAAGACTGGACTTCATTGGGCACAATACCTACACCAATTCCTACTTGGAGACTGCAGTCATCGTGGCTGGAGGATCCAGTATTTCGGGATGACCTGCAGCAGGCAATAGTAGACTATTTTCAGAACAATGAGGCCTCCATCAACTCAGACCTCACTGAATTCGGGGTCTTTAAAGTCGTTATAAGAGGAGCTTGTATCCATTTCACCATAGGGGTATGGGGGACACTTGATTCAGAACTTCAAATAGTAGAGTGACAGAAAGGGAGTATAGTATTGACCCCACTAAGGAAAGCAACCTAACTAAGATGCGCCTCACTCATGCAGACATACTAGAACGTATTTGGTGCCTCGACTATGTGGAGTTTGCTGAATTTCAACATACACAAGGTGATGGAGTAGGAAGACTTTTAGCCAGGCTCATCAAATAGCCACCCTCCGATCTCCCTATTACGAGCATAATTATTCAAAGTGGACAACGGGTTCAAATGCAAAGCGACATCAACTTTGCTTTTAAGGATCATTATGGTATTGTCATTGTGCAATTTAGAGAGCTCTTCTCTTGGAATGTACGCTTGTTTTTTTACCTTTTTTCTGATTTATCTATGCAACAATAAAAACAGATTTTAACCTTAAAGAACATTATGAGAAATTATATATACCCCTACCCTCCCTATTGACTAAATGTGAGTAGAGGAATTCTTAGCGGACCCTCACCTCCCTCAAATATCTCCTTACCAGAAGAGACACCTATCTGAGCCACTCACAAAACAGGAAATAAAACAGATTATACAACACTTGGCTAAGAATAAGACACTTGGGTCTGGTGGACTACCTACAGACTTTTTATGCCACTTACGAAGCATGGCTGGCCCCTAAACTGCTCACACTATTCAGCTCGGCCAAGGCAACTGGCTCCCTCCCTGTTACCTCCCTGGAAGAACTGGTCATCTCTATTTAGAAGCCCAGTAGAGACCACGCAGCATTGAATTCTTACAGACTTATCTATTTTGAACACAGACCATAAGATCCTGAGTAAGCTGTTAGCGGACAGACCTCTATCACTACTTCCACAGCTAGTCCATACACACCAGGATGGGTTAATTCCATCCTGCAATACGTCCTTGAATGAATGAAAGAGCATTTGTAGAACGCGATGGCTACCCTGAGGCGTCCCAGCGCTATGTACAGTTGAGTGTCAATAAACGGAGAGAGGACCTAGTCTGAGGTATTAAACAACAGTGTTTTTAGCCCCTTTCGAAAGGATAGATGACTAGATTCTGAGCGTAAGTGTAGGGGAAGAGAGTTCCAGAGTTTGGCTGAGTTGTAGGAGAACGACCGGCCTCCGGATCTGGCTCTCTTGATTTTGGGCACCGTGGTCAGAAACATGGAAGCTGATCTGAGTTGTCTAGTGGGTAAATGAGGAGAAATCAGGGAGTGGTTGATAGTGGCGCCCGTTTTCCAGAAGGCGCAATGAGCGATACATAGGCTCTTGAAGGATATTCTTTCCCTTATCGGGAGCCAGTGAAGTTTCCTTAAATCAGATTTTACCGAAACATGGCGGGGAATCTGAAGGAGAGTTCGTGCTGCACAGTTCTGGATGACCTGGAGCTTAGAGTAGCCTGGGGAGCCCCCAGGTAGAGGGCATTCCCAAAGTCCAGACGAGATAATATGAGGCCTTGGGTCATGTTTTGTCTGGCTTTAAAGGGAAGTAGGGGAAGAATTTTCCGGATGAGCCTAAGAATGCAGACACAGGTTGCTGAGAGCTTAGCTGCCTGGTGGGTGAAGTTAAGAGATTTATCCAACCAGATGACCAGGCTCTTGATTGAGTCCTTGGGAATAGGAGTTGGTCCAAGGCACACTGGCCAGAGGGAGTTGATGATGGTATTAGAGGCGTTACCTAGGAGCATCAGCTCTGTCTTGTCCCCATTTAGTTTGAGACAAGAAGAGGTCATCCAAGAAGTAACTGCTTCTAAGCAGTCCCTCAGGTTGTTGTTTGTCTGGGTGTGCGGGTGATTTAGGGCTACCACTAACTGGGTATCGTCCGCATAGGTAACAATTTTTATCCCAAAGGGGCGGACGATCGCAGCCAGGGGGGTCATATAAATGTTAAAGAGCATAGGACTCAAAGAAGAGCCCTGCGGCACACCACATCCGAGCGGTTTGCTGGGAGAGGTGTCATCGCTCTCAAAAACCTGGAAGGAGCGGTCAGACAGGAAGGATTCAAACCATCTGAGAACATTAGTTGAAATTCCTAAGTTGGTAAGCCTCTGTAATAGGATGCTATGATTTACAGTGTCAAAGGCGGCACTAAGGTCCAGGAGGAAGATGGCTACAGTCCCTCCCTGATCCATAATCCTCCTGGCCTCTTCAGTCACGGTAACAAGGGCGGTCTCAATCCCATGCAAAGGTCGAAAACCTGTCTGGGAGGGGTCAAGCAGATGATTGGTCTCGAGAAACTCCGTCAATGTCTTGTTGACGTGTTTCTCTAAGATCTTGCTGAGCCAGGGCAGTTAGGAAATTGGACGATAGTTCCCAGGGTTATTTTTGTCCAGGTTTGGCCCAGAGGAAGGGGATCAGGGAATGATCCGTCCATGGCAGCGGGGAGGGATTTCCCACCAAGAGATCCGTGCAATTGCTAAATATAGGATCCAAGAGATGACCCTTGGAATGAGTGGGTTTCATTACTAATTGCTGAAGTTGTAACGCAGCAAGACTCGTAGACAGATCTGAAGCATTACGGTCCGTGGTGTCATCAAAGTGGATATTAAAATCCCCTAAAAGGGCATTGAGAAATTGTCCCATGGGCCCAGGTGGGCGGTATACAAGTGTCCACGAAAAGGTAGTAGTGGGGGAGAAGTCAAGAGAGAAAGCTAAGCTTTCGCAGTTGGGTGGAGAATTAGGCAGACTGCGAGAACTGTAGCAGTCCTTGTAAATAATTGCTAATCCACCCCCTCTCCCAGTGGGGCGGTCTGCCCGTAGCATTTGGTATTCTTTTGGCAGTGTCTGGATAATGTCAGGTTCTGATTCAGAGTGGAGCCAAGTTTCTGTCAGGAAAAGGGCATCTGGGTTTATTTTATCTAGAAGCAGAAATCTCTGTAACATGTTTAGGAAGCGATCTACAGTTCAGTAGATACATGCTACATTGGGTATTTTTAGCTGTGAGATTGAAGAAAGGTTGGAAACCGCAGTGTGGGCAGGCTGACCCTGGTTCTACTGGGTTGCACATGGGGGGGCATAAGGGTGAGGCATTTCTTCTTAATTTGTGTAAGACATTAGAGCTGTACCTACTTATAGTGGTTGTGGAAGGAGCAGGGGTCATGGCCCCTGGCCCCGGCCGGCCGCAGACGGGCTTGCCTTCGGCGCCCGCTGCACGTGCCCGCTGCGCGCTTGCGCCATTGCCCCGGTTATAGCGTGTGGGAGTCAGACGCTAGACTGCTCCCCACGCTACTCCCAAAATGGCGGGCGCACGAGGAGTGAGGTAATTCGCCACTTTTTAGGAATTATGTTAAGAATTTGGGACAGATATATGGGTGTCTGAATTAAAATGCACAGTAAAAGTTATTTATTTAAAAAGCCCAGCTTAAAACAACACAAGAAAATTTGGGGCAGCTATTCAAATCATAGAACAATCCCCGTCGACCTGGCCCCACATGGGCTGTATTGCTATAGACATAGAACAAGCCTTGAACACAATAAGCTGGGACTATATTTATTCTACATTAACCCGGTTTGGCTTGGGACCTAATCTAATAGACTAGATATACCTGCTTTACTCTGTACCTACGCCGTGAGCATAAAGGGGAAGACACATTACAGAGGTGTACACTATTGCCAGGAGCACTAGGCAGGGTTGCCTATTGTCACCCATCCTTTTTGCTCTGGCCCTCAAACCCTTGGCCGTGAAACTGAGAGCCCGGGGTGACAAGTTAGGGACCTGTGTAGGAGGAGGGACGCAGATTGGCTCGCTATATGTCGACATGTTGCTCTATGTACCAGGTTGTCTCACCAGCCTGACGAAAATCAGCGAATTACTGTCACGGTTTCAATAGGTTTTTGTGCTCTCAGTTAATTATACTAAATCATGTGGATTTCCATTACGACCCACTGAGCTACAAAGTCCCTTAACCCTGGGTGGCCAGATGCTAAGATGGGAGCCCCACACATTCAAATATTTAGGTGTCAACATATATCATGAAGAAGAACAAGACACTATTGAAGATAATTTACACCGAGCCATAAGGTCCTTACACTCAGGTATCCTTCTGGATCAAACTGCACATCGGTGGCCAGAAACAAAACACTTTCTAAAATGGTAATGCTCCGGCTATAATATTTTGCTAACCTCCCCTTCATATTAGTGACGAGAGTTTTCAAAGAGCTGGATATGCTATTCGGGCAGTTGCTCTGGGCTTCGGGTATGCTCAGGAAAGCCCTTAATCAAACTGAGGTTGCCCACTGAGAAGGGGTGGCTAAGAGCCCCAGATTCTCAGAACTACTATAGTGCCACTCAGTTACAATGGCAGGCTGGCAGCTAGACACCAACGTGAAACAGACCTTTACCGACTACAACCTGATGAAGGGGGCTTGCAGATGTTGCTCTTTCCGGGCAAACGTAGTCAACCTCCACTTCCGATGCTCCCTACCAATGCGTCCTGCTGCTGGAAATTTAGGTTGAGCATGTTCCAGAGGTGCAGTCATCTACGCCCCAGAAATTCCACATTCAACTTAAGGAATGTGGGTGGGCACTGCTTCACTGACCTGCCGTGCACTGCGAAACTGGGAAAATGCAGGCATATAAACCCTGGGGGAACTTTACTCTGAAAATGCCGATACCCCTTCTCACTTTAGTGGAGCAACAGGACCTCCTGCATTGCAATTTATGTCATACAACACAATTCAAAAACTGATACAATATCAAGAAACCTCCCACACATACATTGGTGCAAACACTTTACATAATAGGATCAGGTCACTGCATGATACTCTGGATATACAAAACCCTGCTGGAGTACACAGGGTGAGCCCACAGACCGTCCGGGATATATGCGACACAGGTCTGGGACAATGCTTACATAATAAAGAGTGTGAAAAGCCCTTAGCTTCACCCATAAAGTGTCACGCAAATGCTAAATTTAAATCCATACAATTGAATATTCTACATAGAGCATATCTTACCCCAAGGGCACTTGGTTGGATATTCCATTCCACACTGCCCCTGTTGCCATGTGGAACTAGCTGATTTCCTACACATGTGGGCTTGCCTAAAGTGCAAGCCTACTTTATTGCGGTGTTGGGGTAGCTAACGAGGGTGACTGCTCGAGTAGAGTTCCATTCGGTGTAGGACTGCCTATTAGGCATTTAACCTAGCCCACAAAAAGTCAAAGTTAGTGCAAATTCATTGATCTGGCACTGTTGTTAGCAAAGAGGGTAATTACTATGCGGTGGAAGTCGCACAGTCCCCCAGACGTGGCACATTGGAGAAAGGAATGGGGTTGACTTGGAATTTAAGGCCTTCCATCGAGAAAAATATAGAGGATGGTGTAATAAACATATCTCTGATAGTTAAACGGCCCTGATGCGAGCGATGGCGGAAGCGGAAGCGGAAAGAGATAATATCATGTTGCCTTAGCAGTATACATTATGGACTTACTTGACAGAAACAGCCCATCATCTCTGGAGACAAGTTCACTGCCCCAGGCATGATTGTAACTCTTAGGTCTATTTCCGGGGTGCCTCACATTCTACAGACCCACTCTCTACTGGAATGCCTACAACACCCCCCCAAACACTGTACTTCACATAACCGATATCCCCATCCCCAATGATTTGTACATCCACAGTATTCACCTGCTATGGTATTAGACCGAGGACAAACGTTGAAAGTTCAAATTTGACCATAGCTTAAATCAGTCTCTCATCGAAGAGTTTGCTGGGTAGGCGTTTTTCTAATAATATTATTACATGCTTTACTACAAATTCATGTTGTTTTATACCATTGATAATATAATCAGTATCTGCCATGCATGCTAAGTTTTACTATGAAGTGTGTTAAGAGTAGGTTGGTACAGCCTTTGCAGGACATGTTTCATGAATCAAAGGAGCAGGGCAAGCTCCCACGAGACCTCAGACATAATTCTAATGTACAAACCCGGCACGGCACCGGAGGATTGTACACCCTATCAGCCGATATCTCTTCTAAACACTGATGTTAAGATACTTGCAAAAGGCCTGGTGAATCGCCTCATGCAGGTCATAGACCGCATGGTAGCCCCTGACCAATTGGGCTTTATGCTCTATAGATCCTTCAGACACAACCTCCTGCGTCTAATAGAATGTCTGGCCCGCAGACGAAGACTGAGGGAACCAGTAGTGATCTTGGCACTAGATGTTGAGATACCATTTGACTCGCTGGAGTGGCCATACCTCATGTATCTACTGGAGAGGATATGCTTTAGGCCCCCCTTTCTGGTCTGGGTGCGTCTTCTCAACTCCGCACCAACAGCGAGAATCGGAGTAAATGGTACTCTGTCAGAGAAAATCGAGCTTGGCAGCGGCACGAGCCAGGGCTGTCCCACATCACCCCTGTTATTTGCTGTAGCAATGGAACCCATGGCAAACTGGATTAGGGTGGATGCGTTGCTTAGAGGAACCTGATGGGAAAGAGAATTAGAGGACATTATCTGCCTGTATGCGGACGACATCCTACTCTACTTAGCAGACCCATATGACTCCATACTGAGTGTCTGAGATTCTCCAGATTTTTGGTTCATTCTCAGCCGTTAGGATCAACTGGGCAAACGCTATAGTCTACCCCCCTACACTATGGCACCCACGAAACAAGTGGTCCAATCCTCCAATATGGGAGGAGATGGGATTCATGTACCGGGTTCTGACAGGCTACCGGCAAGATGTGGAACACTGGTGCTGGCTCCGCCTCTCCCTCGTGGGCAGAGCTGTACTGTACAAAATGATCTACTTCACTAAAGTTTTATATACCCAGCAAAACTTGCCCTTTGAAGTCTCCAATAACGTTTTTGAGTGGGTGGAGGCTGAGACGAGGACCACCTTGACCACATAGCCGATCGACGGGGGAATCACACTCCCGGACCTACGCTTATACTACTGGTCAGCCCAACTGCTAGTAATAAATGACTGGTCCGTCACGGAGGGAACCTTGCCTTTTAACAGATCGAAGGGCAAGGATCCTCAGAGCCAAGTGGGGCAAGTATATGTACCAGGCAGAATTTTGTGTCTCCCGGAGCCCACACCTGTGGTATTTTAGATATGCAAACAGGCGCTGCATAAGATGGGCTGGGCGGACCACTTGACCCTGGAGACGCCATTATGGTAATCCAATAAACTGGCAAGACTACGTGGGGTTCCGGGACACTAACAATGGGATATGCTGGGCATTTCAAAACTCGGAGACCTGAGAAATGAAAAAGAATGGTTGACATTTGAAGACCTGCAGATGAAACACGACCTATCAGTAGGTCAGTTCCTACGTTACATGCAGCTTAGGACTATCCTCCCCCACCTACTTGGCCACATCCAGGACCTAAAAGAGAACACACTATAATACATGGTAATGGGAGCTCCTTTACACAGGGCATGTCAGGTCCCAAATATATTCTATGCTTCTAGTGCACTATCAACCCCCACTGCAAATATTAAGAGAAATATGGGATGCTGACTGTAGGGGTGGGTGGATTCCCGAGGGCAACCAGGTTTTGTCCCAGGCGGAGGTGCAGGGTCCGAGGATGAGGACCTCGGTTTTCTCTGATTTGAACTTCAAGCAGCTGTCTTTCATCCAGGCTGCCATGTTCTTCATTCCTTCCTGGAAGCAGAGTCTGGTGTCTTCGGGATTCTTCGTGAATGAGAGGATGAGCTGGGTGTCGTCGGCGCAGGATACAATACTGAGCCCATGCTGTCTGACGATGGCGGTGAGGGGGGCCATGTAGATGTTGAAGAGTGTGGGGCTGAGCGATGATCCTTGGGGTACACCGTAGTTGATATGGGTGGGTTCGGAGAGGAAGGGAGTCTGATCCTCTGAGTTCTGCCGGAGAGAAAGGGTTGGATCCAGTAGAGGGAGGCTCCTTGTATCCCCGCATCGTGAAGTCTGGCTGCGAGCATGCGATGTGAAATGGTGTCGAAGGCTGCAGAGAGGTCTAGAGGGATGAGGGTCGCAGTGTGTCCCTGGTCGAGTAGCATGCGGATGTCGTCAGTGACAGCGAGGAGAGCAGTCTCTGTGCTGTGGTTGCTGTGGAATCCAGACTGGGAGGAGTCTAGGATGGAGTTCTCTTCGATGAAGGCGGTCAGCTGGGCGTTTACGAGTCTCTCTGTGACTTTGGCCGCGAAGGGGAGGAGAGAGATGGGCAGGTAGTTTTTCAGGTCCGTTGGGTCGGCCGTTGGTTTCGTGAGGAGGGGTTTAACCTCCGCCCGCTTCCAATCATCTGGGAAGATGCCCGATCTGAAGGAGGTGTTGATGGTCCGCCCTAGTTCGGGTGCGATGGCGGCGGCGGCCCTGTGGAATATGTGCAGTGGGCAGGGGTCAGGTGGGGCTCCCGAGTGGGTTTTCTTTATGGTTGCGGTGATGTGTTCGACGATGGCGGGGTTCCAAGTCATGATGGTTGGCTTATCGTGGGGGGAGGGGGGTGGTGTCTGGCGTCTGTACGCTGAAGTTGTTGTAGAGTACCTTGATCTAGAGATGGAAGTAGGAGCTGAGCTTGTCGCAGAGTTCCTGGGAAGGTGTGACGTCCGTGGCTTCGCTGGGGGGTTTTGCGAACTGCTGTATGACGTTGAACAGTTCCTTGGCGTTGATCGCGTTGGTCTGGACTTTGTCTCTTATGAAGGTCCGTTTGGTGTCTCTTATGCTCTGGTGGTATTCCTTCAGGGCGGTCCTGTGGTTGTTGCCTGCTTCCGTGGTTTTCTGGTTTCGCCAGGTTTTCTCTAGGCGTCTGCAGGAGCGTCTGGCTTCTTGTAGTTCTGTGGTGAACCAGGAGGCCTTCAGAGGGCGTTGTCTGGTGGGGTGGCAGAGGGGTGCAAGCTTATCGGCACAGCAGGAGATCCAGTGGTGAAATTCTATGGCTGCGGAGTTGGTGTCGGTCGTGGCGCTGGGGGGGTCTTGAGGAGGGTGGTGTTGAGGTGTTCCTCTGTGACCTTGCTCCAGTTCCTTCGTGGCGGGCTTGGGTGCGGTGGTGGTGTTGAAGGTGAAGTGTACGCAGTGGTGGTCCGTCCAGAGGGGCTGGGTGGTGTGGCTGAAACGGATGATTGTCCCTCCCGCGAAGATGGGGTCGAGGGTGTTTCCAGCTCTGTGAGTGGGTGTGTTGACCAGCTGCTTCAGTCCGACGTTGGCGAGGAGAGTGGTGGGGTCGTTGCAGTTGTCGAGGTGGAAGTTCAGGTCCCCGAGTAGAATGTAGTCCGTGGAGGTGATGGCGTGGTGTGCGGCGAGCTTGGCAATGGTAGTTGCGGACTGGGTGCGAGGTCCCGGCAGTCTGTAGATGAGGGTGCCGAGTAGCGTGGTCCTGGGGCTGGTCTGGATCTGGAGGCTGGACTGGATCTGGAAAAAAAAAAGTTAATGTGTTTTCACAGGTAGTAACAGACAAACCTTTTTCATTTGGCAGCGTAACAGGCATGTGTAGCTGGCCTGCATGCCTCCTAAAGTGTATTCATGCATTCAGGAGGTAGATTGAGGTAATTGTACTCGACTTCAGGAGCCAGATCGCAAAGTTGATACTCCTGGGGTTGGGGTGCCTGATCTCTGATCTCTCCATGGTTCTTTGTAAGAAGGTCTCGCCTGCTTGGGAGCTTCCCATGAGGACCCACGGAGAGCTCGATAAGAGTGTTGAACCAGGGTTTTCTGGTCCAGGTGGGAGCCACTAGGATGATGATGAGAGAGGTAGGTTGAAGCCTCCATACCACAAATGGTAGGAGGGGAGAGGCGGAAAAGCTTAGGCAAATCTCTATGACCAGTTCATCCATAGTGCATTGGCCATGGATTGTGGGTGAGGGAATTTGGAAGCGAAGTTTGGGCATTTTATGTTTTCTGCCACGGTGAAGAGGTCCACGTTGGGAAACCTCCGCTGCTGGAAGTATGGGAGGAGGAAATCGTGGGTGGAGTTCCCACTCGTGGGCTTGTTGCTGCATCCTACAGAGGAGGTCGGCAAAGGCATTGTCTATCCCCAGAAGGTACTCTGCTAGTACATGGATGTTGTGGTGGAGAGCCCACCTCCAGATGACCTTGGCTGGATGAGAAAGCTAGGGAGAGCGAGTGCCTCCTTGTTTCTGTAGGTAATACATGGCAGTCATGTAGTCCGTCCAGATGAGGACTACGTTGCCCATAGCCTTCAGCACTAGATGGATGGCTAACCGCTCCAGACAGTTAATGTGAAGAACCCGGAGACTGGGATTCCACTGGAGTTGAATAGTCAGGTTTTTTAGATGTGTACCCCACTCTGTGAGAGACTGCAACAAAATGCTGGTGTTCCACCACTGCAGATACCAAGGAGTGCAGCGGCTGATCAACACTAGATCATCCCAATGACCCTTCACCGAAGACCATTGACGCATTAAGAATTCTTGCAGTGGGCACATGTGTAACCTGGTGTGGGGAACTATAGAGATGCAGGAGGCCATCAGGGTGAGGAGGCAAATGACCATCCAGACTATGACCTGTTGTTTTGGCTGAAAAAGAGGAAGCAACGCATGGAAGGACTGGACCCTTGCAAGGCTGGGAATAGGCCTCACCCACTTCTGCAGTCAGCATTGTCCTAAAAAGGGTTGTATTTGAAGGGGGACTTTACAGCGTTGATGGTAAATCCCAGATCGTGTAAGAGGTTTAAAGTGGCGTGTGTGTGTGTGCATGACACAGATGCAGTATTGCACTCTTTATTAGCCAATGATTCATGTATGAGAAAGTATAAATGCCTTGTCTTCGCAGGTGCGCGGCTGCCTCTGCAAGGCATTTTGTAAACACTCAAGTTGCAGTGGTGACCCTAAACGGTAGCAGCTTGAACTGATATTGTTAATCACTTACCACAAACCGCAGGTAGAGCCGATGTGCTGGATGAATCAGGATGGGAATGAAGGGATCCTTTGAGACGGAGTGCAGCCATGAAGTCGCCTTTCTGTAGCAGTGGAATATCATCCTGAAGAGTGACCAAGTGGAAATGTTGTGACATGATGTACTGCTGATGATGGAAGCAGGTGGAGGCATCTGTGTGAGGTGGTCTTGGAGTCACCTCGGTACGCTGACCTGCGAAAGAACCCACAAGGGGTAGGTGTCTTTAGAACACTCATAGCTTTCGCTGTCTGTGTACTTTTATATCTTTTCTAGCAACTCCTCAACCAGGGGACCGAATAGATGCTCCCCATCAAAGGGCAGGTTGAGGAGATGATGTTGAATGTCCGGCTTGAAGCCGGAGACCAGGAGCCAAGTGTGGTTCCGTATGAGCACGCTAAAATTGATGCAGCGAGCGGCGATGTCAACACCATCAAGGGTACACGTGATGGTAGCATTTGAAATGAGCTTGCCTTCCGAGAATAGCTCATGCCCTCTCTTGCAGCTCCTTAAAGATGCCTGTGGTGAGTTTGAGCATGCCTTTAAGCATTGGGAGGTACTGCATGGAATGTTGTGAGGAGGACAGAATTTCTCTGAATAACATTCATGTGCAAGTCAACCTTATGGAATGAGGCAGCCCTACAGAGGACCTCATGGTAGGAGGTAGTGTCAACTGGTGGTGAAGGATGGACCGGGTAAATATCGGGTCAGTGTCCCCTGGCAGTGCCACATCATAGGAATCCAGAGAGTCTACATGCTTTTGTTGCGGAGGTGGAGGCGGTTGGTGCAGAATGCATCAGCTTCAGGATTTTCTTCGGCACCGAGCCGTGGCTGGGCGTGGGTTCCGAAGCAGAGGTTTGGTGCCGACAATGGCCCAAACACAGTGGCAGTCTGGAAGCCTATCTGCGACTTGAGCGCAGCTGTCTGGCTCTTGTAGGAGGCTTGTTCACTGAGCAAGCGGTGTCGAGGGGGTAGGGGAGGAGGCACCGTACTCACAACCAGTTAAGAAGGCGGATGGTCTTGGATCTCCACATCAGAGCTGGAACTTGCTTCAGGCAAGAAGGCCTCCTTCTTGTCTGCCAATGGCTACGGCTGATGTTCCCCCGCAGGGTCCCTGTGAAAAGAAGTCTGGGGTGTTGTCTACACCTCTGGGTGACATTTCCAAGCAACGAGCCAGGCAGTCTCGTAGAGTCTTTGGCAACCGGAATGAGCAGCAGGTGTCACAGGAGAACTCATCGTGCTTGGACGAGAGACAAAGGATACAGACCTGATGTAGATTGGCCCTGTGGTATTTGGCACGACACGAGGGCAGTATCAGAAAGGTGACAGATCCATCACAGGTGAGGCATGGCGACGCCGGTGTGCAATAAATGAGGTGGGCCCCGAAGGGGGTCAGAGTTAGCCCGATGACCGTTGGATTGAAGATGTGTGCGTCAAGAAGATGCAAGAAAGGGAAGGCACAATAGGAAAAACAATACCTACGGAAGGCAGAGGAACCGAAGAACAACAAAGCGAACACCTTTACTGCTTCGATCCAGAGCTAGGTAACATATGTCCGAACCAGATGGCGGAAAGACAATTATCTAACAATGGAGCCAATGATCATGCACATTACCAGCAAGAGGTGGCGTCACACTACCTTTTGACTGAATTCTTTAGAGAAAAAAATTTTCTCAACTTTAGGTGGCAGGAGAATGCACACAGCATGTGTATCTACAGCCACACAAGTGGTGTTCCTTGAGAGCATCTTCAATGAATTCTTGTGGATTGGTTCCAACAAGCTTCCCTTGTCGGCACCCAAAACAGTGTTTAATTCCTACAGGGAAGGTTGTTTTATCTGCAGGAGAAAGCCCTGGAATAACCCCTTCAGAAACTCTGATTTTCCCTTGATGAAAACAGACTGTTTGAAGATCGTAAGAATCTGGATATTGCAGCCAGATGGACTCTTACCAATGTATGAAAGCCCAGATGCTGCTAACTGAAGCAAGTAGAGTAGGAATTCTTGATGGTTAATTTGCAGTGGATTCAGATTACAGTATTCAGCCCAGAAACACAATGTCTTCCACTTCAAAAAGTATGTTTTGTTCAGTGAATCAATCCTTGCTGCTTGCAGGACCTTCAATATACTGTGAACAATTAATGATGCAACCTCTATGTCTGAAGCAGTCAGGTGATTAACTGGAAGGAGTTTGGCTTGTGATGTAGGATTTCACAGGAGATAATGGTCCACTTCGAACTCTATTGCTCTGTCTATTGGTCCGTGCACTAGAATTGTCTGGTCCACGCTGAAGCAATTAGAAGATGATGACAGGGCTTTCATTTGGCTTTCTGCAGAATTCTGTGGACCAATGAAACCAGAGGAAAGACACTGACATGGCACTGAAAGTGCTTCTCCCTGTATTACTGTTGACCACTATCTGCTTGCAAAGAGCAGGCATTTAGTGTTATCAGGTGTTGCAAAAATATCCAGATACAGAGTTTTCCATCTCTGTAACACCAAATGAAGATGTTTGGAATCGGTTTCCCATTTCTGACAATCTGTGTCCTTTCTTTTGAGGGGTCTGCCCACACATTGTGCAGTCGTGGTACGTGTTCCACTCTCAAAGTGATACCATGCACAGCACCCAATGCTGAAGATGCTTTTTTATTTTTGATATACTTTGTGACTTTTATTCCACCTTACTTGACAATCAAAGGCAGAGTCTTCACACGGCCTGTTCATATCACCACCTCCTAATTCTGGGCACTCAGCAGAAAAGCTCTTAACGGCAGCAGTAGTTCTAAACATTTATTTAGGCAACCTGTTAATGCATGCCGAGAGTGTGCTTGTAGCGGGCTCCTGAAAAAGTGTTCAATCCTTTCTAGGATGCACCGGTTAAATGAAGCGGTGGGCTTTGCATATGTAGGTCTTACCCCACCAAGCAGCACAAGAGTGGCTTCCGCACATACAAAGTAATTAGTATAGTCTTGTCCCAGTGACTGGTGGTTTGTTGTCAATGAAGACCTTGTTGCTCTTGTAAGGGAAGTATCCACAAATAACGATTCACTATGGTATGCAAAAAGACATCACGCCTAGCAACACTTTATATTCACAAGCAGTGGTTTGCTTTTTGTGAGTGAACATCTCAGACTCTGGTCAGAAATCTCTTGTTGTGCTCCTGTATCAGGAAGCGTGTTTCAGCATATTTATGTTGATAGGATTAACATGACCCTGGTGAGAGAGAAATTGGACTTTCCGATATTCTTCATCAAATCGAGCTGTTGGAGGAGGCTGAGAATTCTTTGTGTTGTGCTGCTTACTTCTTGCTCTGTGGGAGACTTGACAAGTCAATCGTGGAAACGCACTTATGCAGAGTTGACAGGCCTCCACTGGTGTAGTAAAATTTGTAAAAGAAATGAGGAGACAATGTAAGGCCAAACAGTCAAGCCTCAAAATGAAAATGCTGATCACTAACCATAAACCTTAGATATTTCTAGTGATGAGCATGGATTGTTATTTGAAAGTATGGATTTCAGTAACAGGACATCATGAAAACTCACACACTGTGGACCAAAGTTTGTCAAGTAATAATACCATTCTGAAGCCATGTTGCGTGTTAAATTTGTCAGTAGTCCTCTGATCTAAGAGAGAGTGCCACCGTTCCAGTTGTTTCTTTATGAGGAAAAAAGTATAGTAAAACCACTGATTTTCATTGTTTTTGGCACATGCTCTAGCTCTTTGCTATGGAGGACTTTGAGGATTTCATATTTTAGCACCTCTAGGAGGAGATGATTTTCTTTGGAAGTGAAGGAGGTGCTTGTGAGGCAAACTTAACTGAATGGCCGTATCTGACAAAATGCAGCATGCAGCTGTCTGCAATCATGCTGCGCTATGCCGGACAATATTTTTTAATCTTTCTCCATCCCAGTATGAATGCTAAAGGGGGCGGGGATGTCCAAGAGTCAAGCCCAGAAGGACTGACTTTGCCCTCCAGAGGAACAGTCTCCTTGTGCTTTTTGTATACTGCTTGTTTGAAGATTGAAGGTGCTACCTATATTAACCATAAGAGTGCCCTTGATGATAGTAATCTTGTCTGAACAGGCGAAAAATTAGCCAATTGGTAACTGCCTTCTTGTGCATAAAAATCACTTGCATTCATATGTTTTCCATTTCTGATGTGTACCAAAGAAATTGGCTTTATTTGTATCTGAATTAACGGAGGTTTTGGTAATTTTGGATTTTGGCTAAGTCGCTGCAAACACTCCTGCATACTTGCTCATTGTTTCCAGATGGCATTCATCCTTGTTAGATGGTGCAATACTAAGGGCTGAAGGTTTCCGTGAACATTGCTCTGCTGCTGCAGACATGATGGAGTCAGATTTGATCTGTTTCAACAGCTGGAGAGGTTTCAGGAGCTTAATATTTATTGTCCATATGTGCCACCAACATTTATGTTGTGCCTGGAAATCTCATGTAGGAAAGGTCTTCTTCCCACAAATGGTCAAATATCTGGAAAGACCTGATAATCGGGCAGGATAGGATCTTTGTCAGCATCAGATGGAATACAGACAATTGATTCGGAAATCTGGTCACCTGAAAGTGAAGTTTTCAACAAGTCATCCCTTTGACTACTATCAGTGCCATTGCATTGGTCTCAACTTCCGACATCACGCGAGTCAGAAGATTCATCATTTGCATCTTGGGAATAGTCATATGAAGGACTAGGAAGGACAGTCTGAGAATCTGGTGCAGCTGGGCTGAGAAGAAACAGTAACCAGGTTGCAGAGATTAGAAGGTGGTGGCAGTAGTAGAGGGGGCACTGGCTGGGGAGGCAAAACTGGGATAGTTGGTTGAGGTCAATTGTGTGAAGTTCATCTGGAATAGCAGGTAAGACTTGTGTCACAGTGTACCAAAGGGCAGTTGGCTCTTACGGACCTCAGAGCAAGGCCCGTTGAGGATAAAACCTATTTTCCAAATGTCTCTATTCTTTTAAGATTCACAATCAGGCGGAGTGGTAGGAAAAGTGATGGGATTAACTTTTTAGGTACGCCTCTACCACCAAACTCTCTAGCGTTGGATACTTTGTAAGGAAGGCTGGGTCACCTAGTGCAGAACGATGACGATGGGTGACCTGCCTGCTAATAGGCAGACCTGAACACTGTTTTGACCAAGTGGCCAAAAGAGTATCCAGGAGGACCTCATTAAATGGTAACATAGGCTCATTAGGGGCCTGACCTGGTTCAAGTGCCTCAATTAACACACTAGTTTTCACTTCTATAATGGGGAGCTGTAAGTATAGAACTACCCTACCCATAACTGCAAAAGTGATACATTTCTCCATTAGAAGGACCTGGGTAGACACAAGGCCAGTATCTGAAGAAGTATGCTGTCCACTGACATCTTGGATTTCATGTATCACACACAAGGGGGTCTCAAGGAAGTCTACACAACAGCATGGAGAAATCTATCTATATATCTTCCATTAATAATAACTCACACTGAATATAGGATGTAAAGGTCTAAGGAAAAAATATCCAAAGGAGGAGAGGTGTAAAGGAAGAGAGGTGGGGGGCACAACAATGTTGTGGACGAAAACCCTCACTCACCCGAGGGGGACATGCTTCATCATTGGGTTTCTCCAACACACGAGGACCGCAAGGTACCCCATGTGGGCTACAACTTCCCCAAAAGGGTAGGAGCGGGAGTGTAAGGCACGCAGTATTATAAATACCTCAAGGGGCAATGAGGAGCAGAGTGCAAAAAGAAAAAAAAAATGTGAAGTGGTGTATTAAAAACTATCTCTGTAGGAGTAACAACTTTATTATTCCATCCTACAGGATAGTAGATCAAAACAGGTGATGTAGGGTTGAAAACAAATACCCTAGTAATTGGTCAACATGTTTCTGCCTCGGTGACAGTGTAGTTCTAGGCATTCGTCAGGACCAGTATTTAGCAGTCACTCTGCTTACATAATTTGTGTAAAGTGATCAAAAGGAGTGAAATGATACTTAGGCCACAATTCTTGACACTCAATCGCGGGATCAGTCAATACGATTGGTCAGAGAGCACTGTAAAAAGAATAATACAACATTTTTTAATTAAAATAAGATATCACCAAAGTGCACCTTCACCTTTCATTCCAACATGCCTGGTATGGCATAAAAGATCTTACCTAAGATCAAAGTTTTAAGTCCAGCCCAACCATCTACAGAGTCTCTCTCCATTGCGATTCCTCTAGTAGGAATTAAAAGGTCAATATTAATATAACAATGTGGTATGGCCATACAGAAAGACCAGCATCAGAACTATTGTGTTAGCATCTATGAAAAGTGGATGTCACTAGAGTAGCCATCAGCAAAGTGTGAGCCAACTTAGCGTTAGACAATGTGCTTACTTCAAAACAACCCTCCATATAGTATCACGTACATCTGAGGGACAATAGTACCAAAAACGCTAGGTACTGTGTAAACGGACCAGGTCATGCGTCAAGGAAGAAAATATTAAAGAATGCATTACGGGTAAAACAAAGCCTGACCGTGTTATTGAAACTTGGTCACATATATACGTTATATACTGAATGCCTGTTGTCAGACTAAATCGACATTTCTACCCACATTACAACAACTGCCATCTGAGGTAGCAACTTTTGAAAAAGCCGTTTTACAGTCTTTTAATACTGAAAAAAGTCAAGCCAGGAGACCATTTTTCAACATGAGTAAAGTAGAGGAACAGTGTGCACAACAACTCGGAATGTTGTATTATTATTTTTACAGTGCCTTCTAACCAATCGTATTTACTGATACCGTTATTGAGTCTCAAGAATTGTGGCCTAAGTATCATTTCACTCCTTTTTATCACTTTACACAAATTATGTAAGCAGAGTGACTGCTAAATACTGGTCCTAACGAATGCGTAGAACTACACTGTCACCGAGGCAGAAACATGTTGACCAATTACTAGGGTATTTGTTTTCAACCCTACATCACCTGTTTTTATCTACTATCCCGTAGGATGGAATAATAAAGTTGTTGACCATACGAAGATAGTTTTTAATACACCACTTCACATTTTCTTTCTTTTTGCACTCTGCTCCTCATTGCCCCTTGAGGTATTGATAATACTACGTGCCTTACACTCCCGCTCCTTGCCTTTTGGAGAAGTTGTAGCCCACATGGGGTACCTTGCGTTCCCCGTGTGTTGGAGAAACCCAATGATGAAGCATGTCACCCTTTGGTAAGTGAGGGTTTTCGTCCACAACATTGTTGTGACCCCCACCTCTCTTCCTTTGGATATTTTTCCTTAGACTTTTACATCCTATATTCAGTGTGAGTTATTATTTTGGAATTCATACCAGTACTCCTCATCATAGTGTGGAACCCATTATAATTCCCTCCATTGCAATTGTTATTGTACGAGTCAGTGCCAAAAGAAATTGTGTAAAGTGTGAGTCATGTGGTAAGGGCAAAGTGTCAGCGTCTGAAGGATTGCCTATTAGCAGCATGCCGGTCAGAACTGAATGCGATCTCAATCGAGGTGGATTCTGCTTGGATTTGGAGAGCACAATAAGCTGCACATCTTCCTTGGCAATATTGAGAAGGGAATTGAATTGAGAAGGGAATTGAATAGAGAATGGTGCCTGGACTGAAGCTGGCACAGGGGATGGTGTTGAACCCGAAGCATGTTCAAGGGGTATCAAGGGCAGATCGGTGGCAGGAGTCAGACTAGAGTCCCCTGTGGATCCTTGGGGCCCAAAGGTGAGCCAGAGGAAGCCGGTAAACAGCTGAGAATGCACAACATGGCCTCTCTGAAGGTCTCTACTTGCTGCAATGCCGCAGACGGACCTGGAAACTCATGGTGCGTGGGGACTATACTCTGAATGGGCACAGATGGAGATCAGAAGCAAGACTGGGAGGCACAAAGGCACCCTTGCGCCCTCTCTGGAGTCAGAGAGTGACTGGATAGGGCTGAATCCTGCTTCGACTTCTTATGCAATTTCTTGGACTTACCCGAAAATTCGACGGGAACAATGATCTGCTGCAAGAATGGGACATTGCTTCCAACTCTGACTGGACATGTCATGGAATCTTGTGTTTGGCAACAACGTTAGGACTTGCGGTCCTGTGTGGCCTTTCGGTTCATCTAGAGCGGTCATTGCAGGCCCTGGAGTTGAGCTCCGACCCCAAATACCAAAAGCATACTTTGTGAAACTCCGCCATAGACATCTGTTTGCGACACTCTATATACTGGAGAACCGCACCCATGGCTGAAGGTCAAGAAAGAAAGAAACTGATTTCAGCGCACATGGGTTGCGCTTACAAGACGTTTCGCTCGTCATTTCTGGAGTGTACAAGCACTGGCATTGAGCTACACTAAGCCACCTACAGCACACAGGAATACTGCTTTAAAAGATTCCAGATCCATTGTGATGCTTGAGGAACATTCACATGGTGAGGAATCTGCAGTTAGAAGTTTCCATCAGAAAGCATAATTTATTATAAAGTGCTTGACACATGCCAATAGGTTAAAAAACATATATAAACAGAAAAGTAGAGTAAAGCCATTATGGGGAACATGGAAGAAATAATTAGGGCCTCATTCCTAAAGAAAGTCACAAAGGTGCACCAGCATGTGTATGCAGATTTGGTACTTTCCAGAATTCACTAATCTTGACAGCTGTCCGGCCTAGAAACCTGCAACAATTGTAGATTTTCAGACGTACTCTTAGCCAACAGTTATGAAAACTGTTTTTGCATGAGCAAATTCACAGCTGTATATTTGCTCAATTGAGAATCTGTTGATAAAGTGCAAATTCACTTGTTAAAAACGTATCTCCATTGGAAAATATTTTTTGCCATCTAGAAACTCCTTTCCCTACAAAGGTTTTGCTCCTGCCTTTGTCAGGAGTAAATTTTCAATCTTTTCTATAATGGGAAGGGGTTCTAGAGGAGTTTGTGAATACCATTAAACACTTAAGTTTGTGGGTATGAATACAGTGACTGGGCATTCAAGGTCTGAAACTATGACTTCCTGTCTGCAAGTATATTTACTCTGACAAAAATTACAAAAAAATCTTCGTGAGCAGACTTGTGGGGGGCTAAACCAACTTAACTTCCAGTAAGCCAAACCTATGAGCTTAAACAGCTTCAAGAATTGGGCCCATAACACATTTACTCAAACACTAAGAGTTAACGTCCAGTCATTAATAAAGGGCTCGGAAAACAAAGGAACTAAAGCATGTTGAAATTAAGTGATTTGTTAAAGATTTACACAATGGTGGTGCAGGTCAAACTGTGAGTAGTTTAGCTGATCCACAGGTGTCAAACTAGGCAGTGGACTGCAAGTATATGCTGGGCTTATTTACAATTGCAGTTTGTGGATTCGTGGGAATGCTAAAAAGCAAATTTGCCAAAGCAATCCACAACACGTTTCCTCAGAAAATCAGTAAGAAACAGAGCAATGGTACAAGTAGAACAATTAAATATCCTGAACTCTGCTATAACCTGAGCTTAGAAAAAACAACAACAATTGCCAATAGTGATGATAAATTCACATAACATTTGAACCCGGTGGAAAAACTCCAGTCAATCTACACCGTCACTAATCAATAGTGTTTATTCTTCAAACCTTATTTTAGTTCATTTTTGACTTTTTTATATATAGACCACAATACTTTTTGTACAAAACACCACAAACGACTATATAGAATAAAATTCAAAAAAAGAATTATACAACAATCAAACAATGACCTGCCAAAAATTTGGCTTATCTTCCATTCATACTCATATCTCATCTATCATACCACATGCCCCATTCAGCAACAACTTGCAAAAACCACACAGATTCCTTCAACACCCTTATTGAAGCAGAAAAGTAGATTATTAGAGCAAAACCCAAACAAGGAAAAAAGTTCAAAATCAAATCTAGTTGTGCATACCATATGAACAAATCCAATAAGTCAATATGCACAATAAAGCACAATTTCACTAGCACTTTTTATCAAAAAAACCATATATAGAAACAATTGTTTGGCGAATAACAGCTGGTCTATGCGTTTCGAACCCTCATGTCTCTGGGGTTCTCATCAGGACCAAGACAACGGTTTGCAGCGTCGTATATAAATGGCTTACAAAACGTCAATCCACTGACTGCTTCGATGCAATCTTTTGCTGGGGATCGCATAACTTAGACGTCGTGATGTAAAAAAGCAAGCATCTTACGTCCTTTGGATTATTCGAACAGTGGGGAACCGACTCTTTAGGGTAGCGCGTCTTGCACCATGTTTAAGTGAAGGCGTTTAACAATTCGCGTTCGGAGATTCTTGGCTTATCTATTGTCTCTGTACAATCATTTGTGCTCTCACGTGCGCACCATAGGTCCCGACTGCCGGGACCTATGGCGCGCACGTGAGAGCACAAATGGTTTATATATATGTTTTTTTTTATAAAAAGTGCTAGTAAAATTGTGCATTACTGTGCATATTGACTTATTGGATTTGTTCATATGGTATGCACAACTAGATATGATTTTGAACTTTTTCCTTTGTTTGGGTTTTGCTCTAATAATCTACTTTTCTGCTTCAATAAGGGTGTTGAAGGAATCTGTGTGGTTTTTGCAAGTTGTTGCTGAATGGGGCATGTGGTATGATAGATGAGATATGAGTATGTATGGAAGATAAGCCACATTTTTGGCAGGTCATTGTTTGATTGTTGTATAATTCTTTTTTTGAATTTTATTCTATATAGTCGTTTGTGGTGTTTTGTACAAAAAGTATTGTGGTCTATATATGAAAAAGTCAAAAATGAACTAAAATAAGGTTCGAAGAATAAACACTATTGATTAGTGACGGTGTAGATTGACTTGGAGTTTTTCCACCGGGTTCAAATGTTATGTGAATTTATCATCAGTATTGGCAATTGTTGTTGTTTTTTCTGATAAGGGGCTCAGCTTTACTGATTAGAGCCATACTCATTATAGTTTTTTGGATAACCTGAGCTTAGGCATAATGAAAGTACTTGCATATTCTGAGCCCTACCATGATCAGAAACCTAGCCTTAACCCATCACATTCATAAATAGAGACTTTGCAAAGGCAGATCGTATGAATATATAAAAAGATCCCTACTAAAATTAGGGAGGTCGTATAATCAGAGACTTACTAGAATGTAAACAATGATCTAATGTTAAAACTGGTTTATATTCAAAGCTAATATCAAAGCTCTAATATAATAAAAAAACATTGGCACAACAACTTGCTACCTGACTGCATGACACTGAATGGGACAATTTACATTCTTTTTTTTTCTTTACAGAACAGAGATTTTGGAAGCATCTCTTCCTTGTACAAGTAGACAATCGGGTACCCCTGCAACTAGAGATATTAACAAGGTTCATACTTCCAGTTCTTTGGCATCAAAGTATTGCAAATATTGCTGTGGAAGAATTTCATTGAATCCCTCGAAGAAAGCCTGAGTCTGATCTTCCACCCCCCGAGAGAGTCTCCATTCTGCCACCAATCTGTAAGAGAATGAAATGCATAGAGTTACACTCAAAACGGTGAAGCTTGCACGCGCTAAATATCAGAGAACATGTAATGAATTATTGGTGAATGTTGTACAGTACACTCTGGCCTCAAGGGCCACTTCCATTACCTGAATTACCCTCTACACTTTTGGGTTGAAAATGTATCTTTGCTGATAGATATGCATTACCATTTGAGTGGTGAGAGTGGAGTTCAGTATTGGGGGACAAATTTGAGGTAACAATGAGAGTGGCTCCTGCTCTGGCATTCTGTTCATCACGTTGTAGGCATAGCAAACAAAGAACTCATTAGCTCTTAGTCTCACACCATGGAGTAGTTAATGGGCAGTGTTAATGCCGGTATTTAACTAAAGAAACTCTTATCTGGTAACCATATTTAAAGCAAATTTCTATTTCACATTCTACTACTCTTACATTGGAGATTCTTGGAGGCTGACCGCTTTAAACAAGGAGAGCAGACTCGTTAGACAGTCTCATGAGAGGAGTGGACTGCGTTCTGAATCACCTGGAGAAAAAAAGGAATCAAAAGCTGTTCTTCTACAACCAGTAATTTATACTTTGGCACATGGTTCTGTAAGGTTCACTTGCATACATATTAAAATTTAACATCAAGGGATGAAAACAATCCCCATTCACACCAGTAATTAGGCACTTGCCTTTGGACTCCCAATTCCAAGATAGTAACTATTTAACTTTCATGAGGACCTGGACTTCATACACCATTTTACATCTAACGTTTTCCACTTTAAGGGTATGCCGCACAACGCAGGCCCTCTCCCAAGCCATGTTAACTCACCCAACCGTAGATGCTTCCCAGACATACAGGAAGAAGTTATATACCTTCCGTAACAGCCATAGGAAGCTGTAGATCCAACAGTTCAGCTGCCGTCTTGATGACAACATGATAAGGAGCTACATCCTTCGAAGGACAAGCCTTTTGTAATGCAAAGTCCCCTTCCGAAGAGATATCCAAACCACTTGCTTCACACAAGTCTTCCAATAAGTCCTCAAACTCATAAATTTCCCCTTCCTCTGTCACCAGCCCGATACTGCTCCTCTTCAATCAGCCTTTGAGCTACTCTTCCAGAACGCATCCTCGGCAGCGGCGTTGGCAGAGCCATCGGCGGCGTCGACGGCTCGGGCGTCGAAGGAGGCGCCGTGACAGAGACCCGCGTCGAACGAACCCTGGAAGAAGGGACGCCAGACGGAGCAGGAGACTGCTCAAGCGGCATCAACACCCTCGGCGCCGGAAACTGCCATGACGGCGCCATCGGCATATAAGGCATAAAGGGGGCAGGAGGATTATGCTGAGGCACGCCCAAATTAAATGCCAAAGGGCCCATGGGACCCGAAGGTGCTCCAGAGGGGTATGTGGATCTGGTAAAAATACCATACATTGCATTCATGAAGTGCGATGGATACGAACCCGGCGCCGGGAACAAAGTATACTGCGCCGGTTCGACTTCCTTACGAGTCGTCTCCGTAGTCGGATCCAATGGAGTCGCAGGTGGAGCAGCAGGAGACTCTTCCTCCACTGGATTCGAATCCCCATCCGAAGCCGGATAATCAACCGGTGCCGGAGACTGCACAGGAGAACCCAAATAAGGAGACCAGCCTGGCGAAGCCTGTGAAGACTCAGAAGGTGAAGGAGAAATAACATCCTTGGTACGACGTCGAGGAGCAGGAGAAGGCGACTTCGAAGCTCGAGACTTGGATGAACGACATCGAGACCCATGTCTCTTCTTCTTGTGCCTTCTCTTGGATCCATGCGAAGTCGACGACCTCGACCTTTTACGACCTCTTTTCTCCTTTCTCACCTTGGACATGTAGAGCTTGGCCTCTCTTTCCTTCAGCGCCTTAGGGTTAATTTTTCTGCAGGATGAACAACCTTCGGCGTCGTGATCACTAGAAAGGCACCAGAGACAGTCATCATGCGGGTCAGTAATTGACATGTGACCTCCGCATTCCTTGCATGGCTTGAAACCAGACTTCCTAGGAACAGACTTAGTCCAAAACAATAACAAATAAAGTCTCGAAACAAAGAAGCAGTTGAAAGACAGGAGTGTCCCAGAAAATCCAAAAGCTTGTATATATTGCAATATCTCACCAAGGAGGGGCCAAAGGGCCAAATTCATGGCAAATGTTCAGACAGATTCCCCGGAGAGTGCAGATTAGCTACGTTAGTTCTACTGAGTGTGGTTAAGCTGGGGAACAGAAGAAAAAACAGCAGCCAGGAAAAGCTACAGGGCCGCTGACAAACATGGGAGTAAGTGCAGTAGGATGACCTGAAGGAAGCCCTCCAAAGTAAGCAAATGAGACGCTGCTGTGGAACCAGAGATGTGGATTGCCCACTTCTCTAAGCTGTAAGAGTGGGATGTAGGTGTAACACCCCCGGTAGCTTCGGATAGTTGTACTCAGGCAGGCACTCTAACAACTAGAAGCATAGGAGAGGTCCTGGAATTTGTGTTAGATGAGGCAGAACTAGCTCTTCGCCACTCGAAGAGGGAGAAAGCAGCAGGCCATGGCGGCATCCCAGGGGATTTGTGTTTATCCCAACATCCGAATGGGGGCCCCCGACTTAAACACACTCAGCAATACCATTGTGAGGAGCGAGGACATTTTAACCTCCTGGAGAGGAGCAATCATTGTCCCCAACCATAAGAAGGCTAGAAAGGACATACCTGCCAATTATAGGCCAATTAGCCTCATTGACAAGAGGGAACAAATCTTTTGCAGGCAGGTCCTTTCTAGACCTTTGACATGGATTGCCGGTGATACCATTCTCATAGAGTTCCAGGCGGTGTTCAAGGGCTAGGTCAGCACGCTAGACCAAGTATTCCGTTCCCAGATTATCCGTTGAAAATGACTTGAGGAAGGACCACCTTTATGTGGCCTTCATGGATTTGAGAGCCGCTTTTCACCTTCTCCAGAGGGAAAACCTGTGGAAGGTGGTGGGTGTAGCCGAATAGACCCACCTGTGTGAGCTAGTAGACCCAATCCACAGGAGCGACGAGAATATCCCCACACTCCCGAGGCCTGTCCACGGAAGCGTGAGCCCTTGTACACTCTACCTGTAGACAGACCCTGAGAGATGTGGGGACCCAAAGCTTGGAAGATTATACTTCAGATCCCCCAGCAGATTGCCTCAGAACGGTCAGGGAAGAGGACAACCTAGAGAAGAGACAGTAAGGAAAATATTAGAAATAAGTCTCCTCTCCCTTACAAACTATGAAAACGTTGCATACACTTCAATGCTTGCTAAGGTATCTGTGACACCCGTTCCCCTCTTACCAGCTGGACATCTCTTGAGGTACTAAGGAAGTGACTCAGCAGGGCAAGTGTTGATTCAGCAGGGCAAGTAAGTAGGAGTGGTGTCGCCGCCGGGCAAGAAGTAGTCAGGAACAGAGAGGGCAGAGCAGGAGTACTGGAGTGTAGGAGGTGACAATCAAGGAAGGAGTTTCTCTGGGGCTCTGCTACTTGTGCTCAATGGGAATTCTTAGAACCGCCTTACTAGCTGCACTCTCGAGTCAGAAGGGCTATAATTCAAATGGGGCCCACTCTCTGATAGAAAAAGGACATCTTCAATGCCAGCTAGAAGCCCAGCCCCTTACTACTTCATGTTATCGGAAAGAAGTTCCCAATATGAGGCATTACACATGCACCTCTCGTGCGAAAGAAATTCAGTTGAGTAACCCCAAAATAATTTCCAAAACGCGCATCGCGCGTACAACATAAAAGTCTTACACAACCATACACCGAGCACCGGTGAACGGTGTACGCGGAAACCAGATACAATGTATCCGCAATCACGCCACCACGCGCCAACAGCGTAGGTTAAAGTAATTGCACCACCCGGGCGCTGGAAAAAGGTAATTGGATACAATGTAGCCTTTAATACGCGGCCGCGTTTCTCTGAGAATTTACCCAGCGGCCGCTAACAAACACTAGTTAGGGAGCGGGAAGCTGAAGGAGTATCTCCGGGACTCGGACTCGCACAGGGGAGAGTTCTCACACTAGGGGAAGGTTGGGGCAGCGAGAGGGAGCCAGGAAACTCTGCGGACCAAGGATTTAG
This sequence comes from Triturus cristatus, assembly GCF_964204655.1. NCBI lineage: Eukaryota > Metazoa > Chordata > Amphibia > Caudata > Salamandridae > Triturus > Triturus cristatus. Next base: position 1,375,047,304 of record NC_140590.1, on the reverse strand, counting down.
GAAATGCACGAAACAGGATCTTCGTCAGGAAGGGCGTGGTATCTAGATTTCAGGAATCCGAAAGCCAAGCACCGGCTTCTCGGCGAGAAGGGATATTTAAGGAGGGAACGGGAGTAAACTCCACCTACCGGCACACAGTAAGGGAGCGTCTGAAAAGTATATGCCCCTAACACCTTTCCTCATTTCTCCCCTGAGCCCAAGTGACTACACAGGAGTCTCGTCGTGTAACAGTTCTCCCACCCAAAGGCCGATTTACAGGGCGAGGTTTGTCGGGATGTAGGGCATGAAATCTACGAACAAGAACAGGGGCATGCACGTTTTCAGCAGGTTCCCAAGACCGATCTTCTGGAGCAAACCCTAACCAATCAATTAAATATTGCAGTTTGCCCCGATGTCTACGAGAATCCAGTATTCTCTTGACTTCATATTCTAGGTTATCACCAACTAGGACAGGGAGAGGAGTAGTGTCAGGATTCTGAGGGGATCGACATTCCTTTAGTAGGGACACATGGAAAACTGGATGGATTTGCATTTCTTCAGGTAGCTCTAATTTCAAAGACACAGGAGTGATGACCTTGCTTATTTTATAAGGTCCCACGCAACGGGGTTGTAGTTTACGAGGACCTTCTAATCTTAAATTCCGAGTAGACAGCCATACCTGATCACCTACTTTATAATCTGAGGCCGGCCGTCGGTGTTTATCTGCTGGTCTCTTCATGGCTTCTTGGGTCTTTCTTAACTCTCTAGACGCCGCCTTCCAGGTGTCTAAAATGTTAGCATGATGGCGGTGAACTGCCGGTATGCGATCTAAGTGCATAGGTACTGGGAAAGGAAGGAACCGAGGATGGTGGGCCTGAGCAAAAAAGAAGGGGGAAACACCGGTGGATGAATGCATGGAATTGTTGTAGGCAAATTCAGCTAAGGATAGGGCATGTACCCAGTTCGATGTGATGGTTGACAGTAAACATCGTAGGAATTGTTCTAAGGTCTGGTTAGTTCTCTCAGTTTGCCCGTCAGTTTGCGGATGATACGCCGTGGACAATCTATGATCTATTCCTAACGCTGTACATAAACCCTGCCAAAACCGTGAAATGAACTGGGCGCCTCTATCGGTGATTAATACAGAAGGAACGCCATGCAGTCTAATGATTTGATCTATGAACACCTGTGCCAAGTCTTTAGCAGTGGGCAATTTTTTCAAGGGAATGAAATGAGCCATTTTTGTAAACAGATCTACTACTACTAAGACCGTGTTGTAACCCTGTACTTGAGGTAAATCAGTAATGAAGTCCATACTGACTGTATGCAAAGGAATTGTTGGTATGTTTATGGGACGTAACAACCCTGCAGGGTCAGTATGCAAAGATTTTTGCCTTGCGCATACAGGACATTTCGAGACACAAGACAATGTCCTTGCTCATCCTATTCCACCAGAACCATCTTTGACACAACTGAATGGTTTTTTCACCACCCGGATGACACGTTAAGGACGTGTCGTGACACCATTTGATTATCTGTTGCTGGAGATTTATAAGGGGAACGTATATCTTTTCATTGTGAAAGTATAACCTATCTTTAATGGTTCGTTGAGTGTTTGTTGTCCACTCTAGTGGAGATATCTCTCCGTAGGCGTTCATTAGCTGGGACAAGAAGGGTGCGGTGGGATGGTTCTTAACACTGACTCCAACAATCTTATTACACGGAATGAGAGGAGCAGGTTCGCTTATTTGTATTCTATGGTCCGCTCCCAAACGAGACAAAGCATCAGCTTTTCCTTGTTGTATTCCAGGACGATAGGTAATGATGAAATCGAATTCGCTAAAAAATAACACTCATCTCATTTGTCTAGGGGTTAAGGCCTTGGCGGATTTTAAAAATTGCAAATTAAGATGGTCTGTGTAGATCGTGGTCGTATGTGGGGATCCCAGTAAATAATGTCTCCACTCTTGAAAAGCAAGCTTTATAGCCAAGAGTTCCCTTTCCCCTATGGTGTAATTCTGTTCGGCAGGGAGCAGCATTTTTGAGAAGTACGCCACAGGATGTACATACCCCGTGGTTGGGTTACGTTGGGATAACACGCCACCTACCGCATATTGAGAGGCATCTGCTTCCACATAATATGGCTGTGAGTTGTCTGCGTGACACATGATAGGAGCTATAGTGAACCTGTTTTTTAGTTGCAAGAATGCATTTTTTGCCTCATCTGACCAAGTGAACTGGCTTCCCTTACGCAACAATTTCGTAATGGGGGTGATAAGATCAGAAAAATGATCGATGAAGCGTCTATAAAAAAATTGCAAACCCGATAAACGATTGTACCAATTCAATTCAAAAAGTCTTTATTGCGATTATCCATCTTAAAAGACAGAACAGTTAGTATATTAAAATTAGATACAACCACATGTATACCAAACCAAGACCTAAGACTGGTTTACAAGTCTCTCAGTACGGATTAAAAAAATAAATAAATAGGTATATTTACATATTAAAACAGTTCCTAATACAGAATTAAATATATCCCACGCACAAGACATCATAAAAGCCATATAAATACATGATTCCACGTAGTTCGTTCGATACCCTAAGGGAAAATATCTTAGCTAATTGGGCCCCCCATTTTTCATCCGCAACACCCATGCTCAACTCAGGAACTTAGCTACTCCTATTACTGAGATCTCATTGTAGCCAGATTTCAGCGGCCATCACAGAGCTAGTTCCTAAGGACCGACATGCTGGTTTTAGCCACAAGCTACGAGGTTTGTGATAGACCGGACATACGAATAGGAGATGGTCAATATCTTCAGTATGATCCGGGCAAAATCAGCATTTATCACCAATTCCTGGTTGCCACTTACATGTAAACTTCCGGAGTGGCAGTGACCCAACTCTGAATTGGTGGTAAAGCTTGCGGTCTGTTGGCTTAGATATAAGGTCCCAATAGCTTTCCAGGCAGGGTTCATCTTTTAGATCTAAAAAATCTCTAGAAAGAGTAAGGCTAATGACAGAGGAGAACTTCCTTATTTTAATTAGCTCCCAGTATGCTGCTCGATAGGCTTCTTTTGAAGGAAATTCCACCGATTCAGGGTTCTCCCAAATTTCCCTCATCCCCATGTCAATAAGGAGAGATTTTATGCCAATCAGCCATGGGATCCTATGCAGGCAATCCAATCCCCTTACTTCGGACAAAGCCCTGGCAAAGAGATGGAGCTCTGGAGTAATCCAGAGACGCCTCCAGAAGGCCAACGGCCTATAACGGGCAGTATCCTCAATACTATGACAACCTAAGTCAAACAGCAGTGGAGTACGGGGGGACGATTGGGGCAGGCCCACAACCGATCTCAAATTTATTCTGGGCTATGGACAATTGGGTCAGGTTACAAAAACCCCAGATTTCAGCACCATATAAAAAGCTGGAATGATTTTAGTCCTGTAAATTTTGACCACTGGAGCTATTGGCTTAGTTAATGATAGCCTGTGTTCCTTGGTCAATGCTCCCGCTAATTGAGTGTGTTTCAGTGCGAGGATCTTAACTTGGGGATCCCAGCTCAATTTATCGCCAAAAGTGACACCCAAATAGGTGAAGACATTTGTCTGCTCCAGAGGTTTTCCACCCATAAAGACTCGTGCTTTAACGGGCTTGGACCCATGGAGCACCATAAACTTAGTCTTCCCTGCGTTAACCACAAGCTCATGTTCGCAGCAAAATTCCTCAAAACGAGACAGAGCTAACTGCAACCCTGTCTCGTCTTGGATAATATCAGCGTATCATCTGCGAACATGAGCAGGGGCACCTTTTGGCCGGCGATCATCGGCGCGTCCGTTGATTGGTCAACAAAATACTGCACTACCCCGTTGATAAATAGAGAAAACAGGGTTGGTGCCAGCACACACACCCTTGCCGGACGCCCTTTCCTACTTCAAATTTCTTTGTAACCTCGCCCGGTTACCCCCAACGAACCTGAGCATACGTTGATTCGTGGAGTCTAACCACGAGGGAGACTAACTCTTTAGGCATCCCCAGTCTCAATAGGACCGCCCATAATTTTGCTCTTGGCACGAGGTCGAAGGCGGATTTTAGAACCACAAAGGCAGCAAAGACCATTCCCCTACCCAAAAAGAAAAGACCTCCTTCCAATATATAAGGACAAATCTAAAACCCTGATCCAAAGTCCCCATATGACACCGGAACCCCGCCTGTAAAGGAGATAAAATATCATTTTCAGACATCCAGCCCTGGATCCTACCCAATATTACACGTGCTGTTATCTTTTGAATAGCGTCAATATAAATGTAAATGTAGTGCATTTATATAGCGCTCCGCACACCCCCGAAAGGGTCTCAGGCGCTGTGCACATACCGCTGTGGAACCCTTCCTGGCCTTTCCCTGTGAAGTGCCCACTCCTGGGCACCCCCAAGGTGAAGCCAGGCATCCTAGCGCTGGTGGAGGCCGTTGTGGAGATTAAGCAAGCTATTGCCCTGAGTTGCAGAGTGGGACCCATGATTAGAGTAGGCACCGAGGCGAGAATCCGGGGAAATTGAGCCCAAGACCCGCAGAGGCGGGAATTGAACCCTGGTCCGGGCCAGACCTCTGCATCAGGGTCTGCCGCTAACCATTGAGCCACACTTCTCCACCAATTGGGCCTATAATTGGCCGGAGCGGTACAATCACCCTTCTTATAGATAGGTGTGATTTCCGCTCCGGACCATGATGCAGGAATTGGGGCTCCACCAGCTATTGAATTAATTAAATCTGTGATATAGGGTATCCATAAATCAAAATCCTGTTTGAATAAATCGGCTGGAATGCAGTCAGGCCCCGGTGCCTTACCACTTGGGATAGACTTAAGAACTGTCTCTACCTCTTTTGTGTTAAACAGCAGGGGGACGTCAATTTGGATTTGTGGGACAACCCCTGACCTCTCTGAAACCGGTTGGAATTGTGTTTCGAAGAAGACGACCCATTGCTGCGGTTCAACATTATTATTCGGGATTATTGACCGATGTCCATTCCCCCATTTAATAAGATCCCAGAATTGGGTCATATTCCTGCCTCTACATGCTAACAACAGACAACGCCAGAGATCCTCATCCCATTCTTTCTTGGCGTGTCTGATAGCAGTTTTATAAGTTACTCTACACTGCTTAATAGTACCATGCATCCTAGATTTAATGGCTACCACTAGAGCTTTGTGAGCTAGCCTACACGTATTATACCACGAGTTAGGTTTGTTCATACTAATCTTTTTAGCAGGTCCAGCGTTTATGAAAAACCTTTTTAGGCCGCTAAAGAGGTCATATGGATTCCCCCCAACTTGGCATTTAGGACCTCCTGGGAGCCGCATTCGGAAAGTTCTCTTAAAGAACCTGACACTAGAGCCCTAATTTCTGCCACATTCTTTCCATCCATTGCTACCTTGGCCCACCTTACCCTTCTTAAATTGTTAGCAATTGTCACTATATTGTGGCCAGTGTCGCCTTCCATCAATACTGGACCACAAAACCTCCTATCATCAAATTTAAGAACCGTGGGGTTGTGGTCACTTTCAGGGCGACATTGCACTTCCATGTCTAAAGCTAATATCCATTTCTCCACATTCACAAGGATGTAGTCAATGCGGCTTTTGGATCTACCATTATCAAATGTCACCGCACCCTTGGCGTCGGACTTAGTCCTATCGTTAACCGCCCTTAGGCCTCGTTCCAGGCATAACCCTTTCATTTGAAGTGCGGCCTCAGTCCATTTTCTAATAGGCTCGAGATCCAGTTGCGGGATCCCCCAAAGTGCATCAATCTCTTCACTAAGCCTGCCATCTTCTGAATCTAGTAGTTCGAAGCAGGTATTGAAATCCCCTGCAATAATTAAATAGTCATTAGGGGCCACTTGGGACAAATGATTCTCTAAAGCCATTATGACCTGGGAGCACCTCCCACCAGGTTGACCCCTAGCGTAAACATTATACAAAGTTAAATCAAGGCCACTCACTGATCTGACTCTTATGGCCAGAATATCTGGGCTATCAATGCCGACCTCCTCCACCCTTATCCCCTCAGATTGTCTCACCCAACAGGTCAGTCCGCCAACTGCTCTACCCCTATGACCCCTTATTGCTGGTTTGAAGAAATTCAAATAGCCGACGTGAAAGACCCCATCAGTAGACCATGTTTCCTGGAATGCCCAGATATCTGAGTCTTCTATATAAGTTATCCAATCAGGGAACGTAAAAAAGCTTCTTCAATCTTTTTAAGCCTAATATCGATGGAGTCAAGTCTTTCCATTAAGGGGTCGATGAAGGCTACTAATTGTTCCCTTAATAGGGAGCTAAAGTCGGATAGGTTCAACAACGGGGTAGTGTTAGTTGTGGTGATGGTGTCTACAATGTTACTTCTTGGATTACCGGATACAAAAGCTCTGCTTAATTTTCTAGTACCTGGCAATACCTTTTGCTTGTTTAAACCACGCCCCTTCCTTTTTTTACTTGGAGGTTCCATGCCAGAGCGAGCAAGGACCTTCTTCCCTCTAGTAGTTACCATAGCTGGACTCCCCAACACTACTCTGGGACTGTGGAGAGACCGGGATAGGGTTATTAGGCGACAAACTTAGTGGCCTCAATGGGGACTGCTCAATTGTAGGAGCAATGTCAGAATTGGACTGAATGTTTGGCAACTGGGCAATAGGTAAGGACCCCCCCCCCTTAGAGAAGTCAGTTCAAGTGAAAGTCTACGCTCGGTTGCCTCAATTATTAAAAAAGCATCAAGGGTCCCCACCACCCTGTCCCCCACATTCCTTTTACTCATTGCAAACAATTAATGTGTTAGCCCCAACAGGCAGTGCTGCAATCCGATATTAATTTAACGCTTACTGTCCTTAGATGAAAAATGAAAGTGTCAATAGTGGGTCCCTGTCCGGCCCGCCTTTTGCCCGGGCACGGGAATTCGACGTCCTTTAGTGCGCCACCAGGCGCGAAATTAGCGCGGAGGCGGCGTCCAGCCGCAAGGGGCCCTGGGAGATGTGGTCTCCGCTCTCCGGCCACGCACAAGGAAAGATCAGGCAGCGGCGGCGGGAGACCAACTGTACAGTGCCCCCCCGTCAGACCCCCAGAGCGCCTCAGATGGACCGCTAATAAAGGAAACAAACGCCTCAAGTGGTCTGCTTTTTCAACTGACTCCACACAGATGATTATAAAAATATAATATCTTTATCTAACTTTAGACAGGATCAAAATGACATATCCAACATATCCAACATACACAACAAAATACTCCGTCATTAGAAAATGGTCTCTTGAAAAATGTTCACTTTTGGTAGTGTTCTCTTAATGGATTTCCTGAGTAAAACTGGTAGGCTTCTGGTAGGCTTCTGTTGTCAAAAACCAAACATGTAAAATAGCAACAGCACTGGACTCTTAGCCCCCTACACAGTTCAGGGCTCATCTGCACAGTTCTCTCATTAGTAACGGGTCTTCCCCTGACTGGCGGCAGCTCCTCATACAGTAATTGCAAAAATATGCCTCGAAATAATGGAGACAAGTAGGCTCCTAGAGCGGACCCCGGTACTGCAGCTCTACTGCTGGGCCGGTAGGGGATGTGCCAATAACCTCAAGAAGGGAGCCCCCACTACTCATCAAGTACCTGCGCAGTCCCCGTAGCACCAACGCACACATTCCCTTTATTGCGGCAGAAGGGAGAAGGTACAGTAGTCCGTGTGGCTGCAAAAGCAGCCTCCCTCATGCGTGACTCACCTGGCTTCCGAGGCCGTCCCACCAACGTCAGAGGAACGGCGAAGCCTCGATGCCAGGAGACGTCCCGAGGCTTTGAACCAGTTCACCCCAGACTCCGCCTCCGGTCTGGCCGGCGAAGCTGCAAATCCGAAAACACACTACAAGACACACTACAAGACAGCACCTCCGACTGCAGTGAAATCGCAAATCTCTCGCGTTCGGATTGAGACGCGCTCGGCTCCTCCCGATACTACGAAGCAGTTTGCTCTGTAAGCAGTCCCCTGGTGAACGGGGCGTGCTGGTGTGTCTGAGCAGGCGCACAAAGGAAAGCGGGCATTTCTCCTTCCTAGCGGGCGTGTTCCTCCTTCCTAGCGGGCGTGTTCCCCTTCCTCTAGCGGGCGTGTTCCTGTTCCACCTTCCTCTAGAGGGCGTGTTCCTCTTCCTCTAGCGGGCGTGTTCCACTCTGTCTAGCGGGCATGTTCCACTCTCTATAGCGGGCGTGTTCCACGATTGTACCTCTTTCACTGAGGTGGGACTGGGCCATTTGACTAATGCGTCTATCTTTTTTGGATCCATAAGAATACCATCAGGAGAGATAATGAACCCAAAAAAGTCCACTTTATCTGTGTGGAACTGAAGGGACCGCCCAATTAGCGGCATTACCCCCTAAATACGAAATAGCAAACACAACTTTAGTGGCGTCATCGAGAAAGGCAGCAGCCTTACAAAGGAAATGTAATTGACATTGACATTGATTGAGAAAAACACTGAATGTGGCGCTATCTCCATAAAACCTTTCTGGGACTGCTAGAGGAACGGGGTTATGTGTATGCACGGACACCTGTATGGCTTGGGGATTGGAGGGGCAAGCAGCCGTAGACTCGACCATTGGAGAAGGAACCGTGAAGCAGGCGGGTTGTATGTATGTACGTTTATTCTTATGCGGTGTTTCTGCCACTGTAGCACTGTCTACATGATGCTGTCTTTCTAATTCTACATGTAATTGGTGGTTTTCTACTCTGAGTCTCCCTACTTCCCTTTGGAGGTCCAACAGGGCTGCCGCCAATTCTTCTACGGTAGGGCTTAATTCGTTGGCTTGGCTTTCTGTTGCCGATCTGACCCACCTGTGTGAGCTAGTAGACCCAATCCACAGGAGCGACAAGAATATCCCCACACTCCCGAGGCCTGTCCACGGAAGCGTGAGCCCTTGTACACTCTACCTGTAGACAGACCCTGAGAGATGTGGGGACCCAAAGCTTGGAAGATTATACTTCAGATCCCCCAGCGGATTGCCTCAGAACGGTCAGGGAAGAGGACAACCTAGAGAAGAAACAGTAAGGAAAATATTAGAAATAAGTCTCCTCTCCCTTACAAACTATGAAAACGTTGCATACACTTCAATGCTGAGGTATCTGTGACACCCGTTCCCCTCTTACCAGCTGGACATCTCTTGAGGCACTAAGGAAGTGACTCAGCAGGGCAAGTGTTGATTCAGCAGGGCAAGTAAGTAGGAGTGGTGTCGCCGCCGGGCAAGAAGTAGTCAGGAACAGAGAGGGCAGAGCAGGAGTACTGGAGTGTAGGAGGTGACAATCAAGGAAGGAGTTTCTCTGGGGCCCTGCTACTTGTGCTCAATGTGAATTCTTAGAACCGCCTTACTAGCTGCACTCTCGAGTCAGAAGGGCTATAATTCAAATGGGGCCCACTCTCTGATAGAAAAAGGACATCTTCAATGCCAGCTAGAAGCCCAGCCCCTTACTACTTCTTGTTATCAGAAAGAAGTTCCCAATATGAGGCATTACACACGCACCTCTCGTGCGAAAGAAATTCAGTTGAGGATTCCCAAAATAGTTTCCAAAACGCGGATCGCGCGTACAACATAAAAGTCTAACACAACCATACACCGAGCGCCGGTGAACGGCGTACGCGGAAACCAGATACAATGTATCCGCAATCACGCCACCACGCGCCGACAGCGTAGGTTAAAGTAATTGCGCCATCCGGGCGCAGGGAAAAGGTAATTGGATAGAATGTAGCCTTTAATACGCGGCCGCGTTTCTCTGAGAATTTACCCCGCGGCCGCGAACAAACACTAGTTAGGGAGCGGGAAGCTGAAGGAGTTTCTCCGGGACTCGGACTCGCACAGGGGAGAGTTCTCACACTAGGGGAAGGTTGGGGCAGCGAGAGGGAGCCAGGAAACTCTGCGGACCAAGGATTTAGGAAATGCACGAAACAGGATCTTCGTCAGGAAGGGCGTGGTATCTAGATTTCAGGAATCTAGAAAGCCAAGCACCGGCTTCTCGGCGAGAAGGGATATTTAAGGAGGGAACGGGAGTAAACTCCACCTACCGGCACACAGTAAGGGAGCGTCTGAAAAGTGTATTCACCTAACACCTTTCCTCATTTCTCCCCCGAGCCCAAGTGACTACACAGGAGGCTTGTAGTCTAACAGTGGGGAACTACAGAATTCCTGATGATCTACTTAGAATTTTAATAATCTTACACACGGAAATGTATGCGCAAGTAAGATGGCGGACTGATGGCGCCCTTCTCCCTAGAATTCCGATGAGTGAGGAGTAAGACAGAGGTGTCACCAGACCCCTACTCCTTTTAGTTTGTATATTATTGAAGCAGTGGAGAGGGTGGCTAACTGTAACCACTACGTCCCAAAATCTGTGGGCACCAGTACCCCGGTAGTGATGTTTGACGATGACATACTGTTGCTCTCCAGAACTCCTATGGGTCTCAGGCCCTTCTGGAGTGGGTCGGGGCCTTTTGAGCATCCAGGGGCCTCGAGATGAATCCAGCAAAATCTAAATTTATGGTAATATAACCCCATCAATCTTTAAGGGATTGATGACGGTGGAAAGTGTTCTCATCGAACAAGTTATACGTTTTGACGTCACACTTGCTGACAATTTGTCATGGGCCCTGCAGCAAAATAAAAGTAGGGTGATACTGCAACATAGGGCAGCTGCCATTGTAAGAAAATGTAAAGCTACTTCTAGCTGAACAGTCTTGCCAGTCCTAGAAGCATAAAGGGCAACTGCTCTTGCTGGGGCAATCTACAGAGCAGAGCTACAGGGCAGTGTCAATACTACTCCACTGGTTCTAGCAGATTTTTTTTTAATGAGGTCTATGTTCAAATTACCAATTAACATTCTCTTGATGCCCATCCGCCTTGACCTAGCACTCAACATAATTTAATAGTGCATCTGAAATTGCTAAAATACTAGGTACGATTAAGGACAACAGTGGAACTGGCTCCTTGCCGTGTGACCTAGATAGAACTCGTTGAGCTAGATAAAGCTGTAGTCACTCTTTTGCTCAGTTTGATCAAAAGCATTTGCACTTCGATCAACATGGAGGAATTATGGCAGTCACCAATGTCAATGAGTAAAGTCATATCCTCCAGGGTGAGCAACACATACCGGGATCACATGCTGTATAAGATATGGAATGATTAATTGGACATGGTTCTAACCGCAAATTTTCTTCTTCACAAAGGCACACTGGTCTTAATAGAATCAGACCAAGTCATGCAAAAAACCTATACATAAGATTCAGAACTGGGACTGTTAGATGGGCTAAGGATGCCTCTTGGCTAGCTTTTTGTCCCTTTTGCCCTTCGTTACTAGAGACAGAAGAACATTTTTTATTCTTCTGTCCTGGTTATCTGACCCTGAGAAAAAGGTGTATAGCTCCTCTTTGTAGACACTTAAACATTCAAAACTTTTGGGAGGTACAGCGGCTTTTGAGGTGCGATACAACAAAGATTGTGTTTTTGCCATCTCTGGGTATTTAAACTGGGGCTGGCGAGTTAGCTATAGGGAAATTGTCAAGAGGCAAGACAGTTAGCCGGGGCCTAGACTAATTATACCCAAATGTGCACCATTTAGGATGATGCTTCCAAGTGTTAACAACTCCTGCTGGTTCTTGTCCAAATCCACACCTAGCATGGGAAAATGTGTTTTTTCTTACAAGACGTCAAACTTTGTAGCTCAAACTTATATGTATAAGTTCGAACAACATTTAATGGTTAACATAGTATTTTATGCCCTGCACAAATGTGTGTACACTTTAAAATAATCTTACTATTTGCATTTTGAAATGAGATATTTTCTTTTTAAAGTTCGAACAATTGCCTATTGATTGTTTTTAATTTGTGCATTTTATTATGCATTTTAATAAGTATTTATTCATATTGTACTTTAATGGTTTTCTACAAACCGAAATAAAGTCAATACTTGACTTGGTAGACATAGCCCGGGTGGAATGGTCCTGATCCCTCCTGGAGGTTCTTTTTTGGCTAAGGCGTAGTAGGTCTTGATGCAAAGGATGATCCAACAAGGAAGAGTCCTCTTTTGCACCGCCTTACCTTTTTTAGCACCACAATACCCGACAAAGAGCTGGCCATCTAGTCTCAAGTCCTTGGTGCGGTTCAAATAATATTTGACAGAGCGGCTAGGATCTAACCAATGCAACCATTTGTCCTCTTTAGTAGGATGTGGGGGGAGAATAGAAGGTTGGAAGGGTGATGGACTGGTCAAAATGGAAAGGGGTCACCACCTTAGTAAGGAAAGCAGTCCTGGTTCTCAATACGAACTTATCAGGATAGAAAGAGATGAAGGGAGGATGGCAGCTAAGGGCTCGCAGCTCACTTACCCTTCTAGCACAAGCAATGGCAACCAAAACACAGTTTTGAAAATTAACATTCTTAGAGAATCACTATGAAGGAGCTCAAACAGAGGCCCCATCAAAAAGGTGAGAACCAGATTCAGGTCCCACAGGTTAACCACAAAAGGAGTTGGAGGATACATGTTTGGCAAACCTTTGAGAAAATGCTAAATGGGCTTTAAGAGGGATGCAGACAAAGCAGCTAAATACTCCTTCACAGGGTTGTATGTTGGAACAACGCGCAGGGACATCTTAAGGTGTTTGGGGGCCCTGGGCCAAACTTATTTTGGGGGGGCCCTGTTTGGAACAGATTTGAGTTTTTGATTCAATTTCAGCTTTTTCATACCCTCTTTAGCAAGGTTACTGGTGTTGCTCAGGCCCTCTGGTCCAAATTCTAAATGTATTTACATCTAACTTTCAAGGATAGTGGGGGGTGTTTTCAATGTTGTAACACAGCAGCATCTCATTTTTCTGCAGATAATTTCTGTGACATCCTCCCATTTCTCAGATGTGAGGTCTTGTTTTAATCTTAAAGAAACTTTTTTATGGATGTTGCATGAAACAAACAAATTTTTCTGCAAAACGTCTGTAATAGACTCTCACACATCAATCACATAAAACGTAAGGTAAAGAAAACCAGTATTTAAAACAATATGTTTAAGAATTATTCAAGGTCATCAGGGCAAGAACAGAGCAGTCGCTATCACGGGCCCCTTGAAAGGCTGGGGCCCAGGGCCAGAGGCCACTTTGCCCATGCCTTAAAACGTCTCTGACAACGAGTTACTCAACAACAACTACCTTAAAACGCGGTCTCTACATTGGCTGCGTCTTAACCACGATTCTTTTTACCCAGCATTCCTTTTCCACAGATTTTCGTGGTAAAGGCATGCATCATAAAAAAAATGTATGCCTACTACTACCGGTCTCCTCCCACCCCCTAAAAAATAACCCAAACCCCTCCCACCCCCTAAAAACTAACCTGAACCTCTCCCACCCCTAAATACTAACACACCCCCCCACCCCCTAAAAACTAACACAAAGCCCCAACCCCCTAAAAACTAACACAAATCCATGCCCCAAACCCTCTTATCTGTCCTGCTCCTGTCCGACACTCGAAGCACAACTCCGCCCATCCCAAACACTAGACCGACTTAGCCTTAACCACCCACATGCGTGGTTAAGGCTAAGGCATTGTTCGGGTAAGTCGTTGTTTGGCTTGCGTTACTCCGGAACTCGCTGTTCTGGAGTCGTTGTTCAGGATGTGTCCCCTTCACAGTGCTAACTGTGCAACTCCTCTGGGCAAGGAAAAGCACATATTTCAGAACCTGAGACAACTTTATCTGTAAGGGTTCCACATCATAGTTTGCAAACCATGCAAAGTTCCCCCATCTGCTGGAGTAAGCAGGCTAAGTGGTGAAGCGACGAGATGACAAGATTATATAGACGGCTTCCAGTGGTAGCTGTAAGCAACTCAGTTGTGCCTGCTTTATCTACAAGCATGTAGGCGGAGGTCTCAGAAACTGGGGTGCAGAAAAATTCCCTGAGGAGAAGAGGTCTGGTCTGAACAGGAAGCGAAGCAGGGCACATGTGGAGAACTCTAGGTCTGCATCCCACACCCTTCCAGGCAAATCAGGGGCGATGAGAATGAATTGGGCCTGGTCTTGGTTAATCTTCCTGAGAACCTGAGGACTCAAGGTCATGGAGCAAAATTGTAACACAGCTGAAAGTTCCACATCAAATGAAAAGCGTCCCCAAGGGCTTCCCTCTATCGATACTGGAGGGAGCAGAACTGATGATTTTGAGCAATTTCTGAGAAGGCAAATAAGTCCACCTGAGGAGTGTCTCACTAGGCTAAGATGTATTGGACTAAAGCTAGAAGAAGACACCACTCAAGAGAACACCGGCTCAGGCTATTGACTTTGTCCTTCATAGACCTCGCTAGGTGAATGATAGTGAGCCAGAACCCTTGACTGTGTGCATAAGACCACAGTCTCAATGCTTCCAGGCAAAGGAGGTGAGACCATTCTTTTCCTTGTTGGTTCCTGTAAGATCTGGACAGACCGACAATGAATGGAGGGGAGGACGGCCTCGAGTGCCAGCCAATTCGCCGGACAGTTCTAGCAGGCTGACGTGAAGTACCTGCTCTTCCATAGACCAGAGTACTCTGATTTACAGATCAGCTCCCACCCCGGGGTTGAGGCATCCGTCACTACCGTAGTCACAGTCGGTGGGGGAGTGAAGGCCATCCCGCAGCTCAGGTTTGCCTTTTACCCTCACCAAGCCTTTTCTGCTAGGGGAGCTTATAATGGATTCTGACAGGTCTCCCCAACATCTATGTGGCACCACATGCTAAACTGATTAGATCCTTTGGCTTGAATACAATATCTTATGCGGATAACACACAGATAGTTGTGTCTATTAGCACAATGTAGAGGAGGTAGCTCTGGTTTAATATCTGTATGAGAGCAATTGTTAACTGGATTAACAACCAATGTCTTAAATTAAACTAGAGTACCTCCTGGTGGCCATCTATTTAGTCCCTTTACCTAAACCAGTAACTAACGTGAAAAATGTAGGTGTAGTTTTTATTCTAAACTTAAGTTTGCTGACCAGACAAATCAGCGTATTTTCTCCTGTTTATTTACCTCTTAAAGATACCGAAAACAATTCTCCCCTACACCTCGTTCGATCTTGTTGTCTCTTTTTGTGTTATCGAGGCTGGATTATTGTAATGCCTTATACTTGGGCCTACAACAAGGCTTACTAAAAAAACTCCAAAGGATGCAGTTTGCAGCAGTCCAGCTTCTGATAAACATTCGAAAATATGAATCAGACTCTAAGGGGTTGGAGTAGCTACACTGCCTCCCGATAAAAAACTGTGGCTTTTAAAGCACTCTGTATTGCGGATAAGGCCCTTCATGGGACAAGCCCAGAATATCGGAAAGAAAAATGTAGATGGTATTCTCCCAGAGGATGCATTTGATCAGCTATGGCTAAAACGATGCAAGTTCCCATGATCTCTAAATCTACTTGGGGTGGCAGACATTTTGTTCATGCCACCTCTAATTTG
Organism: Triturus cristatus; assembly: GCF_964204655.1. NCBI lineage: Eukaryota > Metazoa > Chordata > Amphibia > Caudata > Salamandridae > Triturus > Triturus cristatus. The sequence continues at coordinate 1,375,031,842 of NC_140590.1, read as the reverse complement.
GAATCAAATGCTACAGTCCCTGAGAGGTCAACCTAATTTGTTGGCATTTAAAACATAGCTTTTCTCTCTATCTTTGTAATGATTCATGTTTGGGTCTGTCGAAGCAGTATTATCCAAGTAAACAATAGTGCCAAGATGCCTTTGGGCATTTGTCATGCTTTAGAAATAAAAATCAAATCAATCTGGAGCCACTGCCTGCGGAGGCACCACTGCATGGCCGTCATGTGCCAATGTACATGTGTGACTTGGAGAAAGCAGGAAGTCAGCAGACCTGGGAATTGAGTACTTGCGCCTCGATTGAAAGATGGAACCATTTCCCAGATGTCAATTATCCACTGAGGAGGAGGAAAGGTGTGGATAAGGGTGATGTTCAGTACCAACCCTATAAGCATGAGTCGTTTGGAGGGCAATAGGTGAAAATTGGACTTGTTGATGGAAAAACCCAGGTCGTGCAGCAGAGATACTGTTGACTGCAGATGGCGCCGCACCACCTCCAGCAAACTGGCTTTGATTTGCCAGTTATCCATATACCGCAAAATGGGGATTACCAACCTCCTGCGATGGACAGCAACCTGCCATAACCTTAGTGAAGACTTGAGGTACTGATGTTAAGCGAAGGGAAAGTACTGCAAACTGGTAGTGCGTAGAACCTACCGCAAATTGCAAGTACTTCCGGTGTGACCACAGGATATGGATCTGGAAATAGCATATGTTAGACCTGGCATATTTTGGCGTGTTTCCCCTGTCTATTTGCTTTCTGACCTATTTTGATGGTATGCTGGACTTTGATTTTGCTGGTTTAGTGTCTGCACACTTTCTGCAGTGTTAAAGTGCAAGTGCTCCTACTCTAAATTGTGTTAGGATTGGTTTTCCATGATTGGGATATTTGATTTACTAATAAGTCCCTAGTACAGTGCACTGTGTGTGCCTAGGGCCTTTAAATTAAATGCTACTATTGGGCTTGCAGCACTGGTTGTGCCACCCAAAAAAGTAGCCTTTTAAAGGGGTCTCACACCTGCCACCGCAGTGTCTGCACGTAGTGTTTACCACCATGTCCACCTGGCAAGTGCGCCCACTTGCCAGGCCCTAACCTTTCCTTCTTTTACATGTAAGGCACCCCCCCCCCCACCCCTCATGTAGGCCCAAGGTACTCCTATGGGCAGGGTGCAATATATGTGAAAGGTAGGACACATACTGGTGTGTTTTACATGTCCTAATAGTGAAATACTGTGTATGCCGTTTTTCACTATTGAAAGGCAGTCTGGCCCATTGGCTATAATGGGAACTGCTTTGTAACATCTTACAAACATAACTTTCCGTTGGAACAAGATAGAGAAATGGAGTTTAGGCTTCCTGAACTCAGAATTTAAAAATACATCTTGTAGTAAAGATGATTTTTATATTTTGTGTTTGAAAATTCCCCTTTTAAAAAGTGGACATTTTCTTGCTTAACCATCCTGTGTGCCTCTACCCTTTGTGTATTCAAAGTCTGGGTTTGGAGTGGCAGGAGCTAGGGATGTGCATTCACACTTGACAGACACAAGGGGGAGGTTGAAGTGTGTCCTGCCTTTCCTGGGTGTCTCCTAGCCAGACTGAATAGACCGGTCTGCATTTAGAGTAGTGGGATGAGTTGTCGATTGCACCTGAATGGACTGTGGCTGCCTCCCACAAAGCGGTCTTCCCCCTCCTGGGGTGAACCTGGCCTAAGCCAGGCAGAACTGGTTTATGTATGCCAGAGGAAGTTTGTACTAACTTCAAAGGGAAGTGTGATATAAACATTGTGGCCCTGACTCCAGAACTTTGGAACTCTTTGGGATTAAGGAACCTGCCAAGAAGAGCTGGAGAAGCTGTAAGAACTTTGCTGTGTAACAACTTTACTGTGTGCTTTACTGTGTTGGCCTGCAGTGGCCGCTTCTGTCTTGGGCAGTGAAAGGTCTGGACTGAACTTTATACAAACTTTTTTTCTGAGTATCTCTAAGGGCTTGGGGTAGAGTGTGCCCCCTGTTCAAGAAGTCTCAGGAACAGAAAAGACTTTGCCTTCACCTGAGTACCTGCATCTGCAACTGGGCATTTCAGCTGCCCCCAGAGGGAGAAGCAACCAGACGCCGTTACCGGCTTCGTGACCTGAAGGCAGTGCCCGCACTTCGCACCACAATCCTGGCCTCACCAATGACGCCGTCCAACGCCACCACCGAGCCACTGCTTGCACCGCAACATGTGGGCACTGCACTCCGCACCGCCTCGATTCACACCGCCACCCTGGTCTCACCGATGATGCCACTGCAAACTGACATAAAGGCCGCTGCCTACACTGTGGTCATGAGTTACATGATGCACTGTCCCGTCCCACAACGCACCCTTGGGTCACCGACTCCAGATCGTCTACCGACGACAGCCCTTCAGGAACACCTCCGCTGCTGCTTGCACCGCGACCTGCCAGCACCGCGACGAGCACCGCCCCACAGCCCTGGTAACACCAACGCCGGTGGATGACCGTCACTGAGCCGCTGCCAGTAACGTGAGCTGAGGGCACCGCACCGCTTCACACCACAGCCTCGACGCCTGCCAACACCAGTGCTACTGACTTCAACCGCACGGAGTTCGATCTGCAACGTGTGTGACTTCAAGGGTCCAAAGACTCCTGCACCGACCTCCAGAACCGGCGCCGGCTCTTTGGAGCTCATCGCGATGTCCCCGACGCCCTGCATTTCTAAAGGTACTGTTTTGCGGGTCTTCCTGACACCATAGCTGGTCCACGATAAATCATTGTATTTGCATGTTCACAACGCCTTGAAAGCCCCGGACGGAGCTATCGACTTTAAGGAACTGTATTTGAAGTCTATTTTTGCATTATTCATATCTAGATAACTATGTTGGATTTTTATTGTTTTGGTCTTGTTTTTGAATATGCTACTTACCAGTATGCCTCTGTTCTTGGCATGTAGGGCTGCTGACATTCATATCTGTGCATAGATCGCCGCCTAGTGTTGGGTCCGGATGTTTGCACGTTGTTGTCCTGGAAGAGTCTTCGAAGTATCCTGGGATAGGTGACTCCTCCCCTGGACTACAGTGCGCATGGGCATCCTCTCCATCCTCAGATTGTTTTTCGCCATTGTGGCAGTGATGGAGTAGATACAGAAAGTGATGACCATGCTTACAGTAATTCTGAGAGCTGCAGCTGCTACAGGCGCCGGGGAGGAGGGAGGGCGATATGAATGTCAGCAGCCCTACATGCCAAGAACAGATGCATACTGGTAAGTAGCATATTCAGTTCGAGGCATGTGGGCTGCTGAATTCATATCTGTGCATAGAATACATAGCAGTACCTCCTATTAGCGGCGGCTACCAGTGCCAGCTGCAGCGGTCTGAAAAAGAGTTTTGAGAACAGCCTGTCCTACAGCTGCCTGCTGTTTTGATTGCACATCTACACAATAGTGTTTGGTAAATGTGTGTGTAGTGGACCAGGTGGCTGCTCTACATATATCATGCAAAGGGATGTTTCCCAGGAAAGCCATGGAGGCCCCTAACTTGCGTGTTGAGTGGGCTCGTGGGGGAATCGTTAATGTGCGTTTAGCCTTTTGATAGCAAATTTGAATACATTTAACGATCCATCTGGCTATACCTGCTTTGGAGATAGCGTTACCTTTGTGGTGTGGGGCAAAGGCAACGAAAAGTTGTTTAGTCTTCCTAAAGATCTTAGTCCTGTCGATATAGTACATGAGGGCTCCCTTCACATCTAGTGTATGGAGTGCTCTTTCTGCGACAGTTTGTGGGTTTTGAAAGAAAACAGGCAGTTCAATAGTTTGATTCATGTGGAACTGCGATATCACCTTGGGCATGAATTTGGGGTTGGTACGTAGTACGACCCTGTTGGCGTGAACCTGTATAAATGGCTCTTGAACGGTTAGTGCCTGGAGTTCACTAACTCTTCTTAAAGAAGTGATCACTACTAGGAAAGCTACTTTCCAGGTAAGGAATTGAATCTCGCATGAGTGTAGAGGTTCAAAGGGTGGACCCATCAGGCGTGTGAGGACCAAGTTGAGGTTCCACATCGGAGCCGGTGGGTGGCTTGGAGGAATTACTCGTTTGAGTCCTTCCAAGAATGCTTTGATGGCAGGCACTCTGAATAAAGAGAGGTGCTGCCTGTTCTGGAGATAGGCTGATATTGCGGTCAAATGGACACGTATCGAGGTGTACGCCAGATTGTATCGGTATAGGTGTAAGAGGTAACAAATTATGTTTTGGATGGATGCGTCTAGCGGGTTAATGTCATTATTACTGCAATAAATGACGAACCTTTTCCATTTGGCTGCATAGCAAGCTCTGGTAGTGGGTCTTCTAGCTTCCTTAATGATGTCCATACAGTCAGGTGGCAGGTTTAGGTAGCCAAACTCTAGGACTTCAGGAGCCAGATTGCCAGGTTCAGCTGTTGCGGATCTGGGTGCTGAATCTCTCCATGGTTCTGCGTCAAATGCGCGGGTTTGATCCGCAGCCTTTGATGCGGCACCACGGAAAGTTCGAGAAAAGTGGTGTACCATGGCTGGCGTGCCCACGTTGGAGCAACCAGGACGAGTGTCAGTGAGTGTTGTCTGAGTTTGCGAGCCACCAGCGGTATCAACGGTGCTGGGGGAAAAGCGTACGCAAATCTGCCGGACCAGTTCATCCATATCGCATTGCCCTGCGACTGTGGATGTGGGAACCTGGCGGCAAAGCTTTGGCATTTTGCGTTTTCGCTTGTGGCGAATAGGTCTATCTCTGGATGACCCCATTGCTGGAAGTACGGTTGGAGTACTGATGGGTGTAACTCCCACTCGTGCATCTGGTGGCTGTGTCTGCTGTGCAGATCCGCCATCTGGTTGTCCTTGCCGGGGAGGTGTTCCGCCATGAGGAACATGTTCCTCTGAATGGCCCACTTCCACATGCTCTGAGCCAGATGAGACAACTGTGGAGAGTGTGTTCCTCCCTGCTTCTGTATGTAGTACATGGCGGTCATGTTGTCCGTCCGGATCAACACGACTTTGTTGCACAAGTGTACTTTGAATGCTTTCATAGCCAGGAAGATTGCCATCAGTTCTAGAAGGTTGATGTGCATCTTCTTTTGTTGTGTTGTCCATAGTCCCTGCACTGTGTAGTTGAGTACATGAGCTCCCCATCCCTGGAGAGACGCGTCCGCTGTCAGTATTATCTGTGGAACAGGCTCTTGGAACGGTCGGCCCTTGCAAAGGTTTTGTGGATTCCACCAATGCAGAGAGTTGTATGCCCGACCGCTCACCAACACTAGGTCTTTTAGTTGTCCGTGAGCCTGATTCCATTGACGTGCTAAGCACTCTTGAAGCGGGCGCATATGTAGTCTCGCGTGTGGGACTATGAAAATGCAGGAGGCCATCATGCCTATCAACTGCATGAACACTCGCGCGGGAAGGGAGTGTTGTGGTTTGAACTTGGAAATCAGCATTTGCATGCTGTTGATTCTCACTAAATTTGGCTGAGCTGTGGCCGCCAGAGTGTCTATGGTCGCACCTAGGTACTGTTGTACGTGTGCGGGTTGGAGATGTGATTTTGGGTAATTTAGTGAGAACCCCAGACTGTGAAGGAGGTGAATGGTGCAGGACATGTGGCTGGCACATTGCTGGGCTGACTTTGCTTGAACAAGCCAGTCGTCCAGGTAAGGGTAGACGTGTATGTGCTGCCTCCGTAGATGTGCCGCCACAGTAGCTAGGCACTTTGTGAAAACTCTGGGTGCTGTTGTGACGCCGAAGGGAAGAACCTTGAATTGGTAGTGCTGCCCTTGAATAGTGAACCTGAGATATTTCCTGTGTGATGGGTGAATGGGTATGTGGAAATACGCATCTTTGAGGTCCAGTGTGGCCAGGAAGTCTCCCTGTTTGAGCAGTGGGAGGACTTGTTGCAGGGTGAGCATGTGGAAATGCTCCGAAAGAATATAGCGGTTGAGGGGTCTCAGGTCTAGTATAGGTCTGAGTGACCCGTCCTTTTTTGGTATTAAAAAGTACAGGGAGTACACCCCTGTACCTTGCTCGTGGACGGGTACGACCTCTATTGCGCCTTTTTGCATCATGCTTAGCACTTCCTGCTGTAATAGCGCTAAGTGCTCTGAGGACATAGGACGGTGTTTTGGGGGTATTGTGGGTGGAGTAGAGGTTAATTCTAGGCAGTAACCGTGTTTGATAATATCTTTGACCCACCTGTCCGTGGTGATGGAGTTCGACGTGGCCAGGAACTTTTGCAACCTTCCCCCGACAGGTGTTGTGTGGTCGGGAGGAAGGGAGAGGGCGTCACTGTTTGTTCTTGGGAGAGGATCTGGTATTGCCGTATCCGCGTCTTCTGCCCTTTGTGCTTGAACCACGATATCCACCCCTGGTGTTTTTATCGTAGGTACTTTGGGTGTTGCCCTTGTTGTAGGTTTGCTGTGACCCCTGTCCTCTACCTGCTCCTCTATTACCGGGGCGACGAAAGGAGCCACTCCGAAAGGTCTGCGTTTGGAGAGCCCCCATGGACTTTGCAGTGTCTGTGTCCTTTTTTATTTTTTCTAGTGTGGTGTCAACCTCTGGCCCGAATAAGTAGTCTGGGTTGACCGGCTGGTTGAGGATGTTATTTTGCACCTCAGGTTTGAATCCGGAGATTCGTAACCAGGCGTGTCGTCGTAACATGACGCTAGTGTTTATGGCTCTGGCAGCTGTATCTGCGGCATCCAGTGCACACTTGATGGATGAGTTTGTGAGGAGTTGTCCCTCTCTGATGAGGATCTCTGCTCCCTCTTTGTATTGGTCAGGGAGATGTTGTAGTAATGTTTCTAGTGTGTCATAATGCGCTCGGTCGTAGCGAGCCAGGAGCGCTTGAGTATTGGCAATACGCCATATGTTATCTGCTTGGGCTGCAACCCGTTTGCCGGAGGTCTCTAACACCTTGGACTCTTTGTCCGGGGGAGGGGCATCCCCAGTCGTCTGCGAGTGCGCCCGTTTACGAGCATTCGCGACTACTATGGAATCCAGAGGCAACTGTCCTCTAATATAGGTGGGATCCCCAGGCGCTGACCTATATTTTTTTGTCGATTCTGGGGTTTATTACTCTGGCCCTGGTGGGTTCTTTGAAAATGTCCTTTGCTGGTTTGAGGACACCTTTCAACATGGGTAGAGTTTTAACATGTTTTTCTGAGGATGCGAAAGTGTCCATGAGAAAATCGTCCTCGATGGTGTCAGAGTGGAGTTGAACACCATGATTGGCCGCAGCACGTTCAATGAGGGCGTTGAATGCGGCAGTGTCCTCTGTGGGAGACGTTTTTGCTCCATAGAGTTGCGGGTCCTGTGTATCCATAGGTGCACCCGAGTCTACAGGGTCATCCCAAGCTTGGTCAGGGTCCTGTTGGCCTTGAGGGTCCATCTCTCCGGGGTAGGGGACGTGGTCACCCATGTAGTCCTCCAAAACGTCTGTGTCGGAGTGTGTCGGAGAGAAGGACTGTGGATCTTGGTAAGAGGCATGGAGAGGCTCGTAAAGAAGTGGTTCCGAATCCACTGGCAGCTTTTTCTTTAGTGGGATCCGGTAGGAGTCCAAAGCTGGCTCAGAAGTTATCTTCCTCTTGTGAAGCATCATTCTGCCTGTTGCGGCATCGATGATGTGTGAAGGCGACGTCTCCGTAGGAGAGTGTTCTGCAGGTGTGATCCTGGTGTGGGTGACACGTGTTCTGATTTCGAACAGTTTTGGCGCCGTGGATGGTGGCAGGCCAAAAGTGATGTTGGCCGGTGCCGGAGAAGCTTTTTGAGCCTTTTTCGGCTCGGAGCTTGATGTGTCCTGGAGGGCCGCCTTATCTTTGATGCGTTGCAAGGATGCTGAAACTTGCCGCACCTGGAACGCCGACGGTTCTTTGGCGCCGACCGGTTCCGTTGAGGCAGGCGTGGACTTCTTCGGTGCCACGGGGTCATCGAGTCGAGGAGAGGTAGTAGCTGTCGACGGCGTCGATGATTGTGACTTTGGTGCTGTTTTCGAAGTGGTGTGAGATCCAGCAGCCATTTTGACCTTTGTGGTCGGAGCAGATTGTTTCGGTGCCGGGAGCCGAGGCGGCTTGGCGGTACCGATGGTCTTTTTCCGTGCGTCGGCGCTGACGTCGGCTGCTGCCAAGCTCGGCACCGAAGTCCCGTTTGGTGCGGTCGGTGCCGACGGGTTTGGCTGGCGTCGAAGGCGTGGTGGGCTTCGATCCGACCAGTGTGACTTTCAGTTTCGGTTTCTGCTGAACCGAGACGGCTTTCGGTTTCGGTTTCGATGAAGGGAAACCAGCCTTTTTGGGTAGTATAGGCTGCCGCTGAATGTCCGAGGCCGGGCCAGAGGGCGGGGCCGAATGGATGCGGGATAGGTCTTGGGTAAGGCCCGAAGGCGATCCCTCGACCGGAGCCACAGACTGACGCACTGGGATATCCAAAGTCTGTTCGGGTAGGCCTTGCTCGTCACCGGAGCTACTCTCTTTGGCCCCTAAGGCCTCATTGTAGTCTCCTACCTCGGTGTCGGCTTCGTCTCTGTGAAAGAGTTGTTCTTCGACGTCTTCCGATCCGGAGTCGTGTTCGGAAGCGGGGCTGGAGGGTAGGTTCTCCACGTCTTGCACATCTTCGTCCTCGGCGTTGAAGATGTCAGTCGGGGCCGGTGCCGCTTGCTGCGCTTCGAGCCTCGCTGCTCGACGATTCCGGAGAGTCTTCTTGGATCGGAATCGGGCACAGGCCATACATGTGGACTCGTCGTGATCCGGTGAAAGGCATTTGTTGCACACCGGGTGGACGTCGACATGGGGATATTTCGCATTGCATACAGGGCACCGCTTGAAGGGCGTCCTCGATTCCATCGTCGATGTTGGGTCGATGGTCGGGTATGATGCGAAAAAGTTGGTTTCTGGAAGTTAGTAAACTAACAAATAACTATTGATACCGATCGGGAACAGTACCGACGCGAACTAAAGGCCTTTTGGCCTGTAAAAAGTTTTTCCTAACTTGAGTCAAGATAAGCACATGCGAACCCAATGGCGGAAAAATACAATCTGAGGATGGAGAGGATGCCCATGCGCACTGTAGTCCAGGGGAGGAGTCACCTATCCCAGGATACTTCGAAGACTCTTCCAGGACAACAACGTGCAAACATCCGGACCCAACACTAGGCGGCGATCTATGCACAGATATGAATTCAGCAGCCCACATGCCTCGAACACACAGATAAATATTGGTTATTTTGTCTAAGACTGGTGTGGTGTCCTTTTGTAGTGTTTTCACTGTATTACTGTGTGTTATGTGCAAATGCTTTACAAATTGGCTCCGAGATAAGCCTGTCTGCTCGTGCCAAGCTACCAAGGGGGTGAGCAGGGGTTATTTTAGAAGTGCAACTCCCTTATCCTGACTAGGAAGAAGAGTCCCTACTTGGACAGTGTAACAATCTGCAAACTAGAGACCCTCATTTCGAACAGCATCCTGCAGGTCCAGTAACATCATCCAGTCTCCAGTGCCAGCAGAATTGAGCTAGAGTCAACCTCTTGAATTTTTCCTTTTAAAGGAACAAGTTCAGGTCCCGTAGGTCTAGGATGGGACACAGACCGCCGTCTTTCTTGGGCAGCATGAAATAACATGTAACATACCTGGCCGCTTTCATGTTCTGCCCCTTTCAGGAGAAGAGCTGCCACCGCCTCTTATAGTATTGGCAAATGGTCTGAAGGTGGAGAAAAGGGAGGGGGTGGGATAGGAGCAGAGCCTAAAGAAAGGGAAGAGTGTAGCCTTTTTCTTTGATTAGAAGGACCCAGTGATCCTAAGTAATGGCATTCCAGGTCAGAAGAAAAGGACACCCACCCTCTAACAAGTTCTGAGAATGAATTTGGAGAAACCAACAAGACTTGCTTTCCTGGTGGTGCAGGAGAGACAAAGGATGAAGAGAAGAAGGGTTGCATGGCAGATCACAACCCTTTCCCCAGTTTGCACCTCTGTATTCCCCGACACGGGGGTTAGGCTGTTGTGGGAGTTGTGGTTGATATGGTCTAGGACAAAAGAAAGACCCTCTTAAGAAGCCGCAAATGTGACAAAACTGGTGATAGTGCCTGCTCGGAGGTGGGAGCAGCAGTCTAGGGGAGAGAATGGTGGCCTTGCTGGTTTTAAATGCCCTAAGGCTGAGTTAGCCTTGTCACCAAAATGTTACACTCCATCAAAAGGAAGGTCTATAAAATTGGCGAGAATATCTGCAGAAAAGTTGAAAGCGCAGAGCCAAGCATGCCTCTGAATGGTGATGGAAGTGCCCATGGAAGGAGCCGCTGAATCTGCAGTATCAAGGCCCGATTTGACAATATAGTGGGAGTTCTGCCCATCTATAAATGAGCTCCTAGAAATGGTCCTTCATATCACCCAGAACATGTGGCAAAGTCATCAGGCAATTTCCCACAGTGATTCAGTGGGTGTCCACTGAAGACAAAAGGTTAAGAATCACTGGATTACCATGATGGAGGACTAACATTGGAATTAACCTTTCCTTCTACATCATGGGTTCTTACTGATAATCATAAACAGTAGAATGTCAATCCTGCATTAATCATTACGATTAGCAGAGGCAGGCTTGGATGGTTAGACAAGAAAATACCTACTTTCTAATAGTGGAATTTTCAAACACAGAATGTTAAATCCAACTTCATTAAAGATGCATTTTATCGTTCTGAGTTCAGGCATACTAAACTCGAATTTCTACCTAGTTCCCTGAGTCAGTAGGATTAGAAGATGTAATAATCAAACTGCCCATTCTGGCCTATGGGGAACAGTTAACCTTGCAATAGTGAAAAACGAAAATGGCTGTAATTCACTATTAGGACATGCAACACACACCAGGGCATTTCCTACCTTATACTTACAATGCACCCTGCCCTGGGGCCTGACATAGGGGTGTCTGATATGAAGAAAAGGGAAGGTTTAGGGACTGGCAAGTGGGTGCACTTGCCCAGTCAGCATGGCAGTACCAGACTGCACACAGGCTCTGCAATGGCAGACCTGAGACACTTTTACAGGCTGCTTCTGTGGGTGGCACAACCAGTGCTGCAAGCCCACCAGCAGCATTTGGATTACAAGCCCTGGACACCCCTGGTGCACTGTACTAGGGTCTGACAGGTAAACCAAGCCAGCCAATCATGGAATCACTAATCTATACATCAATTTGCCATAGGGAGCACTTGCACTGTGGCACTGGATAACAGTGGCACAGTGCTCAAAAGCCTCTAACACCAGCAAAAACACATGAGGCAACAGCAAAAAATGGAAGGGAGACCCACGTCAAGGTGCCAGGTCTAACTCGTGTCCCCTCCAGCTGAAATGGGGAGAGAACTACCCCACCTCCTGAAAGTTCTCATCACTAAGGCAGAAAAATCTGGACAGACCATCAGCATTGGCGTGTTCTGTACTAGGGCGGTGTTCTACAGTGAAATCCATCCCCTGTAGGGAAATGGACCACCTCAACAAATTTGGATTCTCACTCCTCATCAACTATCTGAGGGGCCTGTGGTCTGTCTGAACCCGGAAGTGAGTCCCAAACAGGTATGGTCTCAACTTCTTCAGTGCCCAGACCCCAGCAAATGCCTCAAGCTCAATCGCACTCCACCTCTGTTCCCATGGAAGTAATCTCCTACTGATGAAGGCTACTGGTTGATCTAGGCCATCCTCATTCATCTGTGACAAAACAGCCCCACACCATGCTCTGAAGCGTCTGTCTGAACGATAAACTCTCTGGAGAAGTTGGGTGCTAGGAACACAGGCGCCGTGCACATAGCAGTTTTCAGGGCCTAAAAAAACTTTCTGACAGGTGTCAGTCCAAATCACTTTCTTGGGCTGCTTCCTGGAAGTCAGCTCTGTCAAGGGTGCAACAATGCTGCCATACCCCTTGACAAACCCCCTAAAATACCCGGTGAGTCCAAAAAAGGCTCTCACCTCTGTCTGGGTTTTGGGGGTTCCCAAGCCAGGATGGTTTCAATCTTGGGCTGTAGGGGCGCCACCTGGCCACTCCCAACCTGGTGTCCCAAGTACACCATGGAACCCTGCCCGATCTGGCACTTACTCGCCTTGATCGTGAGGCCTGCCCTCCGCAGTGCCATCAACTTCCCAGTGGTGGCGCAGATGTTCTTCCCAACTGGTGCTGAACACTGCAATGTCATCCAGGTAGGCGGCACTGAACTCTTCCAGTCCAGCCAACTCTTGGTTGACCAACCTCTGAAAGGTGGCAGGGACATTCTTCATCCCAAAGGGCATAACCCGGAACTGGTAGTGCCCATCTAATGTGGAGAAGGCTAACCTCTCTTTTGCCCGATCAGCCAAGGCGATCTGCCAGTACCCAGACGTTAGGTCAAATGTGCTGAGGCACCAGGCAGCCCCTAACCAATCTATGAGCTCATCAGCTCTGGGGATGGGGTGCGCATCAGTCCTCGTGACTGAATTGAGCCCTCGGTAGTACACACAGAACCAGAGTTCTGGTGTGGCACCCGGTGCGGCAGCCTTTGTGACCAAGACCAATGGGCTGACCCAAGGACTGTTAGAGGACTCAATCACCCCTAACGCAAGCATCTTGGAGACCTCTTCCTTGATGCAAGCTCTCACCCTGTCAGTCACCCTGTACGTTTTGTGCTTCACATGAGGACTATCTCAAGTGTCCACATCATGGACGCACCAATCAGTGACACTGGGAATCAGGGAGAACATATCTGAAAACTGTCCCAGCAACTGATGAGTCATTCTGTTGCTCAGGGGTCAGGGTGGATGAGAGGTTTACACCATCCATTGACCCATTTTGCTCTGTCGCCGACAGGAGGTCAGGAGGAGGCTCAGTCTCCTCCTATTCCAGCATCTGTCGCTAAGAGCATGCCCACTTCGGACCTCTCCAAGTGGGGCTTCAGGTGGTTGACATGCAAGTAGCTAACAGGACTTTTGCGCTCCACAACCTCAATTGGTCCGGTCCACTTATCCTGGCGCGCGTAGAGCTCCACTGGGGCCATCACCCACACTTTCTGACCAGGCTGAAGCTCTACCATAGTTGCATTCTGGTCGTACCACCGCTTCATCTCCTCCTGGCTGGCTTTCAGATTTGCCTCAGCGAGTTGCCTGAAACGCCTAGTCTGGTTCCTGAAGGCCAGCATGTAGCTATATACATCCTGGGGAGGGTTCCTGGGAGATTGCTCCCAGCCTTTCTTGACCAGACTCAGAGGTCCTCTCACTGGGTGTCCATAGAGTAGCTCAAAAGGGACTGAACCCTAGAGATTTCTGTCTCACCTCACGGTATGCAAAACAGCAGGCATGGTACGAGGACGTCCTACTTACGCCTCATAGGTTCCTCAAGACCCAATCATGCCTTTTAGGGTTCGGTTGAATCTTTCAACCAACCCATTTCCTTGGGGGTGGTAAGGAGTGGCAAACTTGTAGGTTACCCCACTCTCCTGCCACAGGAACTTCATATACTTGGAAATGAAGCTTGTACATCGGTCAGACACAACCTCTCGACGGAATCCAACTCAGGAGAAAATTCCCATCAGTGCCCGTCCCACCACAGGGGCCGTCCCTGTCCTCAGAAGTATGGCTTCCGGGTACCGGGTGGCATGGTCCACCAAGACCAGGATGAACCTGTTGCCCATGGCCCTCTTGGGGTCAAGTAGCCCCACAATGTCAATACCCACCCATTCAAAGGGGGTGCTGATCACAGGGATTGGCTGGATAGGAGCCTTTTGCTTCCTCCCACTCTTTCCACTTGCCTGGCAAGTCTGACATGTCCTGCAATGAGTGTCTGAACTCTTGCGCATTTGGGGCCAATAAAAGTGGGTGACAAGCCTCTCAAAGGTCTTGTCCTGCCAATGGGACATCATGAGCCAGCCCCAGCAGGAAGGCTCTAAAGCGCTGGGGTACCACCAGCACACGGGATGACCCAGGCTCAGCAACCTTAGGCTCACTATACAGGAGACCATTCTCCCAGTAGATCCAATGTGATCCAGACTGATCACCTGCTGCCTGGCTTGCATCCTGCTGCCGCAATCCCACAAGAGAAGGGCACTTGTTCTGCTCCTCACAGAACTCTTCCCTGGAGGGTCCACCTTCCTGCTGCCAATGGGTCAGCTCAGGCAGGTCCCCCAGTTCAGCTACCTGTTCCCCGGTAGGCTCCAGGGCATCCCCATCAGGGTCTGCCTCCTCCTGGGCCGTGGGAACTTTTCAGGGTCTGCCTCCTCCTGGGCCGTGGGAACTTCGGGGGCCGGTTTCCCGTGACCCCTGCCTCTTCTCTTTAAGGCAGGTACCTGGGCCCCCTCTCAGGCTTCAGGTCCTCTTGAGCACCCTTACTGGCTGCCATGGACCATGTGGTCACACACGCCCAGTCAGGCAGACCCAAAATCTCCAAATGAGCACTTCGCTCCACCTTCGCCCAAGGTGAGCTCTCCAAATCGTTCCCTAGTCAACAGGCATGGCGGGCCTCACAGCTACCTGAAGAGTACCAGAGACCCACCTACTCAAAGGAAACCTGAGCCACCTTGCAGTGGCTCTGTGTTGTCAGCGGCAACAACTGGGTAGAATGCATTGGGGACAACCTGCTCTTGAGATACCAGGTGACACTTGACAGCTGTCACACCAGCTCCTGTGTCTCTAAGAGCCTCCACTCTATGGCCATTGATGGGTCACCCACTGCCTGTACTTCTTCGTGTTATCAGGCAGTTGGGTCCTGGGGACCACCTCACAGTCTCCTAGCGAGACAAGGGACATCTCTGCGGGACCCCACCCACCTTGGGCACCCATCTCCTCACCCAGGGCTACCCTAGCCAACTGCTGGGGGTGCTGCACCAGTAGGTGCGGTCTTCCCAAACTGGGGACATTTGGGATCCCATGCACCGTGACCCACTAGGCCACACTTCAAACAGGTTATGAGCCCTCTTTGAACAGGTTTACCTGTCGGGGCTCCTTGCTTCTTCTCAGGGGGAGGCTGGGAACCTTGCCCTCGGTTCCCTTGGGGCCCTTTCTGGAACCCCCTCAGTTTACCCTTGTCCCCCTCCACTCTTCTGCTGGGGACCCTGCCCACTCTTGGCTGAGTCTCCCACGTGACCCTTGTAGACCCGGGTGCTCACACCGCAGTCCGCCTCCTCAGCAAGCTTCCGAGGGTAGTCAGCCTACTATCAATCAGGTGCTGGCGTAGCTCTGGAAAACAATTACTTGACAAGTTCTCCCATGCAATTAAATCAAAGAGCGCCTCAAAATCATTCACTTTGCTACCCTTCACCCAACCATCCAATGCTCTGCAGAAAAAAGTGACATATTCTACCCAGGTACTGCCCTCTATCTTATTGCAATTCCCGACTCTCTGCCTATACAATTCAGGAGTCAAACCATACCTGGACATAAATGCATGTTTCATGTGGCTATAAGAATTATGGACTTCAGAAGGCAAGTCTAACAGTGTATCCTGCCCCTCACTAAGGAACCGCCCCCACAACCCCACTCCCCAATCCTTCTCAGGGACCCGGTGGGAAGACATGGCTACCTCATAGGCTTTGAACCACTGCCCAATGTCACCATTCTTAAAAAACTCTTTTACCACATCTTTAGGAATATACACCCTAGCTTCCACAGGCATTGACGGGGTGCTGCCACCAGAGGGAGTCATCTCCAAGCTCTTTGCTTTCAATTTCATCTCCCTCAAAGTTTTTTCATGCTCAAACTGCATCCTCTTTTCTTCCAGGGCCAATTTCCTAGTTTGCAACTCTAATTCTAACTGCCCAATTAACTTGAGCTTCGTCAGCTCCATCTCATGCATCCTACACCTCTCCCTGTCCTCCAACTCCTCTGGGGACAGGCCTTTGGCAGAAACACTGCTACCTACTGGGCAAGTTGCTCTCCTCCCCCCCTGGACCCAATGGCCCACCCAGCTGCTCCTCTGCATTCTCAAGGGTACTCCTTGCTGCGACCCAGGCTATCAGCGCCTTCTGGAACTCATCCTTCTTGGAGAGACCGGTCATTGCAACTTTAAATTTCCTGCAGAAGTGCTTGAGCTGTCTCACATTGTAGCATTCCAGTTTCTCCTCTCCCCAATCACAATCAACAGATGCTATGGATGCCGCTTTCTCCATGGTGGTTAAACTTGGCAGTTCTTTGCAAAAATAGAAAATCCCAGGAAAAGCCATATACCAAAAGTATGTGGTCGCGGTTTGGTCTGCACTCACTCGTAGTGTTCAGCAATCACTGTATATGAGTCACAAATGCAAGTCCAGAATCCTCATCGCTGACTACAATGTTAGATTTGGGGGTCTATAGTTGGCAGAGGTAGGTACCTTTGACCAAATAGGGGACCTTGTGTCTAGTCAGGGTAACAGGTACACTCCTAAAATAACCCCTGCTCACCCCCTTGATAGCTTGGCACGAGCAGACAGGCTTATCTCAGAGGCAGTGTGTAAAGCATTTGTGAACACATACAGTAACCCAGTGAAAACACTACAGACGGACATCACACAAGTTGTATATTAAAAATAAGTATTCTCTATATAGATTTAACACAAGACCATAAACGACAAAAATCCACAATACTGTACTTAAAATGGTAGAATTAGCTAAGTTCTCTTAAGATGGTAAATGCGACACTTTGAGTTCAATGTACCTTAGGAAGTGTAACGCTATACAACGAAAGTGTTGCAGGGAAGGTGATGCGTCGGTTCCTTACACGAAAGAACGGTGATGCGTCGGGTCCCTACTGATGCATAGGAGATGTGTCGGTTCTTCTCTGCGAGGGGAGGTGATGCGTCGGTTTCTTACTGCGCTTCCGTGGCGATGCGGCATGCAACTTTGTGATGCGATGAAGATCCGGTACAATGCGACATAGATGGCGTCGTCTTCTTGATGCGACAGGATGCGTGCACGCCCGACGGCCGTGCGGCGACTCAATGATACTTCTGAGCCGTGACAGGCTCTGCGACACACTTCCCGGTGATGCGGCGGCGTCTGATGCGACGTCGATCCTCTTCTCCAGTGACGCGAGGTGCTTAGGCAATGATGCGCAAACTGCAGGGGTGGCGACACGCTTCTTCATGAGTCGTGCTTCCAGCTCCTTGCGACACGCAATCCTTCAGAAAGCCTTGCACAGCAGCAGGCACTTCCAAAAGAACTCTTGGGGAGCTGGTGGGTGAAGTCTGTTGTCCCTGAGACTTCAGCAGGAGGCAAGCTATCTCTCAAGCCCTTGGAGATCCTTTACAAGTTGATGAAAGTACACACAAAGTTCCTCTCTCCTTTCTTTGGCATTTCAGGCAACCACTGCAGGCCAATCTCCCAAGTAGCACTTTAGGTTAGGGATAGTCACTCCTCAGTCTCTCTGGTTCCTCTGCTCAGCAAAGGTTTCGTCTTGTTTCCCAAAGTGATCTAAAGTTCTTGGGTTTGGGTCCCAATATTTATACTCCGTTTCTCTTTGTTCTCTGAAGGCAGAGAGGCCTTTGCCTAGTCCAAACCAGTTCTGGTCAGTGCTGGAGCACTTTGTTGACAAGACTCTTCCTTTACTTTCAGAGTGCAGGGCAGAGACATCTGACACACCACAGGAGGTGGAGCCAGCATTGTGGAGGGAAGGGACAGCCCTATTCAGGTCCCAGGTGCAACTCTTTCCACCCATCTACATGCAGATCTTCCTATTCAGACCTGTGCTGACTCATCCTGTCTCCTGGAATTCTCCAGCCACTGTCACTCAAACTCCAGACAAGGAATACACAACCAAGCAGAGGCAGGCTTGGATGGTTAGACAAGAAAATACCTACTTTCTAAAAGTGGTATTTTCAAACACAGAATGTTAAAACCAACTTCACTAAAAGATGCATTTTATCGTTCTGAGTTCAGACATACTAAACTCGAATTTCTACCTAGTTCCCTGAGTCAGTTAGGATTATAAGATTTGATAATCAAACTGCCCATTCTGGCCTATGGGGAACAGTTAACCTTGCAATAGTGAAAAACGAAAATGGCTGTAATTCACTACTAGGAAATGCCACACACACCAGGGCATGTCGCACCTTATACTTACAACTCACCCTGCCCTTGGTCCCGCCATAGGGGTGTCTGTGAAGGTTTAGGGACTGGTAAGTGGGTGCACTTGCCCAGTCAGCATGGCAGTACCAGACTGCACACAGGCTCTGCAATGGCAGACCTGAGACACACTTTTACAGGCTGCTTCTGTGGGTGGCACAACCAGTGCTGCAAGCCCACCAGCAGCATATGGTTTACAAGCCCTGGGCACCCCTGGTGCACTGTACTAGGGTCTGACAGGCAAACCAAACCAGCTAATCATGGAATCACTAATCCATACATCAATTTACCATAGGGAGCACTTGCACTGTGGCACTGGATTGCAGTGGCACAGTGCCCAAAAGCATCTAACACCAGCAAAAACACATGAGGCAACAGCAAAAAATGGAAGGAAGACCCACGCCGAGGTGCCAGGTCTAACACTGCACATGCTTCAGGCAGTGCAGGATGCCATGTTAATCAGGCTTAATGGGGCTTGTTTATCATTTGCACCATGCCCTATCAGAAGCCTTGCTAGGGCAAGCTGGATCAAGGACTTGAAGGAGAGGGAGCTGTTCGTTCTACCCCGGCATCTGATTTGGCAACTTAACCTTGGAACCTGGTAGATGCCCAATGGTCACGTACTGTTAGAACTGAGATCTGGGTGGGGTTAAAACTGTGCAAGTAAGAGTGTGTGTGTGTGCGCGCGAATTCATGTGTGAGTGTAAAGCGGAGTGTGTGAATGCAAGCAAGGCATCCATGGCTGAGAGACAGTGAGGCATGGGAGCACCAGTGGCCTAATTGTATCCTAAATGACATTATGGGCACCTTCATTAAAATCGGGGTACCCCTGACGTAATAGCGGCTTATCCTTGCCATATTGCGGTGTTTCATAACATTGTGGTTAGGTCTCATTAACAGGAGCTCATCCATGACACATCATCAGTATTCAGGGCAACATTTGGGCTATTCCAAGCATGATAGTGGCTTCTAGTTTACATGTTCTAAGTAATCTTGGAAGAATTCTAGCCATCTGTGCCAAAACAATGGCCAACCATTGATATACTGTGATTAATGATACATGGTGCACACCACCAGAAGGGTCTCTTGGTGAGGGTCTTACAATTAAATAATATAGGAGTGTTTTTAGGGCCTTTATAGGGATGGACAAAAAAGGAACTTGCCAAAGTACAGCAGGTAAGGAGTTTTAAAGGAAAGGGCGGTGAAATGAAAAAGACTTCATACCTTTGGTTTTAAGCATCAATGCTCTCCGGAGGATATTTTTTGTGCTTGGGTGTAGCAAATCTTGATACAAAGACTAGCTCTTAGCTATAGCAAAGCCTGCAAATAGGTGACAATTCACCATATCAACAGCTGAAACCAAAGAGTAAGAAGGAATGGATGGTGCGAGGAACACCATATCGGAATAAAACACTGGAGGGTTGGAAAACTGAAAAACCCTGAAGTTATGTGACCTTGCAAGAAGAAGTAATCACTACCAACCAAACTGTTTTTAGAGTAAGAGCCCAAAAGGAGAAACGGTACATCAGTTTGAACAGAGATGGCAATCTCCTGAGTTCAAGGCCAACATGATCTGACTCAGGGCAGCAAATTGAAGTTGCTTTGCTGGGTGAACAGTTAGCACGTTGGAGATCCATCTCTACTTGGGAATAAAAGATGTAAAGGGAATACAATCTTGAGCCCCTCTGTTTTGGAGGCACAAGTTATATGACCTGTTTTCTAGTAAGTCAAGGACTTCTGCTTTCAAGATCAAGTTGAGAGTCACCAAGGAAGATCTGAAAGGAAGGGGTGATTGGGTGGGGAGGAAGGGAAAGGAAGAGGATTGTCCTGGTGGACCAGCTGGATGACCCAGCGGTCTATCGTGATCGCCTTTCCAAGTGGTGACAAAATGGGAGACTTTAACCGGAAGATGGCGATATGAGTAGAAGGAGTCAATGGGGTCAGCAGAGCCCTCATAGGATGATGAATACTAAATCTGCTGATCTTGCTGCTCACACCTTTGATATTCACCCCGCTCCTTGAAAGGAGCAATAAATCCCTGGGATCATTTAGACAGTCTGAAACGGTTATCAGGACTGTACAGCCCTAGTGCACCCACTGAACTACTAATATTGTTGGTGAAGTTGCCATGCAGTGGAGTCCAGGAACAAGGCTTCAGCTGCAGCTTTGCTGTTCTTGAAACGTTGCAAGCAGAAGCCTGTTTTCTCAACAAATAGCCATTTTGGATCAAAGGGAATGGCCACAAACAATGCCTGGACATCCTCCCAAAACCGAATACATCCAAGTGTGTTGCTGCAGCACGACAGGTGTTATGTTATGTTATCTGATATTTATAAAGCACACAGCTACTCCCAGGAGTGTTCCGGCGTTAGGAACAAAGACCACAACTTCAAACAGAACATTCCTCTACAACGGAACTCAAAGCTGAAAGAGCCATGTTTTTAGACTCCTCCTAAAAGTAAGGAGGTCCGGAATCTATCTAAGAGAGATGGGTAGGCTATTCCACAGCCGAGAAGCCACTGCTTGGAAAGATCTACCCCCTACCCGGGAGAGCATGACCTTCGGAGTTGAGATCAAAAGCTGAGAAGAAGATCTCAAGGTACGCTGTGGTATACAAGGTTGAAATCTCTCCCTAAGGTAGGGGGCTCCAATCTTATGAAATGCTTTAAAAAACAAGACTAAGGCTTTAAAATGAATTCTTTTCTGCACTGCAAGCCAGTGTAGAGAGGACAGAAGCTGAGTAGTGTGAGACCTGGGGCCTGTCAGAAAGATGGCCCTCGCCGCCACATTCTGAATCACCTGTAATCGGCCAAGAAGGGACTCAGGGAGGCCGAGATATAGGGAATTAACATAGTCCAATCTGAACACCACCAGGGCCTGGACCACTGTTTTCCTGTAGGGGACTGAGAGCAGGGGGGAGAAAGTTCCTCAGCATTCTCAGCACCCCAAAACAGACCCCAGCCACTGTTTGAACTCGGACCTTCATAGAAAGGCCAGCATCCAATTTGAGCCCCATATTTTTCACAATGGTGACAGAAGACCGGGGGTGAGGGGGGGGGGGGGGGGGAGGGAACATGTCCTGCAGCCACCAGGTATGCCAAGCTACATACGGACATGGACCAAAGAAGATAATCTCTGACTTTTCAGAGTTACACTTTAATTGATTGTGTCTAAGCCAGGAGAAGATTTCAGAGAGGCAGATGTTAATTAAGTTGCTGTTGAATGCGACACCCTTCTCGCACGTAAAAAGCAGCTGGGTGTCATCGGCATATGACACTATTTTCGCCCCGTATTTCTCGGCGAGAGGGGCCATATATAAATTAAACAAAGTTGGGCTCAATATTGAGCACTGTGGGACCCCGACATTCATGGGAGGAATCGCATCGGCAAAAGGTGGAGACCAGATAGTTTGTGAGCGGTTAACAAGGAAAGACGTAAACCATCTCAATACCGTGCCACCAATGCCGCTCTCCATGAGCCTTTGCAGTAATCGGTTGTGGGGCACGGTATTGAAGGCTGCGGAGAGCTCCAATAATACCATACCTACAGACCTGGCAAGGGTGTTTGCAGAGTCAAAGCCTATTTCAGAATCTGTTTCGATTGATCTGTTTAGTTTGATCCAGGCCACTCACCAGGTCAAAGAATGGGCTCTGCATGTGCTCTAGAATTCTGACAATTGTGACATAATGGCCAAAAAGACAGGTGGCAATAACTGTGCTTCGAGTCAAACGGCTGGAAGCCAAAACTTTGCAACCCAAATCAAGATTCTTGGACTTTCCGTCCGCAGGAGCTATAGGCAAGTCGTCTGCTTCTACTTCGAAGAACATGTCTGAACCACCTGACTCTCTAGTTGTGTGTGGAAGAACAAGTAGCAGTTCCAGGAGATGGACAGTGGCTTTTAACAAATCTCCTGTGGACTGCTGTGACCAAAAAGGGGTTCTGCCACTCAGCCATTATGGGGGTCTAAGAGAGGCTTGTTAAACAGGAGCAAGGTCCGCAGAAACAGTGGTGGGGTGGGTGTTTGCAAGATTTTTATCAGATTGTTAAACTTCATTTAGTTAGAATTAAATGTCAGTTTGAAGGCCGCCAACGCCAATTGAGATGAAAGATTAGACCTCTATTGAGTCAGAGCCAGAGGATTAGGAAATGTCCCCTTAAGGAGGAGTATCTAGGGTCCATTGAAATTCCTCAGTGCATCTTTAGTCCTTATAATATATAGCCAAGGAAGCTGAATCTGGACAAAAACGATGACACTGGCCCTGACTTATGCCTTTGTCATTCAGATGATATTTTCTTCTACAGACTTTGGAACCAACAGGGAAGAGTGGATGATGTTGTCAATATTAAGAACAATTGTTAAAAAAGATGCTTCTTTGATTTATTGGCAATTAATGAAAACCTTTAATGGTGGCCAATTTGAAGTCACACAAATTTATATGAACAGAGCAATGTCAGATTACACACAAGACGGCTCTACATTAAAGACATAATGAAGAAAAAAAGAACAGCACTAAGTTGCCTGGACCCTACAAAAAGAGGAATACCCTCTTTGCGCCTGGATACCCTCACGGGTGACAAGACATGCTCTACAAAACTACTGATTGGTTGGTTTGATTGAATTGTATCTCAAGTCTTGACCCTGAAGGCAGACCTTCTACAAGACACCTTAACCAAGCAGCAGAGGATATACATAATGTAAGCACTACTGAAATAATAAACTTTGTTAGTCCAATAATCACCCTATTACATTTATTTGAATAGTATTGACCTATACTAAAGCTGGACTTACTTTTGTTAAAAAACAATCTTTAGATGGACTAAATAAAATCAGCTTGTTTTAAGCTTGCAATTAAATCTCCAAAATTAGGGGAGGAGCCTAGCGCGCAACCAAGATGGCCGCGTAGGTGCGAGGCTCCCGAGGACCTCCGTGACCTCCTACATAAATCCTCACAATATCCTGTCCTAGATGAGGGGACTGTGTTGGTGAGCCCGAGCTGAGGTGTCACCCGTTTTCCGCTTCCAAATTGGACCTCGGACACCGGCGGGAGCACCGAGTGAGGTTTGCGGCCTTCTCCACGCCGGCCCCCCGGATTGGAGTTGTGGGGCGATCCGGAGACAAAGTGATCAACAGCGGCGGGCAGGGCCGGGCGACTCGCGTACCCCGCACTTTCACTTTCGCTTTTGCACCCTCCTTGCTGCGTAGGCGAGGTTGGGTTGCGGGGCGGTGTGCGGTGGTGTGGCCTCGTTGGGGTGCCCTGCCGGCCCGCCGGCTGTGATCCGTCCTGCGGACCTGTGGTTGCCCCCCCCCGGAGCCCGTGAACTGGTTTGTCGGCCTTTTCCGAGGTGATTGGCACGATTTGGGGACTGAAACCATGTCCACAAAGCAAGATGGCGACCGGGCAAAGGTGAAATCGACCCGCCGTGGCGCAGCCCATCAGTCCAACAACATGGACCGCTACACCCTCCAGAAGGGATCTCCTGAGGTGCCGCGTAGGTCCCCTGAGGGCCCGACTGATGCTCCTGCTCTGCCCGCGGATCTGACCCTGCGAGATGTCATGGGCGCTATCGGCGAGATGAAGGCCTCGGTGGACCAGCGCTTTGACACACTGGCGCAGAAGATTGACTCGGTCCACGTGGATGTTGGCCTGGTGAGGGCCGATCTATCCAAGACCAATGACCGGGTCGATTCTTTGGCCCACACCACCTCGGGCCTCACAACGGACGTAGCGGCCCTCCAAAAGGAGGTGCGCCGGCTTGGCCAGGCGAGCGCCCTGATGGATCGTCGACTGGAAGATTCCGAGGGTCGGGCCAGGAGGAACAATGTCCGCATTGTCGGGGTGCCGGAGGGACGTGAGGAGGCGGCGGCGGACCTGTTTGTGGAGGACCTGATTCTCACCCATCTCCAGCCCCGGGGGCTGAGTAAATTCTTTGCGGTGGAACGTGCCCACAGGGTTCCCGGAGGAAGACCTAAGGCCGGAGCCCCTCCGAGGCCTCTCATTGCCCGGATTTTCAACTTTCGGGACAGAGACGCTATCCTGCAGACTTCTCGGCTACAAGGACCGGTCAGACTCGACAATATGGACGTAAACTTCTATCCTGATTTCACCCCAGCGGTCCAGAAGCAGAGACTGAGCTTTCTCGGAGTTAAACGTCGTCTACGGGACCTGAACCTCAAGTATGCGATGCTTTTTCCAGCTAAGTTGCGGGTGGAGGTGGATGGCCGCACGCACTTTTTTGATCGTCCCGAAGCGGCCGGGGACTGGTTGGACTCTTTGCCCGGGGATCGGGGCTGGGGGGGTGGGGGGGGCGCGGTTGGAGGGGAGGGCTCGCCGGATCAGGACTGAGGGACTAATAGTAGGCCTCGCTCTGGACAACATTATCGTCACTTTTGACTGTTCGTGTAAGTTCCCCTCCTGTGGAGGTAGTACGGGGTCTCCTGGGGGCTCTCCCTCCTCCTCTGGGGGACTAGTTAGTTTAATCATTTATGGGGCGACAGGCACACTGCACTTTGGGGGGGCTGTTTGGGCTCATGCAGGGGTGCAGGGAGGGGGGAGTTTTGTTGGGATGGGTGGGTTGGGGTGGGGTGTTATTTGTTTTTACCGCAAGGCAAACCCTTTATTGTATTGGTGTTTTTAAGGTGCTCTCAGGGGGACGAATGATGGCTTCTGTACGTGATGAGGGGTAGGGACCTGACTTTATTGTCTTGGAACGTTAATGGACTGGGGGATAGGATCAAGCGAGGTGTGGTCCTGCAGTATCTGAAACGAACTTCGCCAGATGTGGTCTTTCTGCAGGAGACACACCTTATTGGTAATTCCTTTTGTGCCATGAATCGGCGTGGCTATCGTTTGGTGGCCCACTCGGGCTTCACGTCGGGCTCACGGGGGGTGGGCATCATGGTGAAGAACTCGCTCCCGTTGGAAATAGACGAGGTGCGCCATGATGAGAGGGGACGCTACACTGTCTTAGTGGGGAGAATGGAGGGCAAAGTAGTTGTCTTTGTATCAGTGTACGTCCCACCGGGGTTACAGTCTACCACTTTTGCAGACCTGGGGCGCCTCCTTCTTGACCTTCCGGGGGGGCTTCTGGTGGTTGGGGGGGGGACTTCAATGCGGTGGTTTCTGGGACCGTGGATCGCCACCCCCCTAGGGACCTCCCCCGGGCGCAGGCGTGGCTGTCCGGCTTTCTAGATACACTGGGATTGGTGGACTGCTGGCGCTTAAAACATCCCACGCAGCTGCAGTACACTTTCCACTCGGGTGCCCATGGTAGCCTCTCTCGGCTTGATTATGTCCTTGTCCCTGCGGCCTATGTGGGGAGGGTAGGAGAGGTACGCCATTTGGCGCGGGGTATTTCAGATCACTCCCCGCTCCTGTTGCACCTTGATGTCTTCCCGAGGGGGGATGGCAGGGTAGCTCCAATCAACGCCTGGTACCTGCGCGACCCCACCATTCGCGCTGATTTGATTAAATCCTTGCAGCGGTATTTTGATGAGAATGTGGGGTCCGTCCCTTCGGCTATCTCCCTGTGGGAAGCCTTCAAGACAGTTCTTAGAGGGGAGGCCCTCTCCTTTATCTCCCATGCCCGGAGGCGCGAGCAGGAGGAGGTGACCCGGGTGGAGGCCGAAATTGCTGAATTGGAGGGTGATCTAGAGGGTGGGGTGACGGATGCTGCACTACATGTCCTACAACTTAAGCAGGCGGCCTACAGGGCCCTCGTCACGGAGGCGGCCAGGGGCCTCAGTAGAGAGCAACAGGGGCGACTGTATGATGTGGGTGATAAGGCTGGTAAACTGCTTGCGTGGTTGGATAAGAAGGAGAGAGCGAGTCGTGTGGTCCCGCTGATTGAGAGGATGGATGGTGTGCGTGTCACCGAGCCAGAAGACATTGTCTCTTGTTTCGCGGATTATTTCCGCGATGTGTATTCCCCGGTTTCTCCCTGCTCGGAGGAGGATTCCCATGCCCTGCTTAGGGATATCGCGCTGCCTTCCCTTTCGGTGGAGGACAGGGTGTCGTTAGATGCCGCTCCCACCTCCGACGAAATTGCCCTCGCCATACGCTCGGTCGCATCCGGCAAGGCCATGGGCCCGAACGGCATCCCTATCGAGTTGTATAAGCTGCGACCGGATGTACTGGCACCCCATCTTCGCGCGATGTTCCTGGCGGCCCACTCGTTGGGCTCCCTCCCGCCGGACCAGCGTCTGGCTACAATCGTGGTGATCCACAAGGAAGGGAGACCCCGGGACCGGGTTACATCCTATCGGCCCATCTCGCTCTTGAATGCGGAGCCCAAAATCCTCGCCAAGGTGCTAGCCAACCGGCTGGTCGGCGTGGTGGGCGATCTGGTCCACCAAGACCAGTCCGGCTTTATTCCCCATCGCAACACGGCCCTCAATCTGCGGCGCTTGCACGGGGTGCTCGCGCGTGTCCCGTTTGTGCGGGAGCCGGCCGTATTGGCGTCCTTAGACGCCACCATGGCGTTTGACACGCTCGAGTGGCCATATATTTGGGCGATGCTGGCGAAGTTTGGATTTGGCCCGGGGTTCATCAGCTGGGTCAAATTGTTGTATTCGGGCCCGTTGGCGCAGGTGGTGGTGAATGGAAGAGTATCGGCCCCATTCGAGCTGGGACGGGGCACGCGACAGGGCTGCCCCTTGTCGCCGCTCCTGTTCGCGCTGGCCTTGGAACCCCTGGCGGAGTGGCTGCGGTGGCACCCTTCCATCCGTGGTCTCCGTTGGACCCCCGAGTATGAGGACCGCGTGTCCCTATACGCTGACTATATCCTTTTGTACCTAGCCTCCCCGCGTAAATCACTGATTGTCCTGGTTGATGTTTTGCGCTCATTCGGCCGCAACTCAGGCCTTGTCATCAACTGGGCTAAATCATGTGTGTATGTGCTTTCCGGGGAGGCTCCCGTCCTCCCGCGGGGCTGTCCGATCCAGATTGCCTCTCAGGGGTTTCGGTACCTGGGTGTTTATATTACTCTGGACCCGGAGGCCCGCTACGAGCGGAATTTGCTTCCCTCCCTCCAGCGCTTGAAGGAGGACGTCGCGTGTTGGCGGCGCCTGCCGCTTTCGCCGCTCGGCCGGGCGGCATTGTTTAAGATGATGTCGTTGCCACGCTTCCTGTACGCTCTCCAGAACACTATGGATTTAGTCCCAGCGCGCTACTTCCGTGAGGTGGAGAGTCTACAGCGCCGCCTGTTCTGGGACGGGAGGCCGCGTATTGCCCTGGCGAAGTTGACGTTCCCATGGTACGACGGGGGGATTGCCCTCCCGGATATTAAACGGTATTACTGGGCCTCCCAGCTAGCTGCAATTAACCATGGCCTTTACGGGCCCGCCTTAAACCCGGCATTTGAAATGGACAAGATGCTCCTGCCTGGTGGCGACTATAATCGAGCGCTCTACTCTGGCGCGCCCGGCCCCCGCCTAACGGGACCTACGCGTGTCATGGTGCGAGTGTGGCACGCGGCTAACGCAGCTATGGGGTGGAAGGACCGTTTGACCCGGGCATCACCGTTGTACGCGTCTGAGAGATTGGGCTCCCTGTGGACCTCGAAGGGCTTCGAGAGGTGGGACACGATAGGCATCAGTAAAGTGGGGGATCTCTGGACGAGGGGGGGATTTAAAACATTCGAGACGCTGCAAACGGAGTTTCAGCTGCAGGGCAGTGAATACTTTCGGTACTTGCAGGTCCGTCACGCACTGGGCTCCGTCTTCCCAGACGTCGCCTCCATCCCAGAGTCCTCCCCCCTGGAAGATAGGGTGCTGGACGGCCACGTTCCGGACAGCACGATCTCCCTTATTTACAAAAAATTGATTAATGACCGATCGGGCTTGCTGACTGGCCTCCGCGAGGCTTGAGTTGCCGATGGGCTGGAGTTGGACGACGAGGACTGGATTTCCGCGGTGGCCTCTCCGAAGGAGGTGGCCATACCGGCTCGCCTTCGCTTCGTCCAGCTTAAGATACTCCACCGGGTTTACATGACGGGGCCAAGGCTTCTGCGTATGGGCTATGCTGAGGATGGGTTGTGTAAGCGTGGGTGTGGTGCTTTGGCTACTTTTTTGCACATTTTGTGGGAATGCCCGAAGGTGGAGCGATTCTGGCGTGGTGTGCATGAGGTCCTGCGAGTGGTTACGCATGTCGCGCTGCTGCCTGAAGCGAGGAGATGCTTGCTGAATGTGTGGGAACCAACTGACTACTCGGTTCCGCAGACGCGATGGGTGACTCTGGGATATATGATTGCTAAGCGTGACATTGCTCAACTGTGGGGATCCCAGAGGCCCCCGGCGGTGTCGGCCTGGAAAGAACACATGGATTGGTGCATGTTCCGAGAAAAGGTGGTGTATGTGGCGAGGGGTAAGCCTGGGGCTTGGTTGAAAGTATGGGGCCCCTGGAACGCCTACCGCGGGGGTATCTGCGCGCCACCACTGCTGCCTGCTGCCTCACCAACCCCGTCCCCTTAGTTGACTCCTTTCCCCAGCCCCGGGCACAGAGTTCCCCCAGTCCTCGATCTGTTCCCCTTCCCCTCTTTGGACTCCTGTGGATGGCTGGGGTCCCCCATTCGGGGAGCACGTGCTGTTACTTTCGATTGCGGGTTGCCTTGCGGGTGTGATTTTTCGTGTTGTTTGTATAAAATGAAACCGTATTGTGGGGTCAGAGTGATGTGGCCCACGACGTTGATACCTCCTGATTCTGCTTTTCTGCAAGGCCAAGTGTTTTTGAACGTATGTCATATGCTCCTGTCATTCTAGCGGCCGGCCGGAAGGTTGTAGGCCCATACTTGTATATTCTTGAGATTGCAATAAACGGTTTCAAAAAAAAAAAAAAAAAGAAAAAAAAAAAATCTCCAAAATTAGAAGTTATTAAAGGTGAATTAAATTCTTCCGATCTTGGTGATTTAGTAAAAGATAATAAAGAGAGACCGATGTCTATGGGCATTAAAGTTGAGGTTACTGTTCGAAGACACTACTCAATGAATCTTACTCACAATTTACTATAAAAAAGACTTTAGATGAACCCAGAATTCTACTTACTCAGTAGATGCACAAGTGAATTAAAAATCGATGATAACAAATTGATAAGGGTTGAAGGTTCGAAGAGATCAGTAATTGAAAAGAAAAGAAAGTGCCTAGTCACATCTACAGCGGCAAGACTGGGTGGTCACTAGGGAGAATTTCCCTGTGGATATGGTGACTGAAGTGGGCGGCTGGTGCGCTTGGGAGGCACATTATACGGAGAGATACTTTTTCAGTAACAGTGAAAGACCTTAATGATGTTGACTTGGCCAATGTCTCGAATGACACCAACAAACGTGCTATTAAAGCAAGTGGAAAATAAGCGAGTGGAAAATAAAGTCACGGAATGTAGTAGTAAGAGGGATAACAGTGCCCCTACTTTAAGAGATTATTAAGATGCTACCGAGAAATAAAGCATATGTTATTAGAATAGGAATGATCAGAGCGTATTGCGCCATTTCACTACTCTGTCTCTTTCAAGAAGGCCCAAGGGGATTTTATTACTGCTGAGTATTAAGGAGTTGTACATCAATTTCTGGGTGATATGTTTATTATTTCATGAGATAATGGGACTCTTTTTCCAGTCACCTTATAGTTGGAAGAGAGGCTCACAAAGTCAGCTGTTACTGTGACAATACTGTTTGTAAAATAGTGGAATATTTCTTGCTGAAAGGACTTCATAGTCGCTTTGTAAATGATATGGCAGCATGTAATACTCATTTTGAAAGTATAGGACTTTTGGAATGAAACACAATCAATTGCTCATGAATGATAGGGTTTAAAATTGTGGTTCAAGCACACAATGAACATCATGCACAGATTCCAACTATAGAAACCTTAGAAGCTTTGGAATCTGGGTAGAATAGAGTAGGAACATGGTAAACACCAGAAATATTTGTGCATTATTTGGTCTATTAATATGGAAACATACATTAGTCAATGGTAAAGTAACAAGAAGACAGAAATACGTGCAACAGTATCTGAAACCCAAACTAGTTCTACACAACGTGGTAAGGACCGGGCCAGTATGTTAAATTAGTTTTACTAATTACTAAACAATCATTAAATTACATTTCTACACAAAGACAAAGCACATTTGTATAGGTTAGCATGCAAATGGTGTAATGCAGATTGTTTTTAACAGTGTCCTGGGCATTTTCATGCAGAGTGCAGGCCATAAAAAACAGAAGGACAACGTATTCACAGTTGCAAAGCATGCAATAGCTACTACAAACTACTGAACTATTGATCAAACTAATAGGGTTATTGTTGGCAAATGGGGACAGGTGACCCAATTAACTAATAAGAAAGAGGTCAGGGGTTTTTGATTCCTAGTTTCTATGAGTTCTGGCAAATCGAAACCTGGATCAGTTAGGTTTATATGTGTCAGGAACAGATAGCCCGGTTTTATCGTTATGTGGAAGTGATACCTTTCCTTTCCTATTGTTGTAGGTAAAAATGTGGAAGTTAGTTTGCAAGTGACTGAGAATGTAATAATTTATTGATACAAAACATCTAGGGTGTCAGGTCCTAATGACATACATATCTTGAGCTTAAATCCAACATTTTGGACAAATAAATTACTACCACTACTCGAAGAAGTATTGGAAAAAAAAACCTCTACCTGACCCCTTGGCTTGTCAGCGACCTTATACCACTAATTACAAAAGAAGAGCACTGTTCCCTCTCTAGTAACTTCAGAAGGATTGACCTTCTTGGCTGTGAGTGGGAAAAGTTGTAGAGGTAATTTTTCAACACATAAATAATTGGATAGTGATCAATGACACTTCCTGCCGAACAAGCTGGATTCAAAGCCAGAGCTTGAAAAACAGACTACATAACAGTGATCTGGCGAAGTTGGAAATGTAGTGGAAGAAAAAGCTATTTACTGCTATATTACTGATTCATCTACAGTGTTAGAGTAAGAAGACAACAACTGTGGTACAAACTCAGTAGGTAAGGTATAGACTCTGTGGTTAAAATGACTTCAAAGCATTTCATTTCAACATGTGGGAACAATTAAGATGACAAACAATGGACTTAAGCTGTGCTGTCTGTTTATGCCCATGCTTTTTAATCTTTATCGGAAAGCTCTATTTCTATTGTGAAAATGTTCATTCCTGTCCACTAAGACTTGCTTAAAAAATATACCATTATTAGTGTATGCGGATTATTTGGTCCTGTTGTAAAACAATCACCTGCAGGTATCCAAAGACTAATTGAGAGGGTGCCAATCCATATTGCCCAAAAAAATGTCCTCAGTATGAAAATGGCAAGGACAAAATTACTGAAAATAGTCAGGAGGAAATCTGTCAATGGTTGGTTAAAAAAGGTACCAAAATTGATTTAAAAAAATCTTAGTTACCCGCGAATTATCCTTTACTTCGTCACTGTCCTGGTCTGAACAAATTGCCTTATTAAACTCTAAATATCTTCTCCATCATTTTTGATCTGAAAATGTTTAGTAAGCAGTACCTTGGCATATCTTTGCAGCTATTGGGTGCTTTTGATTAAAAAATTGGTAGTATGCTAGCATCAGGCAGCATTATGTACACGTGCAACACAGATACAAAAAATAACATACATGAATGTAATGTCCCAAGATGTCTTCTTTTCTTGCATAATTAAACCTTACAATCAATAGTAAATTTTGAAATTGAATAGAGTCCCAGTTAGTATAAAAAAGTGAAAGGTAGCTTTAAACTATTGCCCTTGATCTAAAAACACATCTTCAGTCTCAATTCCTGAATTAATAAGGAAGGAGAATAAAAGGCATTACGGGATCTATATGTGTGGTGCTGTATATCTGATCAAATAATGGGAAAAATACTTGGAGGTTAGCATTCTCTATTCTAAGGCACTACGCTCAAAGAAATGTTGAACATACCTATGTCAAAGCACTGTGTAAAAGCTAACCTTGAAATGGATAGGTCACTCAAAACTTCTAATACGCTGGATTATCTAGCTGAAAGATATTATGTTTTAGAACCACAACAATATTGAATTGAACCCATGAATTCAATTACATCCAAGAGATACATGAGGTTTTGTTTTTGCCAGATTCCTTAACTAACTTCATGCCCTTGGATAAAAAGAGTCAAACTTTAAGAGGCGGATTATGTTTTGTGCACCAGGAAATATGTGTTTTACTCGTGATTTGTACGTGGCTGATTGATATTAGGATGTCTTACCCCTAGAAATTGCTTAAAAGGAAATGGAAAACGTAATGCTTCTGATGCAATGTATTAACAATTTAGGATTCCGGCCCCTTAAATTAGAGTTGTAGTTCATTGGCTAAAGATTTCGAAATAGCTTTTAAACGTCTGAATCCATCTTGGTATTTATGGCAATGTTCGTTACTGTCAAACAATTTATTTTACCTTTTTTATCTATGGACTTCCTATTTTATATCACTATCAATGATTTTTGGTCTCAACCGATCTCATTTCCAGGATAATGGTATGATTTGTTTACTCGGATATTACAGTCTCTTTTATGATTGTATGCAAGTATGATATAGACTTTTTTGAGGGGGAATGTTGAATAAAGAATGACAACTTTCAAATGAAAAATGTGTCCAGCTTTGCAATCTACAGCCTGTGATAATAAGAGGTGTCTAACTTTTGCTTTCTCCACACAACAATTTACTTCGAAAAGCAGGATGGAAAACCGAAATTAAGAAAGAGGCTTATGGATTTAGAAAAACAATAGGCCATGTGACATTGCATAATAATATTTTTAAACACTTGCAGCTCTTTAGCCATTCTTTAGGTGAAATACACGTTTTACCACTATTTGTTTCAAAGTTATTTTAGGTACAGTGAGGCTCAACACTCTGAGTTGTCTTTGTCTCCTTCAGATTGATTAATGGTACTACAGGCAAACATTGTGCTGAAGGTGCATCACAGACGTTTTTCAAAGGTGAGAACCTCCCTTCTAGTCTCCCTTTCCAATGGAAGTCAGGCTTGTTTGGCTCAATCTGAGGCAGGTATTTGCGACCCGCTACTTTCCAAGATGATCTGTCGGTCACTATAAAAGACATAAAATTGTGGTGGTGCATTATGTACATAAAGCCTGGTCAAAAGCCGGCTCTCCATGTCAGCCTCTTAATTTGTTGTTCTGAAAGGTGACAAATATATGTGAACTAATGGTATGGATACGTTGGGGTTAGATCAGGTGTAGATGAGATCACCCCCAATCAAATCCAAATAGCCTTGAAAACATTTCAGAGTCACTAATACATGATTTGCGATAGAGCTGTTTGTATCCTTGCACCAATAATCACCATGGCAGTGTTTTGTGAACTCTTATCATACTCAATCAATGACATTTTCGACGTATTGCATGAGAACACTGTGTGAGAGAGTAATTCAATACATCTGCAGCATTCTGGGAAGAATTAAAGCTTTCAGCTTTATCATAATCTAAATGAGACAACACAGGCTACAGACGGAATATGGGAGATGCCCACTATAAATGTTCTGGAGCTTGGCTTGGGTTATCTGATGAAGGGCATTGAAGCGGGACCTGGTACAGCTAACCAATTTTCACTACACTTCAAAGATCTACGTTACTCTGAGCTGAAAGTAGAATTCTGGGAGAAAAATAGCAATACAAACACTTTGTTAAACAAAAATGTACACAAAGGTGATATATGCCTCAGAAATTATCATTATTATCAATAAAGGGAAACTAAATACATAGTCATGGAGCTATGAACACACTGATAATGAGCTGGGTTTTTTTCTGTTCCAGTTCAGAGGCGATGTGGTGTAGACATTCAACTAAAAATAATTGGGGACAAGTCAAAATCGATTTGTACATAGTTGGCTCCCATTATAAATGTCAGAGAGAGAAAAGGAGCTAATGAAAAAGAGTGCACCCGCCCTATTACCCGCGATTCAAATTTATTAAAGCATTTGAACTACTAATTTTTGTTTTCTCTGTAAGGAAATAATCAGTTGCAATTTGTAATCACTTACTTGATATATTCCTCTTTATTTTCTTCAGTGACCAGAATGTTGCTACCATCCGGTTTCAACTCTTGGCTCTGAATTTCACCCAGAATCTCTTTATCAACTGAGAAAAACATTTCTAAACCGCATTCTTCTATGTTATTTTCTCTACAAAAAGAGACACCAAACAGTTCAGTGTTATGGAGTAGCAATAACAATTCTATTTACACATGGAATAATACTACTATTCACCCTTTTAACAGACTTTGATCAAAACATTCCATTGTGTTCTTTGCTTTTACACCATATGCTCATGTTTTAGAATTCTGCTCTTGAGCCTTCACTAAAGAATACTCCTTTATCGGTGCCCTTTGGTTAATATTGTTCTGTTCAAACCACTGCTTATGAAATGTAGTTTCATGCATTTATTAGCCCTTTTCTGAAGAACTGTATTATGTTATTCATCGGGTCTTACTATGTGACACTTTATTCTAGAATGACAGCACACACACAGCTTCCGCTTTACATAATAAATGAAACCCCCAATCACAAGTCCACTATCATTATGCTACACATCAACGGGGTAACTTCTAAGAGGAAAGAAAATAAAATTTCTTCATGTTATTCTTAATTACTTGAACATAGCAACATAAATTTACAAATTTTCCAAAAGACCGATGGAAAAAGACAGCACACATAAAAATGAAAAATAACTCATAAAATAACTGTCTAATGTGTTATATTATGCATCACATAATAACCAAATACCTGCAAAAAAGGACCCAAGAGCTTATCTAATTTGCTCAGCCATTCTTTATCACTAAATACAGGCCCCTAATGCTGGACCTCTTTTCAAAGTTCTTCCAACCAGATGCCTGTTTAAATTACTGGATGGTGTCTAACTTTTCAAAATGGTTCTCTTGGCAGTCAAAGCACGGAGCTCCAAAATTAGATAACGAAGGCCAGACAAGTGACTAGTAAAACTTTCAAGAACTTTTTTACCCAAAATGCTTGAACTTTAGTGAAACCTCACATGATGTTTTAGATCCCCTATATTTAATTACAATTTAAAAATGTTTCTCTAACACAAATAACAATCATCAACATATCCAGAAGAGTAAAATACTGGCAATATCTTGTGTAGGACTGTTGCTAACTTAAGATTTAGAGAAAGATTTTTTTTAAGGGTTACGCCCAATTAACTATTGATCTCATTTTTTAAGCAGTTGATGTCCCTAAAACATGCTTCCAGGGAAGCGGGACTACAATAGCCCACTGGTCCACAATCTGGGGACTAGATTCAATAAAACAAATACTACCCCAAATAGTTAAAAATAAATGCTACCACCTAGTCATTCTCGGTGTGAGGTCTTTAATATGTGGGTTGAAATGCATAATGCTATTTCAGGAAAAAAGATTGGTGGCTTGGCTTAACTGGTCGTGATGGAGTGCTGTTCGGATGGTGGCAAGGGAGAAGGCAGAGGGCCGCATAAACAGCATATTATTCAGCCAAAGTCTGTCTGAGGACTGTGCAGAACCAAGTACTGGACTCGCAGTCAAGCCTTGCCAGCAGAGCAAGCCCTAAGTGGAATCAAATTTGGCCTCTACTTTCTTGCCCGCATTTGGTCCTAGTTGCAGCCTACAACTTGCTATAAAAGATACACAAAGTGCAACCCATTACCTGCCTTGGCTTTTCAAATACACATTTTCTGTGCATCCTGGTACCTGTAGTCATGCTTTTATATGGAGGAAAAACAAAACTCTGAGTACTAGAAGTAAAGAGAAACTGTAGAACTTAATTAAAAAACACTAAACATCAAACACTAATGGGGTGTGGAGTAAGGTGGACTGTATTGGAGTGGGGTTGATTTGATTTAGGTGGATTGGATTGGAAGGGGGTGTAATGGATTGGGGTGGACTGGAGTGAGGTGGAGTGGACTGGAGTTTGGTGGGGTGGGTGGATTGTAATGGGTGGGTGGAATGTAATGGAGTGGGATGGATTGCACTGCAGAGGACTATTGCAGTTGGGTGGAGTGGGGTGGAGTGGGGTGGATTGGAATGGTGTATACTGGATTAGAGTGGGGTGGATTGGAGTGGGGTAGGTGGATTGAAATGAAGTGGGGTGGAGTGCATTGCAGTGGATTGGATTAGACTGGGGTGGTTTGGAGTGGATTGGAGTGGGGTGGATTGGAGTGGGGTGAGTGGACTAGGTTGAATTGGCATGGGGTAGATTGAAGTGGGGTGGATTAGATTGAAGTGGAGTGGATTAGATTAGATAGAGGTCTATTGGTGTTGGGTGAGGTAGGGTGTATTGGAGTGAGTCGGATTGGAGTGGGGTGGACTGAATTGGGGTGAACTGGTGTGTGGTGGATTGGATTGGGATGTACTGTACGATTGGGTCTTAAGGCATAATTTTGTAAATTACATAATGTCGCCTTGCAATGTTTAGAACAAGGTAATGGTCATCTTTTGAGAACAGTGGCCATGACCCAAAATAAAACTCGAGTCTGCAAAGTGAAAAAAGAAGAAGACTTGGCAAAATGGAAGAAAGTTAACTATAGAAAATAAAACTTTGCAAGTTTGTTTGACCTACTGGGCACATTTTTGCCAGTCACACTGATATTCAAAAATAATTTGTGGACAGACCTTGAAAATGCCATGGCTTGCCAAAAATGCTGGCATGCAGCTAAAAGTGAATTCACTTTACCTGAACTGTGGGTTAAGTACAGTTCTGTTCCCATTATCCGTTTTATTCATGGGTTCACACTCTCGAGTCTGTTGCCTTCTGTTTGGAGGGTACTAGAATTTAAATAGAACAAAATAGTACCCTAATCACGTCTGGCGCAGCAGAAGGGCACTGATTAAGTTGAATCAATCAAAAAGGAACGGAAATGCTTGTCCTGCAGTGACCCATTACTAGGCTGTTAAGAAGAATACTACGCAAGGCAACAAATGGTAAGCAAAGGGTGCGCTCCAAGTCCGTTATGTAAATAATTGTCTCTCACAAGCGAGAAGCATGCGCTAAAGCATTCTCTCACTGCTCGACCCTAAAAAAAGAAATGATTCATTGGGGTGTTCGCCGAGTTGCTTCAGCCAAGTTAGAGGGAGGCTAATGCCTGATTTATATGAAGAGAGCTGCATGTGACCTCTGATGAACAAGTTACTTACCTTCGGTAACGATATAGGTCTGTAAGAAACATTAGTTAGTTATAGATTCCTTACCTAAGAATTAACCCCAGGTGTCAGACTGGATCGGAAATGTTTTTCGTCAGCAGTACCTCTGACCATCGGAAGGTGGCGTTGGTCGGCTCCGTGACCGTCGTTGGCATTGTGGTCGCCGGGACGTCCCTCGTGCGATCACGTTAGTTCTGTACACGACTTTCCGCGCCAGAAACGCAGTGTCATGCAAGACACTCACCACTGGTGCAGAAAACTAGGGCCCTGAAAGGATGTCCTTAACCCTAGAAATCAGTTCGCAGAACGGGGAGAATAGTTGGGGCGGTAAGGAATCTATAACTAATATTTCTTACAGATATATCGTTACTGAAGGTAAGTAACTTGTTCATCTGGAAGAAACACGTTAGTTCTAGATTCCTTACCTTAGAAAAAATACCCCAGCGATACCATCCCCGGAGGTGGGTCTGCGAACCAAGATCAAAAAGTCCTGGAGAACAGAACAGCCAAAGAAGCCTTCTCTCCAGACTTGATTGTCAAGGCAGTAGTGCTTGGTAAATGTGTGCAACGAAGCCAACGTAGCTGTCTGACAAATGTCATTCAGAGGAACTCCACGTCCCAAAGTAGTAGTTGCTGCCATCGCCCTAGTGGAATGGACGCGCAGCCCCACTGGAGGCTCCTTCTTTGCCAGAGAATAACAGGCTTTTATACACAAAATTACCCATCGGGAGATAGTCCGCTTGTGTACAGCCAGACCTTTTTTGACGCCCACCTAGCCAACAAAGAGCTGGTCATCCACCCGGAACTGTTTTGTGCGATCCAGATAAAAGGAAAGCGCATGTTTTGGGTCCAGACGGTGGAGCCTCTTTCGAAGGATGTTGAGGCAGAAAGAAGGTAGGCAAAGTGATGGTCTGTCCGATGTGGAAGGCAGTGACAACCATGGGCAGGAAGGATGGACAAGTCCTGAGAACCACCTTGTACGGATGGACAGACAGGAAAGGAGGCTTGGAGGTAAGGGCCTGGATCTCACTCACCCGTCTGGCAAATGTGATGGCTACCAGGAAAGCAGTTTTAAGCGTCAGAAGCCTTAAAGGCTAGTTGTGAAGCGGCTCAAAGGGAGCGCATATTAAAAAGGTTAAGACTAGATTCAAGTCCCACTGAGGCATAATGAAGGGAATAGGAAGAAAGAGAGGAGTTATGCCTTTCAAGAAACGATTAACAACCGGGGACTTGAAAAGAGAAGGCTGATCGGGAAGCCGAAGGAAGGCAGGGATGGTCGAAAGATAGCCTTTGAAAGTTCCCAGAGCAGAGCCCTGCTGGGCTAAAGAAAGAAGGAACAAGAGAACTTCAGAAAGAGGAGCAGAAAGAGGATCCACAGCCTTTGCTGTGCACCATGCCACAAACTTGTTCCACCGGCAGGGGTATACCGTCTTAGTGGAGGGCCGCCTGGCTGCCAAGATTACATCGCAAACTTTGGGAGGCAGGTCAAAAGACGTCAACTGCCGCTGCTCAATCTCCACACAAGGAGGTGGAGGCTGGACAGGTTCGGGTGGAGGACCGTCCCCTGCTGCTGTGACAGAAGATCCTCCCAGATCGGAGGATTGAAGGCCATGTTGAGCAGCTCGGGATACCAGACTTCATGCCCAATCCGGAGCCACAAGTATGACTTGGGCCCGGTTGCGCCTGATCTTCAGCCTTCTGGGCAGAAGTGGTATAGGCAGAAAGGCGTACAACACTCCAGTGCAACTCCACTCGCGACGAAAAACGTCACCTAGTGAGTGCCGCCTTGAAAATTCCAACGCACACAATTGCTTACATTGACCGTTCTCTTCGCTGGCGAATAGATCTAACCAAGTCTCTCCCCACTGTTGAAAGAGACCGTGCGCCACCTCCGAGTGAAGACGCCATTCGGGAACCATCATGCACCTGTGGCTGAGCTCGTCCGCCCTGGCGTTCAGGGAACCTGTCAGGTGTTGAACCACCAGGGATATGCCCTGATGTTCCAGCCATGTCCAGAGGCGAAGGGCCTCCTGATATAGGGTCCATGACCCCACCCAGTTTGTTGCAGTACCACATGGCGGTGGTGTTTTCCATGAACACCTGCACTACCCTTCCTCAGACAATGCCTTGAGTGTAAGACGAATCGCCCGAAGCTCCAGAAGGCTGATGTGTTGCCCGGACTCTGCCAGAGACCAGAGGCCTCTGAACTCCGCCTCTCCCATGTGGCCGCCCCATCCCAGAAAGGATGCGCCCGTCCCCACTGTGTGCTCTGGTTGGGGAAGGGAGAGGGATCTGCCGTTGACCCAATCCTGGTTCGTGGGCCACCACTGTAACTGTCTAGCAGTGCCCTCCGAGATCTGGACGCAATTGGACAGGTTCCCCTGATGCTGCACCCACTGGAACTTCAGGTCCCATTGCAGAGCCCGCATATGCCACTTGGCATGATCGACCAGCAGGAAGCAGGAGGCCATGAGGCCCAGCAACCTCAGGGTCATCCTGACCGAAACCCGAGATAGAGGCTGAAAGATCAGAATCATAGCCCGAATATCCCGGAGTCACTGTTAGGGAGGATAGACTCGAAACCGTGTCGTGTCCAGAACCGCTCCGATGAAGAGGAGCTTCTGCGAGGGAATCAAGTGTGACTTCGGCACACTGATGGAGAACCCCTGCAAATACAGGAGGTCGGCCGTAGTCTGGAGATGGGAGACGACTGCCTGGAGCGAGCCCGCCTTCAACAGCCAGTCGTCGAGATAGGGAAAGACTGAAACCTCTGATCTGCGCAGATGAGCTGCTGCCACCACCATCACTTTCGTGAACACCCAAGGGGAGCTGGTAAGGCCAAAGGGGAGCACAGTAAATTGAAAATGCTCGTGGCCTACCGTGAACCGCAGGTAAAACCGGTGGGCCAGCAGGACGGGGATGTGAAAATAAGCATCCTGCAAGTCCAACGCTACCATCCAGTCTTCCGGATCGAGGGCAGACAAGACCTGAGCAAGCGTCACCATCTTGAACTTCTTCCGGAGGAAGCGGTTGACGTACTTTAGATCCAAGATAGGACGCAGGTCCTTGTCCTTCTTGGGGACAAGAAAGTAGTGGGAATAACAACCACGACCTACTTCTGGGACAGGAAGGCGCTCGATGGCTCCCTTGGCCAAGAGAACCGTAACCTCCTGCTGGAGAAGGGCCAGATGATCCTCCGACATGCGGTGGCATTGCGGCAGCATGGCTGGAGGTGTAGCCTCGAAGGTGAAGGAGTAGCCCCTTTGAACTATTTGCAAAACCCACCTGTCCGACGTGATGGTGCGCCAGTGGGGGAGGTGATGGCGAATACTGACGCCCAAATGTCGGACAAGGAAGGTTGGGAGGCTGCTGCAGAGGGGGGTTGGTGGACTGGCCACCGGAACCACAACGGTTCCCACGTCTCAGGCCGCGCGAAGGTTTGGTAAATTGCTGCGGCCTGTGGCTCTGGGCGGGACGTAGCGGGGCACCCCTTCCGTAGCCACGAAAGGGGTGAAAAGCAGACTGCGCAGGGCAGCTGGAGAGGCCCAAGGACTTAGCCGTAGCCCTTGGGTCCTTGAAACGCTCTAAGGCGTTATCTGCTTTGTCGCCATCAAAGGGCATGTCCATCAAGGTGTTCTGGACATCCCCCAAAAAGCCAGTCGATCTCAGCCAGGCGTAGCAACGAAGGGCTACAGATGTGGAAATCGACCTGCCTAGTGAGCCGGCGGTATCCAGCCCACAACAGATGGTAAACTTAGCCGCATCCCTACCGGCAGCGACAGCCTGGGAGACCACTGTCCAGGCCACCTCCGGACACTGAGGCAGCACCTGCACAACCGTATCCCACACAGAGTGGGAATAACAGCCCAATAGACATGCAGTGTTTACCGACCACAGTCCCAAGCTGGCGGAAGAGAACATTTTCTTCCCATGATGGTCCAGCATCTTGGATTCCCTTTCTGGTGGGGGGGTAGGGAATGCGCTCTTTGAAGTGGAGGCTTGGACCACTAAGCTCTCCAGGGTGGGGTGTTGGGAGAGGAAAGTGGGGTTCCCCGGAGCAGGGCGGTGGAGTCAGGCAATCATCCAATCCACGGGCGCCCCCGCGTTGGGCCTGGACCACGTGCCCAAAAGGACGTTGGTAAGGGCCTCATTAAACGGCAGCAGGGGCTCCTTAGAGCTCGCTGCCGTCTGAAGCACATCTGTCAGGAGGTTAGTCCTGAACGCCACCGTAGGAAGCTCGAGGTTGAGGGCCTCGGCCGTACTATGCAACACCACTGCATACGACGCTCCCTCCTCCGTAGCCACGGTAGGAGGAGACAACATACCAAGTTCAGGAGATGTGTCAAGACCACTGGCATCCCCCACTTCTTCGCTCCAGTCCTGCTCAGATCCATCTGATCAGTTAAAGGGTCACCGGACCCCTCCCAGTCCTCATCATCCTCAGGTTGCCAATCTGGCCGAAAAGGGACCCCAGGAGTGAACCGGGGAAACAAAAACCCCACTTGGTGCCAGATCCAGCGTCGGATGACACCAGTCCGGCTCTGGGTCAACTTTGGGATGGAGGCTGGGGTCGACGCTGGCCAGGGACACGACCAGCAGCGGTTGCGCTGCCGGAGGAAGCAGCGCCCTGGATCCAAGAGGGGCCTGCGGTGCCGCGGCCAGAGCTGACGTCGGAGAAGGCCTAGGCCCCTCAACCAAGTCTGCAGGGCCCGAAGGCACACCCCCGGATTCGGACCACCAAAAGATGGCATGCATCGTTTTGTAGAACGTACGAAGTTGGGCGGGAGTCACACTGGGTACCGGAAAGGGAGGGAAGCCCGGAGTCGATTCTTCGGGCTCTGCGAGCAGGGGAGAGGCACCGCCTGCATCCCTCGTCGCGTCAGTCGACCGACGGGGAGAATTTGAAGAGCGACTATGCTTCTTCGACTTCTTTTTGTGCTTCCCCGACCCAGAGTGCGAAGATTTCGATGACTTGGGTTGAGTGGTGATGGCTCCGCGACCGGTCCCTCGCGACCGGGAACTCGAACGGAGCGGAGCCGATCGCCCGCGCTCAGGCAGCTTTCAGGACCACTCCCCCAAAGCCTTCGGAGCCATCGACCGGCAGTCGGAGCATGACATTGGGTCTTGATCGCGCTCCAGGCAAAAGATGCACACACGGTGCGGTTCCGTAACCAACCTCAGCCGGGAACAGGAGCCGCAGGCCTTGAAACTGGGCATCCCTCATGCACCAAGAGTCGTAGACTCAAAAAAGACTTCGACAAAATTCGAGAAAAACTCAGTCAAAAACTGATTGGAGGTACCGCTCTCTCCGGATCTGAGCTGGCTGGCGTGGAAAAAGAAATAACTGTCGTCAGCGCGTGAGGACGGCGTCTAAGTAGCTACCGCGACGTCATTCCTGCGACCACGACGGACATGGAGCCGACCAAAGCCACCTTCTGACGCGCAGCGGTACTGCTGACGAAAAAACGTTCCGGACCCAGTCTGACGCCTGGGGGTAATTCTAAGGTAAGGAATCTATAACTAACGTGTTTCTTTCAGATGGTCAGTGTCCTGGGCCCCGCTCGCAATGGAATTACTGAAATCTATGAAGACTTAAAAGGAATGCAACTTAGCTGCATCTGCTGCGGCGTGACTGGCTCTCACGAGAAGTGCAGACCTAGAACAGTTGGCAGTCCAGACAAGGATGCATGGGAGCAGAAGAGAGCCACTCTAATCACGGAGGATGGGGCCGCACAGCAGAGGTCGCCCTGCTGAAAATGGAAATGGGGCTTCACTAAAAGGAAATGCCGGTGGAATTATTTAAAAGCCCAGGTGGACAACATCAAAGCACAGCTGCCTAGGCTTCAGATTGTCTATGTGTGACATTTTCATAATTTCAGTGTAATTATGAGTGCCATTCAACGACTACGAGTGACAATTCTCGCAAACAGTATAATGTCACCTACACTTAGTAGCAGCATGGAACAGCCAACAGCCAAGGTTGGATACCTGTTGTCGAGCAGGGCTGCAGAGCAACAAATTAAACAGGGATTTCCTGCCTTAGCCAGCATGCGCCTAACTGGCTGGCAATCAATCAAATTAATGGCATAATCAGATCATAATCAACTGACAGTCTGTTCAGGATCTTCTGCCATATGGGACCAGAGGCCGACTACAGGATGCAAAACGGGCTCCAGCGGGGATCTTCTCTCAGTGCAGTTCTTCAATTAGACCCCTCTTTTACTGCAGTTTAGACTGACCCAGTTTTGGCATGTACTTGGAAGTTTTGTTTTGCGGCTGGACATCCACATCTGTTTGATACTATAGTTTGAGCTGGGTTTTTTTTTGTTTTTTTCCAACATAAATTAGGCGGTGTGTGGTTTAGTGTTTTGGTCTTCAAATCTCTGAAGTTCGTATGGCTTACTTTGATGGCAGGATATTTCACCGTCATAATATATTGAGAAT
The DNA here is from genome assembly GCF_964204655.1 of Triturus cristatus. NCBI lineage: Eukaryota > Metazoa > Chordata > Amphibia > Caudata > Salamandridae > Triturus > Triturus cristatus. The sequence goes on along the minus strand of NC_140590.1, from coordinate 1,374,988,217 downwards.
CCTATACCTCCCGTTGCATACTAGTGTCCATCTTGTTTCATTTGAAAAACAGCACTCGGAGCTCAGCTTTTATGCCATCCGTCCCAGCAAAGTGAGAAACTGTAACTATCCCACTTCAGGACATGGTTCTTTTGTGTGACAATCTCAGGCATTGCGGTAATGCAGGAAAATGACTGGAAATGTGTTTTTCCTAATGCAAGATGCGTGGCACTTGGCAGGGCTGTCAAAGTGAGGGAGAAGAAGCGTAAAATAAGCGGCATGGGGCTGGAGGGTATTCAATTAGCCACGAGACGGGCCCTAGAGAAGACTGGTGAATGCCGAGAACATCTAAAGAATCTCAAACTACAAGCAAACACTATAAGGCTACACCCTTCCCTCCAGTCAGGTGACTGAACTGAGTGCTCCCAACTCCCCCTCAACTGGCCAGATATGCAAGATGTAGGTGGTTGAATCGAAGACCAGAGAGCAAGATACGAGCTATGAAATGAATACCGGCTGAGACCGATCGAAAACGCACAACATTGAAGATCACAACAGTGAGTGCATCCAGAAAGGGCTAAAGCCTGAGGGACAGTAATACGGAAGGAACAAACCTCACTATACTGCTCGTCACAACGAAGGGACAGAGTAAGATAGAAAAGGTACAGTCAAAAAGCCAAGCCAGAAAAAACCAAAGGCTGCTCCCGAAGTAGCATTTTAAGTCAGGGATGCAATGAGCCATCTGGCCCTTACTCTAGGGGTCGATCACGTTGCATGAAACCATACGGGGTAGGAGACCACTGGGGTCACTCCAGCACTGGAGAAACTGTGTACTGTACAAACGCGTTTTGGGACCCCCCTTTTATCTCAGCCCCCGCTTGACGAATCCCCCCGAGACTTTCAGGGTAGGAGCGGAGCGTAGCGCCCCACCTATTTTGAAAAATTCGCGAGGATTCGTCGACCGGCGCCAAAGTTATTCAAAATAGAATGTTGCGGATTTCCTATGGAAAAGGGGTCCTAACTATAACTACCTACTGGCGACCGCCAGTAGGTAATATAAATATCTATATATACATCCATATATATTTTAATAAATACCTTATTAAAATAGATGCCGTAGAACTGCCTGTCCCACCGCTGCATCCTTTTTCCATGCTGTGTCTAGACAATAGTGTCTAGTGAAGGTGTGCGTATTTCTCCATGTCGCAGCTCTGCAAATGTCCGGCAACGACAGCCCTGCGAATAGAGCTGTTGAAGTTGCCACCTTTCTTGTGGAATGCGCACGTACCTTGGCTTGTAAAGGTTTTCCAGCTTTGACATGACACAAGGAGATCGCCGAAGTTATCCACCTTGAAATACTGGAACTGGAAAGTGCTAAACCTTTCCTGGGACCAGAAAAGGCTACAAAAAGCGGATTTGTTTTTCTAAACGATTTTGTTTTATCAATGTAAAATTTCAGACATCGTTTAATATCTAAAGAGTGTAGTGCTCTCTCTGCAGATGATGAAGAGTCTTTAAAAAATGTAGGTAAATCCACCGGTTCATTCAGATGAAAGTTGGAGGAGACCTTAGGAATGAACTTTGGGTTCGTTCTCAGAATAACTCTGTCTTGTCTGAATTGTAGAAATGGTTCTGCAATTGAGATGGCTTGGATCTCGCTGACCCTTCTTGCCGACGTGAGCGCTAATAATAATGCCGTTTTCCATGAGATAAACTGTAAATCCGCCTTATGTATTGGTTCAAATGGCGGTTTCATGAGCTGTGCAAGAACCGTATTAAGCTGCCAATTAACCACTGGTCTTTGTACTGGGGGAAACATCCTGAAAAGACCTTTGAGAAATTCTTTAATAACTCTTTGAGACCAAAGAGATGGGCGGTCAGGAACTCTCATGTACCTTGAAATAGCGGCCAAATGTACTTTTATAGACATATGAGAAAGTCCAGATTTGGTCAAAATTAATAGATATGGAAGAATTTGTTCTGCGGAGACGTGAAAAGGATGTAGACTTTTAGATGCACACCAATGACAAAATCTCTTCCATTTAGCTGAATATGTTTTACTTGTAGAGATTTCTCGAGATCTTGACAGAATCTGCCGGCCTTCCTGAGGGATATTCAAAAGTTGGAACTCATGTTCGTGAGGTTCCATGCTGACAAGTTCAGCGATTTCAAATTTGGATGCAGTATTTGGCCGCTGTTCATAGTGATCAGATCCTGCACTAATGGAAACTGTATCCTGGGAGTCACTGATAATTTGAGAAGTTCTGAGAACCACGCTTGTCTCGGCCATGCTGGGGCAACTAGAATCAGATGGCACGGCTCCGATTTAATCTTTCTCAAGACTTTTGATATTAGCGGAAATGGGGGAAATGCATATACGCAAACATCCCTGTCCAGCACATCTGCAGAGCATTGCCCCGCGACCCTCTTTGTGCAAACCGGCTTGCAAAGTGTTTGCATTTTGAATTGTGGCGATCAGCGAACAGATCTAGCGTTAGCGTGCCCCATTGCTGGAATACTTTGAGAAGCTGTCTTTGGTCCAATTCCCACTCGTGAGAAACCTTGGATGATCTGCTTAGAACATCTGCTCCTGTGTTGTCCACCTCTGGAACGTGTTGACTTGAAGTGATATGTTGTGATTCAGAAGCCACTTCCAAATTTCTTGCGCTTGCTTCGACAATATTTTTGATTTTCTACCCCCTTGTTTTAGAAGGTAAAACATGGATGTTGAGCTGTCTGTCTTGACAAGTACTGTTGAATCGTGAATCCTGGGAAGAAACGCTTTTAGACCCAAGAAAATAACCTTTAGTTCCAGCAAGTTGATGTGGAGCTGAGCTTCGCTCTTTGACCAGTGACCCTGAATTTCGAGCTCCTGGAGATGCGCTCACCAACCTTGTAGCGAAGCGTTCGTCATCATCACAAAACTGTAGTTCTGTGGTTCGAAAGTCAGTCCTTCCGTTAAATGATCTCTGATCTTCCACCATGACAGGGCGTTTATGATCTGAGGAGTGATAACTATTCGATCTTCGAAGGATCCCTGAGACTGAAACCATTGCTTGTCTAGCAGTTCTTGAATAGGCCTCATGTGAAGTCTGCAATTGGGAAGTAGAGGAATACAGGAAGACATCATCCCCAGCAATGATTTGTAGAGCCTCACTGAAACGTACTTTATCTGCAAATGAGACGTCAGACTTATGATTTTTTGAATACGCTCCTCTGAAGAATAAGCTTTCGCCTCCTTTGTGCGAATTATAGCTCCCAGAAATTGAAGGGACTGCGATGGTATGAGATGTGATTTTTCTAGGTTGACTCTCAGACCTAGACGACTGAAAAGGTCCATGCACACTTGTAGAGAATGTTGGGTTTCTCTGAACGAACAACCTTTTATGAGCCAATCGTCTAGATAAGGGAAAATGTGGTGACCTTGAAGTCTTAGATGTGCCGCTACTGGCGCCATACATTTTGTAAAGATTCTTGGCGCCGACTTTAGACCGAAAGGCAATACTTTGAATTGATAATGGCGCCCCGCCACCATGAAACGAAGAAACTTTCTGTGATTTATATGAATTGGGACATGAAAATAAGCATCTAAGAGGTCCAGGGACACCAAATAATCTCCCTTGCTAATCAGAAGGAGTATTTCCTGCAGGGATAACATTCGAAAAGATTTCTTTTTGATGAATTTGTTCAAACCTCTCAAGTCCATTACCTGCCTCCATTTTGATGTGTCTTTTTTCTTTATTAAGAAGAAATGCAAATAAAAGCCTTTCCCTCGTTGAAGGCGCAGAACTTCCTCTATTGCTTCCTTCTGTAGAAGAGATAAAATTTCCGCCTTGAGGGCTGAAAGATGTTCTTGTCTCCTGCGTATAGGAGGATGATTTGGTGGCTTTTGTATGTACTCTAGGGTATGGCCTTGTTGAATCACATCCAAAACCCATCTGTCTGTTATCGACAGCCAAGTCGGATAAAAGGAGGAAAGGTAATGATTGTTGATGTTTGAACACGTGACGGGCGCCTTGACAGAGTCACTGTCGTCTATTGGATTGTTGCGATTTACCTCTCGCGGATGATCTCCCTCTGGACTGTTGCTGGTATGTGTTTGAGGAACGAAATTGTTGATTACTGGAAAATTGTCGATATCCCTGCTGATTGTACGGCTGATATCTATTGGATTGGAAAGAAGATCTTTGCATATATTGCCCTCTGGATCCTCTTCTCCGAAAGGACTGGAACCTGCCCTGCTGAAGAGACCCCAACGCACGCGCTGTATCCGTGTCAGTTTTGATACTTTGGAGGGCATCATCCACATGTTTTCCAAATAGGTTCTATCCGTCAAATGGCATGTCCACTATTTTCGCTTGCACTTCTGGTCTAAAAGAAGTGGCCTTAAGCCATCCTTGCCTTTGTAGGGCCACTGCACCTGCCATTTGCCTGAAAGCCACTGAAGACAAATCCATCGCAATGTCTATGGATTCCAAGGCTGCCCTAGCTCTATCCTGTAAAATAGCGGCTGCTTCCTCTTTCTTAACCTCTGGCAGATGAGCCAGTAAAGGTGCTATATCTGACCACATCTGCCTATTGTATCTGCTGATGAGTGCTAACGCATTTGAGGCCTTTATGGAAGACGCTGCCTTCACAGCAAAGCGCTTCCCCGCACCATCCATTCGCCTCCCTTCTTTATCTGGGGGAATTGCAGAAGTGGAAACCGGATATTTGGAGTGTCTTTGAGCGGCTTGCATCACTACCGACTCCGGCCGCGGATGTCCAATTAAACAAGCAGGAGAAGATTCTGAGGCTCTATGTTTCTTTTCTATTCGGGGCACTGAGGAAGCTACCGAAGCCGGGTTCCTCATTATTGTTAATCCTTCATCCCAAATGTGAGCGATAATTGGAATAGATCTAATGGATTTCCGTGAATCCTCTTTGAAATCATAGAGGAAACACTCAGCTTCTTGTACTGGAAGCGGAAGCTCAAATCTTTGACACTTTCTCCATGAGATCATGGAAACCTCCAATATCTTGTGGCGGAGAGTTTGCCAGTGAAGGAGATGGAGACGGAGTGGTTGGAAGGATGTACTGATCCCATTCATCCCCAAACTGAGGATCCTGAAGAAGTTCCCCTTCTTCCGGTTGATCCGCGTCACTCTCCTCTAAATCATCCCTAATTGTAACAATAGGGGGAGATTGTATTTTCTGAGCTGAACTCTTGGGAGAGGAATGAGGTGGTGGAACTTGAGCAGGTGTAGATGAAGTTTTAGAGGTTTGAGTGTTAGCGTCAGGAAAACGTCGATGATAATCCAAGTCGTAAGTCTGTTACTAGAGAGATTGGCATTGAGATAGTGTCTCCTCTCATAACAGGTTGAGGTTCTTCCTCCTCCTCGTAGTCATATGACTGCTGAAACGACTCATACCTTATTGATTCTTGTGCCGGACGATCCTGGAAAGAGAATACTTCCTGAACCTCCTGATACTCTTCATCGTCATTCTCCTGGCTCTTTATTTGAAGTTGAGACGGACTGTATGCCACTCGTGATGACTCTTCATCTTCTGACTGTAATTCCAGCAGATTAGATGGAGGCAGCGAAGAAATCTTTGTCCAGCCAGTAAAATCTGAAGATTTCTTCATCGCCGACGAGCCCGTCGACGATGGAATAGATTTTTATGAAATTGACTTTGCCTTGGGAGACTTAAAAGATGCTGTCGACGGAGCTCCCGTCGACGGAGTTCTCGTCGACGAGGAAAGATGAATTATAGTCGACGACCAGTCGTCGACGACGGAGTCGTCGTCGCTGTCGCTGACGATGAAGTCGTCGACTAGGTCGAAACCGGCCTCCGCGTCGACGACAATGTCTTAGTCGTCGCCGTCGACGCAACTGTGGTCGTCGATATGGTAGTCGTCGACGGAGTCGTCGACGACGGAGCTGTCGACGGTTTCTATTGAAATCAAAGCCGGCGACGCCCCAATTTTCGTCGATGGAGCTGAGGAAACTTCTCTGGACTCTTTAGATTTTTTAAGAGGAGTAGGAGGAAGCGAAGACTAAGAAGCCTCTTTGTCTTTTGTTTTCTGCTTTTTAAGCTCAATCTTTTCCTCAGAAGCAGAAGATTTCCTCTTTTTAGATGATCTGGATTCCTCTTCAGAGTCCGAATCTGAAGTGACCTTATTCTTTTAAAGCCACAACAGAAGCCGTGCCTCCCTGTCACGCAGGGTTTTCGCAGAAAAGGTTCTGCAATGCTTACAGTCCTTAGGCACATGTTTAGGGTGCAAACAATACAAGCAGTCCTTGTGGGGATCTTCTGAAAACAGTCTAGGTTTTCCACAGGATCTGCAGGGCCTGAAAAGCCTCTTTTTAGAGTTTTCAGCCATAGTAAAAAAAAATATGAAGCACAGTACCTCAAATCCAGTAAACAGAAAGGACTTCCAGATGAACAAGAGGTCAAAAGTTCACACAGGAACAAAACTGAGCAAGGCTCAGGGAGACTCCTCCTCACACGAAGGCGGTTGGAAATCTGAGGTAGGATGGCTCTGCTGATTGGCTGAGTTTTGGACCAAATAATGATGAGGGTTTGGTTACCAAATAATGGGATTCCCTATGGGATTTTGCTATGCAGCTTTTTCTAGTACTGCTGTGGTCATTCTGTTACCGTGAGACTCCCACCATGACGACGGGGAAGATACAAGCATGTGAATCTATGAAAGATTGAATACTGGAGAATTATAAGCTCTTTAAAGATCTCCTGGGCATGGGAGCAGACCACAACTACGATGTACCCATCATAGTGCTCAGCATGCACTTTGACCCCCAACTCAATACAGACTATGTGAGATTCAAGCTGAGGCAGTCAAGGCAACAAGAGCAAAAGACAATTTACAGATTCTAAGCCAGTTTGTGTGGACTGACGTGTACATGTACTGACGACAACCAAGCAACGGAAGTAAGGGCCCAACTGATACAAGGATGCAGATCATCAGTCCTGGGTGCCTATTATTGCGCCAGTTAAGAATTTGCCTAGAAGACTTCCTAATCCTGGCCAGGTTGCACGAGAACAGCAAGGTGGGAGTGATGAAATTAGCACTAACCTGAAGTGCAGCACAGCCAGGCCTGATGCGAGGGGTACAAATTAAAGAGTAAACCATGAACACCATATAGAAGGGGGTGCAGCAACTCCTGACTGGGAGACAACAGGCTGCAATAACAGGGGAAGTGCCGGAATTGGGGGCAAGAAGCCAATCCCTTGACAAATGTCCAGCTCAGGGCAAAACCTGCTTGAAGAGAGGCGAGCCTAACCATTTTACCAGGTTATGTCGGCGCAGTGACAAAGGGAGAAAACCGCAAGGGCAATAAAAGGCTATCCATGGCCTTGTGCCAGTTGTTTCTAGAAAAAGATTTGATCAGCACAACCAGAACCACATGCTCTTAAGACTCAACCAGCTCGAAGAGGATGATAAAGGTATCGTCGTCCTCCCATTTATCAAGCGAGGCCAGAAAGGATGGAGGCCAAAGTGAGTGGCAAAGATCGAAAAACTATGGTGCAAATACAGATGAACATGGAGCCTCAATAGAATGGACCAGAAGAAAACTGAAGCCCTGAAGACCATGGCACCATTGTGACAACGTTCTAGGGAAAAAATAAAAAAAAGTTACACAAAATGTATCAAGGTTCAGGAAAATCCCAGGGGACTTGAAAGAAAAGAAGGCAGAGGATGGGCCAGATGACATCCCAGAGATGGCCCTGGTGCTAGGTGACTTGTTGGGTGGGAGACCAGTGACACTGTTCCAGTGGTCTTGAACAATCAAATGAGCCAGGGCGACCAAGTTCAGGGTCCCTGATGGGCCAGAATGCCAATAACTCTGAAGGGTCCTCCAGCCAGAGATACAATTTACGTCCCAACCTGATATCGGTTACACTTTGTGTGGACTGTGTATAGGGGAGCAATTAAATCAGGGATACTCCGGGGTTAAGTCCACATTCAAAGTAGGCAGGAAATTAATCAGCCACACAACCCATATTGTAGGGGTTGATCACATCGCCTGCAGCCCTACAGCCGGGCGCGGCTGACAGCATAAATAAATCTTATCTCATCTTTTCTTGCCTACCGTACCCAGACAGTGAAGTTGGGTAACTTCTATTCTCCTGTCTCTGCACTCCCCTGTGGAGTCCCACAGGGCTCCTCGCTAAGTCCAACGCTATTTAATATCTATGTAGCAGACTTAGCGAGGGTAATAAAGGCCCATGGGCTGCGCCTTACATCCTACGCAGATGACACCCAACTGGTTCTGGCAATACACAAGGACGGCCCAGCGGTGGCAGCTAATTTCCAAAGCGCCATGCTTGCTGTCAGTACCTGGATGTCCTCCAACTGTCTGAGGCTTAACTCGGACAAAACCGAGGTCATGACCTTTGGTAATCTCTCCCCGGTTTGGTCTTCTGCCTGGTGGCCTGACCAGCTGGGCTCTCCTCCTGTCCCAGTTGATAAGGCCAGAAACCTGGGAGTCATTTTTGACAGCAAGCTGTCATTCAACCTTCATGTCAACAAGGTTGTGTCATCTGCGTTCTTTATTTTAAAGAAAATTAGGAAAATACTGCCTTACCTTCCCACCTCAGCTGGGAAGACCCTGGTCTCTACCCTAGTGTTTTCCATAATTGATTATGGGAACGCCCTCTTCCTTAATACTCAGAAACTCGTTCTATCTAAGTTGCAGTCCATACAAAATGCTGCTGCAAGAATTCTTCTTGACATCCCCCGCCGCCAGCCAACTACTCCAGCCATTCGTCACCTGCATTGGCTAAGAGTAGAGGGCCGCATTAAATTCAAGGCCCTCTGCATTGCCTATAAGGCAGTGCATGGCGTCGGTCCAAAGTTTCTGATTAAAGCATTCCAGTTGTACAGCCCCAAGAGACAGCTGAGATCCGCCAACTCCTGCCTGCTTCCGTTACCTCGCACGAGAACGGCAACCTGGGGAGACAGGCGCTTCCTGGTTGCCACACCTAAACTCTGGAACCTTTTGCCACTCACCATAAAAACTGCCCCCAATTTGATAAGCTTTCGTAGGCTCTTAAAGACATGGCTGTTCAATCAGTAATCCTGCGGTTTGGTCTCTCGTTTTTGTCACATGCGGCGAGACACCTTCGGGTATTTGTTTGCGCAATAAAAATCGTGAAAATAAATAAATAGGTGGTCAATCATTCAAGGTCACTCAGACACTGTAGTTACTGTTTAATTACAGTGTCTCCTTGGTAAAAGTGCAGAAGGAGGGCCTTGTAATAATGTGGCCCTTTAACAGGGGAATTGTGCAAGAAGCAGGGCACAGTGGTAAGTGCTGGAGACAGAGGTACTGGCCCCTAATTAGGGTGAGGGAATGAAGCTCGGACAATGAGCTCTGACAATGAGCCCAGAAAGAACATCTATCCCCCAGATGACAGTCCAAGGTGCAAACCTGCCAAAATGGAAAGTAGATCGACAAGACGCTGCACTAACGCATTAAAAAGGCCACAGAACAAAAGGAGAAGTTGCTCCTCTAGTCTAAGGGGGAGCACATAAGCAAAATTCGAGCCAAATAAAGGGCAGGTGAGCAGGCAAAAACAAACTATCGCTGAGACCATGACTAAGTGATAGACCCAGTGGTTTCAGGCTGGTTGGGATGCATCGAAGGCAGTTAGAATCCACCATTCCAAATACGATGAGTTCGATACACTTGCTCTGTGCCAAGTTACCCGAGCGTGAGCACAGGTTGCCAGGGCTCGAGTATAAAGTATGGGCACAACCCCATCCCTCGCAACGCACTGCATACACCACAAAAAGACTCCACATCGTATGTATAAAACACTTGTATTTGTGTTATACACACACACTGAAATCAAAAAGAGATACACATTGTAAATACACTTTGCAGTTAAACACAATGGTGCGTCCGGCGGCACCTTCACGAGTGCCGGATCGTGATCCATCGCCACCCCTCCACCACCCCCATAGGTAGACCAAAGGTTGTAACCCAGGAATCCAGCACGTTTCCAAGCCTGGAAAGGATTATGTTACTTACCCTGTAAGCATCTGTTCTTGGCTTGTGGTGCTGTACATTCACATGCTTTGCATAAGTCTATCATCTAGTGTTGGGCACATATGATAACAAGTTGTTTTTGTTCCAAGACGTTTTCTTTGAGTTACAAAGCTGTGCGATTCCCCTTCTTGGGAACACTGAGCATTGTCACCAACCCCATCTTCAGATTGCTTTGCTGTGGGTAGGTGGGAATGTAAAGAAGGCTGTGTCTGTAAGCACTGAAATGGCTATGCGTTCGTATGAGATAAAGTATATGTACTGCAACCTACACAAGAATTTGGGGAGGAGGGATGGCGCATGTGAATCTACAGCACTAAATGCCAAGAACAGATGCTTACAGGGTAAGTAACAATCTTTACAAGGCATGTGTGCGGTAGATACACATGCTATGAATAGACTGTAATGCAGTCCCTCCCAAGGTAGTGGTTAACTTGTTGGGGTTGCAGTCGTCTGAAAAAGAGTCTTAAGTGCTGCCTCACCAACATTGGCTTGTTGGCGTGCAAATACATCCACACAATAATGTTTTATTACGGTGTGTGGAGCAGACTATATTGCTGCTTTGCAAATACCAGCAATAGGAATGTTTCCTAAAAAAGTCTTAGAAGCTCCAACTTTCCTAGTAGAGTGTGGTTTTGGGGTTATAGGTAAAAGTCGTTTAGCCTTTGTATTGCATGGCTCTATGCAATTAACTATACATTTTGAAACGCTCGATTTAGAAATTGCTTTCACTAAACAAGGAGGGACAAACACAACAAACAATTGTTTAATTTTTCTAAATGATTTAGTCCTGTCAATGTAATACATTAATGACCTTTTCACATCTAAAGTGTGTAATGCCCTTTCTGCAACTGGGTCAGGTTGTGGTAAAAACACATTTTAATCAATGGATTGAGTAGGTTTTCATGTAAGATACTGCAATTGACAAGAATGTAATGGTTCAAAAGGAGGACCAATTATCTTGTTAGGACAATCTTTAAATTCCATGCTGGGGCAGGTGGAAGTCTAGGGGGAATTATTCTTTTAAGTCCCTCCATGAAAGCTTTTTTAACAGGAATTTTAAACACTGATAGCAGCTGTCTATTCTGGAGATATGCAGCAATAGCTGCAAGATGTAATCTTACAGAAGTATATGCTAATCCAGCAGTTTGTAAATGTGATAGGTACAAAAGACGTGTTTGTACCTTTGCTTGAAGAGGATTAACGTTTTGTTTGTGACATAATATAACAAAACGTTTCCATTTTGCTGCATAACATTGCCTTGTAGTTGGTTTATGAGCTTCTTTAAGAATGTTCATACAGTCTTGAGGCAAATTTAAGTATCCAAACTCGAAGACTTCAGGAGCCAAATTGCAGGGTTCATTTCTTTGAAATTGGGTTGTCGTAATGTTCCATGGTTCTGCGTGAGAAGGTCCGGGTTGAGGTGAAGCTTCTCCTGAGGGATTAGAGATAGTTCCATGTGTGCTGAGCTATGATTGCATGAGTTTCCTGACCACTAATGGAAGTAGTGGGCGAGGTAGAAAAGCCTATGCAAATTTCCCTGACCAGTTCATCCATAGAGCATTGTCTTGGGACTGATGGTGGAGATATCAGTTTGTGAAGTGTGGGCATTTTGCGTTTTCTTTTGTTGCAAACAGGTCTATCTCTGGAAATCCCCATTTGCGAAAGTATGATTGAAGAACATTGGGGTGAATATCCCATTTGTGGACTTGTTGTGATCTGCTCAGAAAGTTTGCAGTCAGATTGCTAGTTCTTGGGACATGTTCTGCTAATAGATGAATGTTGTGGTGTATTGCTAACTTTCATATTTTCTGACACAAGTGAGATATTTGCAGTGTCCCCCCCGTTTTTGTAAATAATACATTGTTGTCTTATTGTCTATTTAATAAGGTCAACTTTGTGTTGTAGGTAAATTAGGAAAGCTTTGATCACTAGATTAACACCTTGCAGATCTAGGTGATTGATATGGAGATTTTTGTGTTTGGAATCCCATAGTTCCTGAATAATAAGGTTGTAGAGATGTGCTCCACATCCTGTTAGAGATGCATCTGTTGTTAGAGTTATTTGTGGACCTGAGTCTTGAAACGGCCGCCCCTTGGATAGATTTTGTGGATTCCACCATTTCAGAGAGTGATATGTGCGGCCGTTTACCAACACTAGATCGTGAAGTTGACTCAGTGAGTCCATTGCTGGAAGAGACATTGTTGTAAAGGTCTCATGTTGAGTCTGGCATGTGGGACTATGTAAATACAAGATGCCATCATGCTCAAAAGTCAGAGAAATATTTTGGCTGGAATGTGAGTTCCTGTTTGAAATTGTTGAATACACGTTAATATATTGCGTATTCTGTCTGTGTTTGAGGATGCCAACGCTAGATTTGTGTTGTGTGGCTCAAAGAAATGCTTGAGTAGTAGCTGGCTGTAGTTTAGATTTTTGTAGGTTGATATTGAACCCTAGTTGTTGTAGTAAAATTGAGGGTTTTATGAGTGTTTTGTTTGCAAAGTATGAATATAATTGCTTTGATTAGCCAATTGTCTAGATAAGGAAAGACATGAATGTTCTCCCTGCGCAGATGTGCTGCACCAACTGCTAAACACTTTGTGAATACTCTTGGTGCTTTAGTGATTCCACAGGGAAGAACTTTGAACTGATAATGATTTCCCTGAAATAGAAATCTGAGGAATTTTTTTTTGGGGCATGATGAATTAGTATATGAAAATCGGCGTCCTTTAGAACTAAGGTTGCCATGAAGTCTTCTTTTTTAGGTCTCGCCAGAGCCAGCGAGCGTGCGCTGCCCTGGGACGCTTCTAGTAGTACGAGTTACTTACCTTCAGTAACGATGTATCTGGTAGAGACGATTCGAGCCGCAGATTCCTTCACGTAGAATTATCCCCAGGCGTGAGACTGGATCCGGAAAACTTTCTTGCCCAGTATCCCTGCGCTCCGGGGGGACGGCATCACGCGACTCAGCCCAGGCGTCGTCCGCGTACGTGACGTCAGCGAGGTCACATAAGTCCCACCCCGGCATGCCTACGTCAGTTTTCTTCGTAGAACTTTTCCGCGCCACAACGCGGAGCCAGCAGACAAGACTGTGAGAGTATAGGAACAGTGTGCAAAAGAGCCGAAAAAAGAATGGTGAGGAACAACACCATAAAGAGTAGTGCCCGGCACTGTAGTACCCAAAGGTAGGGAAAGAATAAAGAACAGAGCAGCAACCCTGCCAGTACAGAGACAGACCCCCACCCGTAGACAAGGGACATATGTAAAAATGTCACGATAACATGCAACAGGACTACAACCCCAACCAAAGACAAGGAAGGGGAACCAGTCAGGGACACACAGGAACGACAAAACTCCAAGACATCCCCATCACAGAGTGTGACAACCCCCATCAGGAACAAGGGCAGAGGCACAGCCAAAAGACCCCAACCTCAAGGACCGCAAAGAGCCAGAAGTACTAACAAACCTATCCTCCCATGTGACTACAGGGAGGAAAAGGGGACAGCCTGACAGAAAGAGGGAAAGAATGTACTCATAGAAGACAGCCACCCACAGGGAAGCGAGTGCAAAAGACCAAATAACAAGCCCTCGCAGAACGGGGAGGAAGAGAAGAAGATAGCCTGTCCGCACTCAGCAGAGGAAACAAGCCAAGGCGCAAAGAGGCCAAACACCCCACGCCCATGTGAGACAACATAACCTCCGCCCAAGGCCAAGGCAAGGAAAGAAGGACCGAAGGAGAAGAGCAACCTGGAGACTCCAAGGAGAAGAGGCAGAGCTAAGGCAATCCCAGACAGGACGGCGCCGGCAGCAAGAAGCAGGCGGAAGCCGAAAAGGGGAACTCAAGGTCACCCAGGCAGAATCGTCCAAGGCCCCGCGGGGACAAACTGCGCCTGCAAGAGGGTCCAGAAGTCAGGGACCATCCCCCCCACAGGGAGAAGAGGTAGAAACGAGTGCAAGGCCCACTGGAAACAGCGGATAAGGCATGATGACAGTCCCACTAAAGCCCCAAGAAGGCACAACGGTGCAGAAAGAACAAGAGGGCGGCACTGGCAAGCTCCGCCAGACGCCAGGGACACAACAGAACGAGACACTCAAAGCAAAAAGGCTAAGAAGGTGGTTGCATCCTCAACATACCATAACGCCACGAAGAGCAGAAGCCCGCAGGCGTCCACAACTCCCCAGCACAGACCAGGGCTATATAACAGCCAACCCTGCCCCACATAGGGCAAGTCATATCCCAAGACACGGGAACCTCTTAGGAAGAAACTTCCACAGCAGAGGACAACAAAAAAGACCTGCGGCAAAAAACCCAGAAACGCAGAAGTCCCAATCTCAGGCCCAGCATGGTGTAAAACAACCCAAGGGAAAAAACACAGTCAAAAAGGGCTGGCGAGCAGCCAACAGAACCACAGCCGCAGCAAGGAGGACTCGAGTGGCCATGAAGCACACAGAACAGACAATGGGGGCGACCCGCCCCAATGGAAGCACAGCTCCAAGAGCCAGATCAACACGCAGGTCACTGAGGAGGAGAAGGAGGGGGGAGGAGGAGGAGGACGAAGCCCCGCCAAGAACCTCTGGATGGCTGAGTCCGCAGGGGCATGGAACATAAGAGCACCATCGAACGGAAGGTCCACCAGCCGTTTTCGAACATTCTCCGGGAACACACTGTCCCGAAGCCAGGCATGGCGACGAAGGGCAACCGAAGAAGCCATGGCACGACCCAGCACCTCCAAAATGTCCAGAGCGGAGAGAAGGATAAACGCCGCCAGCTCCCGACCATCCAAGACATGGTGTCTCAAACCCACACAGGCACCCTCCTGAGAAGCAGCAGACATAAGGGACTCTGCCAAGTCCCACAAGCAAGAAGTGGCCCTAGCCAAAACACACAGTGTGTTAAGGGCCCGCAGAGCCCCTCTGGTTGAGGCAAACATATTGCGCCCCCAGGAGTCCAGCCTGCGGGCCTCCTGTGACAGGGGAGACAACAGCAGTGGCAAAGCAGGAAAGGCAGACGGCAAAAGGGGGCCTCTGGTCGAAGGGAAAGGCACAGCGGATCATGCTGTGCCGGCCCCAAGTCCCGAAGGGAGAGGAGTGGAGTGAACCCTCGAAGGGAAGCAACATTTCCCTACCACCAGAGCCCTGATGGAGAACCTCCAGAAGATGATCTGCGGGGAAATGGGAAGCTGGATCACCTATGTGCAAAATTCCCACAGCCGTGGAAACAGCGTGGGGGAAAGCCGCACCCGCCTCCGTAAGGCCCCGCGGAGGGGAAAGCAGCTCCTCGTTAGGTGACGGCTGCAAGCTAAGGTGGCCATCCCCCAAGCCAACCGGAGGAAAGAAGGGCCAAGGCCGGAAGGAAGAGGGACCAAGGCGTGGGGGACCTGCGGCTCCTCCGGCTCCTCCGGCAAAGACCGCAGTCGCGGAGAAGGCGAGGAGCCGCCTTTAGGCGACGTCAGGGAAAAAGCCACGACACTGCGGCCCGTCTCCGGAGAGGATGACACCAGCAACCGGCGAACCTCTGGAGAAGAGGAGGCGTCCGACGACGAGTCAACGACCCGAAGTTGGCCCGGCGCCGTAGAGTCCGCAACCTGAGGCAGGACACCGTCGACGACCGGCGCCGCAGGAGACGCCGAGGCAACTTCCGACACAGCACAAGGCGCAGGAGACCGGAGCTGGGCCGGTGCCGAAGGGGCGGTGCAGACCTGACCTCCGACGAGGCAGCCGCCTGCGTGGAGGGACGAGAAGGGCCTGGGGAGGGGCGCAGATGCCCTGCCAGCCGCGACTCGTGGCAGGGCGAGATGGGCCCTCCGCCGACCCCTGTGGCACCGCCACGACCAGCAGCTGCCAGTGCCGTAGCGGTGTCACCTCGGCCTCGGACAAGGCCGCTGCCTGTCCCGAGGACCGAGAGGGGCCCTGGGTTGCGACTCGAGACACCACAGGGACTCCCGCGGGAGTTTGCAGCGAAGCAGAGGCGCCGTGGCCCGAAGGAGGAACCCCCGAATGGCCGCACCCCAACGGCACCACATCCTCCGAGCCTGGATCCGAACCAGTCGGCGCCGGAGCCACTGGCAACGCCGCTGAGGGCCCCGCACACTGCAAGGGATCCGCTGATGTCCCAGGAGGGGAAGAAGGAGGAGGAGAAGCCAGCGCGGCCCGCAAAGCCGCCGCATAGGTCTCCATCTGGGCTCTGGTCGCCCCCACGCCGGGAAACGGCAGATACGGGGACGACACGCAGGGGCGCACCATCGCAGAGAGCCCACGCCCCCGACAGGCTGGAACCCGACCCTCGGGGACAAACTGCGACACTTACCAATAGGTGAGCGGCGCTCTTGCGACCTGGGAAAAGATCAAAGTCGGCGAGGGAAGCCGCGGGTCTGAGAATCCACCGCAGTGGTCGGGTGAGGTGATGACACCGACCTGGACACACAAGCTAAAAGAAGTTTGATCCGGCGCTCCCACCGGGACTTCGGCTTCATCTGCTGGCACGCCTCACAATCAGAGTCATGGTGCTCCCCCAAACACCACATACAGATGGGGTGAGGATCCGTCGCCGATATGAGGCGGCCACACGACGAGAAAGTTTTAAAGCCGAAGGCATTCGCACACTGTTTCGACACACGCAGCAATAGCGTAAGGGAAAGGCCTAAACAGGCCCAGAGCACAAACCGGATCCGCGTTGCACGCTGAAAAGGAAAAAACTGACATAGGCGCACCGGGGTGGGACTTATGTGACCTCGCTGACGTTACGTACGCGGACGACGCCTGGGCGGAGTCGCGTGATGCCGTCCACCTGGTGCGCAGGGAGACTGGGCAAGAAAGTTTTCCGGATGCAGTCTCACGCCTGGGGATAATTCTACGTGAAGGAACCTGCGGCTAGTAGTCTTTATCAGATTGGACTTTCAACTCGCACAACACGCTCGTGTGCTTTTTTTTTTTTTTTTCATCACAAGCTATTGGCCTTTGCGTGTGTCTTTGTAAGAAAGACAGCACGTAATTGGCCAAAGGCTGGTGCATGTCCCGCCTTCGCTCTCCCCTGGCCTAGGGAGTTCGGGAGAGAGCAGCAGTGCGGCCAGGTGCCAGCTGCATACCTCACATTCCTTGAGCAGGGGCACACAGGCTGCCAGCTGGCTGCTGCTCGCTCTCGAGTTCCCTAGGACTGCACTCCTCCCCTCCCACTCCATCAGGCCATGCCGTGTCACATGACACTTCTGCCACGGCTGCTGCTCGTTTTATATTGGAGTGATTCAATTCGTGGAGATGTTTTCAGTGGTATGACTGAGTTACTGTGATACCAGAGGGAAACCGGTCAGCTCCCATGTCCATTGCCCGAGGGAGGTAGGGCGGGGTGTTTGTCGGGTGTATGGGCGTTGTTGGTACCATGATAAGTTAGTTTCACATTTGGGTCGTGTTTGATGTGTGTTCAGAGTTGTCTCTTTTGTAAAGTGAGATTGTTTATTCTGTAGCAACTGGTGTTTGTGCGTTTGAATGACGTCTACCTCACTCCCCCGTGCACTGTATCTTTCACACGTGGTTTTACGAATAAATTAACCCCTGAAATACCAGCAAAAGGCACTCAGCATGGGCAGTTGTGTCTGTGATTTCACTGGTAGCACTGGTACAACCTGAATAGTGCCTAGTTTTCACTGGTGTGGCCTCGCTTGCGCTTTTTCCCTCTCCGAGGGACTGCTTGCTGGAACCTGCTTGTGTGGCTGGAAGGTGGGTGGGTGGGGGGACGCTTTGAAGAATCTTATTTAGCTTCTAGTTCATTTCCGGTCCTTAACAAGAAAGTCATCCCCACAGGAACTTGCACAACTCTTTCCATCTGTGTTGGTCACCGTGCCCCTCCAGCCGCTGGGCTTTAGTCCCTGTGACCGCAGTGTGCACCAGGACCTGTTCACAAGGATCTTTTTATAGGACTCGTGCTGGGGGACCTTGGCGCGCACTGATGTTGTTAGTGCCCCGAGGACGCGCCTCTCATCCGGTCAATTATTCTCGGGTCTGATTGGAATTTCCCTGCAGAAGCTGAGAGCCAGCAGTGTGCAGTGTCCCAGACATTCCTCAGGGGTAAAGCAGGGGCGGCAGGGATGGAGGCATGGGGTACCGCCGAGGATGAGGACGAAGCACCTGTGAGGGCCCTGAGGACTCCAGGAGGTGGCCATCGAGTCTCACCTAGTCCCCATGATGTGTACGCACAGGTGAGGAGGATGGAGAGGTGGGAGTTGAGGTGACGTCCCACCTCAAGAGGAGTCTGGCCTCGGAGGCCCTCACCTAACGCATCATTGGGCCCCATACCTCCCGCATCCTTGGGCCCAATACCTCCCACATCCATAGGCCCCAACCTTGAGCCCCTCACCTTCTGCATCCTTGGGCCCCTCACCCCCCGCACCCTTGGGCCCCTCACCTCCCGCACCCTTGGGCCCCTCACCTCCCGCACCCTTGGGCCCCTCACCTCCCGCACCCTTGGGCCCCTCATCTCCCGCACCCTTGGGCCTCTCATCTCACGCACCCTTGGGCCCCTTACCTCCCGCACCCTTGGGCCCCTCACCTCCCGCACCCTTGGGCCCCTCACCTCCCGCACCCTTGGGCCCCTCACCTCCCGCACCCTTGGGCCCCTCACCTCCTGCACCCTTGGGCCTCTCATCTCACGCACCCTTGGGCCTCTCATCTCACGCACCCTTGGGCCTCTCATCTCACGCACCCTTGGGCCCCTCACTTCCCACACCCTTGAGGGTGTGGTTGAGGCTTACAGTTGTCATAGATGCTGGCAGGAAACAAGTCCTAAAACAAGCATTGGCATAGCCAATAGGTCTCGCCTTTGGGACATTACAAGTGTTTAGCCATGCAACAGTTGATGTTGCAGCAAGGATATTGTGCTGAATAATTAAATACTTATAAGGTCCCAAAGGTGAGACCTATTGGCTATGCCAATGCTTGTTAAACAAAGGGATGATCTCTTGAAGAGTGACCATACAGAAATGTTCTGATATTCTGTAATGATTTAGTGGTCTGAGATCTAGAATGGGCCTGAGGGATCCATCCTTCTGGAGAATAAGGAAGTATAGTGAATACACCCCTGTCTCGTGAAATTGTGGTGAAACTGGTGCTATTGCTCCTTTTTGCAACAGAGCTGGTATTACTTATTGCAGAAGGATTTGGTGTTGCATAGATAGTTTATGTTTGCGAGGTGGAATATTTGGAGGATGAGTTATCAGTTCCAGACAATAACCATGCTGGATAATGTCTAAGACCCATTAGGCTGTTGTAATTGACTTCCAGTTTTGGGGAAATTGTTTAAGATGACCCAGACTGGTGTTTGGTATTGTGGGGGAAAGGTAAAGGAGTCATTGTTTTTTGTTGGTATTTGAGTTACGTGTATTGTTCCCTCAGCATCTTCCTTTAACCATGTTTCTTCTATAGAAGGTCTTAGTTGTTGCGGTTTGGCCTGGAGTGTTATATTGTGAATCAGAGGAATCTGTGGAAGCTGTCCTTGCCCCTTGTTTAAAATTGGGCCTATGAAAGGAACCTCTCTAGGTATTTGTTGTAGAGCTCCCATTGATTTTGTTACCTTTGTGTCCTTTATCATTTTTCCAAGTACTGCGTCCACCAGGGGGACAAAGATGTTCCTTGTCAAATGGGAGGTTCAATACGGTCTGTTGTACCTCAGGTTTGAAACCGGACATCCTTAACCATGCATGTCTTCTTATTAGGACACTAGTATTTATACTCCTAGCAGCAGTGTAGGCTGCATCGAATGCACACTTAATAGAGTTGTTGGTGATAAGTTTGCCTTCATTAACAATCTCTTGACCTCTTTTTCTGTGCTCCTCTGGGAGATGCTGGAGAAGGCCCTCCATTTCATCCCAGTGGGCCCTGTCGTACCTTGCTAGTAATGCTTGGCTATTCGCTATATGTCAATGATTAGCTGCGTGGGCCGCAACTCTTACCAGAAGCATCCATAAGTTTGGATTCTTTTTCTGGTGGTGGTGCTTCTCCAGTTGTTTGGAAGTTAGCCCTTTACCTAGCATTGAATACTACTAAAGAATCAGGAATTAATTGACCTCTAATAAAATGTGGTCTGAAGATGGTGATTTGTATTTTTTATCAATTCAAGGAGTAATTATTCTTGCCTTAACTGGTTGTTTGAAAATCTCATCTGCATGACGTGTCATACCTTTTAAAAGTGGCAAGTATTGTGCCCCTCTTTGTGTATTAGATAAAGTTTCAAAGAGGAAACCCTCCTCTATGGAGTCCCTACATAAAGGTCCCAGATGGAAAGTGGCTGCTCTGGCTGTAAGATCCTGATCAGAAGATGCATCATCTGGTGGTGATGGACGGCTAGGGTATAAATCAGGATGAGTGTCAGCATGAGGATCAATATTAAAATCCTCCCAAGGATTCCCTGGTTGTGTGTCATCTGGGATATCTTGATCCTCATCTATTGTTGACTGAGGAGACAAATTACCAGCCTCAGACAATTGTGTGGACTGAGGTGGTGGAGTGGGTGGTGGAAGTGTTGGTTGTGGTACAGGTGAAGGAATGGGAACATGCAATGGACTACTTGCAGCATAATTTCTTTTCTTCTCTAGTGGTTGAACAGGAACGTTCAAAGTCTCCACAAAACTCAACTGCTTCTTGGGAGTTTGTTGTTTTGGTGGCTGTGCCATTATTTTCTTCGTTCCAAGCTGAATTTGAAGCGTTTTTTTATTTCGGATCGAGCTTTTGGTGAAATTGTTCGAGGATTGGCTCCAATGAAGATTTCAGACCGAAAACAAAGCATTTCGAAGGAGGAGGTTTTCTCTTTGATGGAGGAAGGCAGATTCTGAAAGAACAAGCCTTTTCTTTGGTGCTGAGACCGAAGAGTGAGATGTTTTTGTCTCGGATGGAAGGGATGCAGAGGCACCTGCTGTAGGCCGAGCTTTCGGAGCCAAGCCAGAGGGCGAGGGTTCTGAGTCATGGTTTTGGTGCATGCCATGGCTTGTGTGCAGTGGCAGCCCGTGAGCACTTTTCTCAGTGGAGGCTGAGGCTTTGGATTTCGGGAGCAAGGGTAGAAGTACTCATGGTACGTTGTTTTTGTGCTGGCTAAAGAGAGACCGAGTGCTCTTCGGATTGAGACTCGGAATCGGAGTCATGTATGGAAAGGGATTCTTCTTGTGCCGCTGAAGCCTCTTTCTCTTCCTCCTGTCGACCAAAGATGTCTGGGAAAGGGTCCATTTGCTTGAGTTGCTTCTCTTGACGTCCAGCCCTTCGATCGTAAAGAGTCTTTTTAGACTGAAACGGCTTACAGGCCTCACACATGTCCTTTTGATGTTCGGGGGAGAGACGTAAGTTGCAAACGGGATGTTGGTCGGTGTGAGTATTTGGAGTGGCACTGCAGACAGAAACGGAATGGAGTGCCTTCCATTAGCAGGTTGTTCTCTATCTCATTCGAAATGGAGGGGAATTGCCGGCCGGGCGTGGCCAAAGAGAAGTGTCGAAAATCTGCTACAGAATCTAGTATGAGATGTATACTATACCGATCAAAACAATACCGTCGATATGTATATCCCGAACCGAAGGGGGGTTGAAGGAGACTCGAACAAGAGAGCAAGATACTGCATCCAAACCGGTCAGTGGAAAAATGCAATCAGACGATGGCGTCAATGACCATGCACAGTATTCCCAAGAGGAGTCACCTCACAGCCTCGTGACTCGAAGAAAACTACTTGGAACAAAAACAACTTGTAATCATCCGAGCCCAAAACTATATGATGGACTTATGGAAAGCATGTATATCTACATCACACA
Organism: Triturus cristatus; assembly: GCF_964204655.1. NCBI lineage: Eukaryota > Metazoa > Chordata > Amphibia > Caudata > Salamandridae > Triturus > Triturus cristatus. Next base: position 1,374,966,402 of record NC_140590.1, on the reverse strand, counting down.
TGCCTTGAACATATGTTTTCCCCTCAAGCGGAGGTGTGAATCCTGGCAGTCAGCTGCAAATGCCCATAAGGCCCACAAAACCTCTTGGGGCTCATCATGGTGTTCTACACAACAAAGCCCATTGTGAGGTGGGTCCAGGGAGAGGGAGCCAACGACCTTGGACAGAGCCCGCAATGTCAGGCACTGTTGTCCTACCGATCTGGAGGCAGAAGACAGTCTCAGCTCCTGGCTCAGGTTCCCCTAACACCCTTCGGACACCACACGCTCTGGAGCACAAGCTAGCACAGGTCTCCTGGTTGCAAGCATGAGTCCCTCGGATTCTGAAAGCTTCTGCTGCACTCCTCGATCTCCTCACATCCCGGCACCTCAGGTGACTGCTGATCTATACACGCACACTGCTCTGCACAGCGTGATTATGGTGTACATCAGGACGGTCCTTGTCCCAACCACTATCACTTCCACCTGTCACTGGCCCTTGGAGAGTACTTCGAGACCCAGGTCACGACAGTGGGCACTTAGCTGAAGGCTAGCAACATCGAGGAAAAATCTACCAAGGGATAGTCGCCTTCCTGCATCACAACAAGCTCCAGGCCACCATAAGTCTGCAGATAGTCCAGTTGCAGTCGCTCTTGTCCTAATGATTCCTCGTGTCGATGTCCCAGCGCCGAACCAGCGTAATATGGTTCCATATCCAAGAGTCTCTAACTGCTGAGGCCAGAATCCTAGTAGTTATACCAAAAATGGGCTTTGAAGATGCAATCAGTCCAAGAGACCACCTTTGAAATGAACAGTCTCTCTCTAAATTCTGTCCTGTCTGCCATCCTACCCCGAGAGATTAGATCACTATCTTTAGTGAGGCCAAGACCCTCCCCCTTGGAATGCAGGTGCCATTTCCACGCCCACGTAACCATCCTAGAAAGGCACCTCAGAGTCATAGGTCTAAGGTTTCACTTGAGCCCCTAGCTTATGGCCTTCTATCAGGAATGCAGATGTGCCTGTGCACTTAGCACCCAGTTGTAAATTAGAAGGAAGGCCGACAGGCACGCAGAGTCACCAGCATCGAAATGTCCACTTTCCCAAAATGAAACTTCCATTACCATAATGTCGAACCCACTCACCATTACAAACTCATCATTACCAAACACTATACAGCTGCTATTCTGCCCGTAGGAAATAATGCTTGATAGCTCTTCCCTAAACCCCTGTGCTAATCCAATATGAGAAGCCGGCCCCATCGTACCAAACGCCCCCCTCCCTCCCGGGGCCATTCAAAACGCTTGCTGATAACGCATACACGCACATGCCCAACCTCTCTTTCCAACACCGCACCCAGTCACTAGGGAGAACTCCAATATAGCAAGAGATGAACCTTGGCAAGCAGCTTTGTAAACACCAAGTTGAGTAACAGTAACCCGTGTACAAAGGCCCCATCAGGGCAAACCTGTAGCACAATTCACGAGCTACCTCTGTGGAAGGCACAACCAGTGGCAGGCTCACGGAGGCGAATGTGAGATACATGCCCCCGGTATAGGTCTTACCCCTTGACCAGGGACTTACAGATTCAGCTACATAAATGAAAAAGTTGTGATGAGCTGTCAAAATCGATACCTGAGCTGAAGTGCTTCCCTGTAAGAGATCCTTGCCACTTGTTAGAGGATATGCTGAAAGCATCTTTACAATCTTCAGAGTTAAGGAAGAATGTTATTGACTTTTTAGTCCATTCTGGTGCACTGTTTTGTTATGGAGGAAAACTAAAACGCAAATATTTTTCATTTTGTGCTTTGTATTGCATCAAAGAAAGAGTCATCCTAAATGGGTTACTTAGCTGGTGGTTCTCAGTCCTAGAGGCCATGAATGCTTTATTATCCATGTGGCAACCGCTTACAGAACTTTTGCTGAGTGATGATACCAAAGGCAAGAAAGGTGAGGATCTTTGGTCATGTATGGATTGTGATTTGAAAAAAGTACACTACTGCATTCTTAGATTTTTACAGGAAAGCATGCCTGCTGTAGTGGACATAATAAAAAAAAACTAGAGTCTGAAAACACCCTTGCCTACCAAGTGTTCAGTATAATTGGTGTAGATGTGAAACATCTCCTTGAGAGTTGGCTGGGAGACACTTTTACACTTTGGCACTACAACATGTTCCATGTTAGAGTGCTTGCCACTTGGTAAGCAAAGAAATGTTGAGGAGCAATTCAGGAACTTTTATTTTACAATGTATGAGAAATAGCCCATCACCAACCATGGCATTTGAAATCAATGAAGCCTCACTGTGGTACTCTGCACAAGTTATAGATCCCTTCTGTACAGGGAAATTTTCGCCAGAGTTTCAAAAGTGCTGCTTCATTTTTGAACGCTTCAATAACTCGGAGGGCATATGCGCCCAGTTCAACGTATATGTTGCAGATCCTGTCACAGAAAATCACAATCTTCAGGTGCACCAGTATTAGCATGGAAAGCTATGTCAGTGGCCAGAGTTAGCAAATTGTATACTGGCTATGTTGGCATTGCCTGTCTCAAGTGCCAATGTTGAGAGGGCCTTTTCACAGATAAAGGTTTACATGGGAAGGAAAGAGCGAGCTTTCATGACCAGAGACTCACTGAAGAAGTATTGTATGGTGTACTACAAAAAGTTTGATTTGTAAAAATGTATTTGAACTTCATATACACTGTATGTACACTGTCTATATACCATGCACTATCAGTGCAGAAAGCAAGCAATAATAAAAGCAAAAAGTTCCATAAACACCGGAAAAACACTTTGTTTTTAAAGGCGCGAAAATGTGTAACCACTGATAACCACTGTATTTAAGGTATTGAAATCACTTGAAAACACTGAAAAAACCCCACCAGAATTTACCAAAAATAGAAACTGAAAACAGGAAAGCCTATGCATAATAAATTAGGCTAGTTTTCGGAGAAAACCACGTCATTTATGCAGCACCTAACTAGGTAAAAGGTGAGCACAGACCAGTTATGTAGTACAATGGCACTGTAAATGCAGGTGAAAGGTTAGGTTGCTACCCAAGCTTATATTGGAGGACTTTACAAATCATAACAATGGGGGATGCAGAGCTTAACACAGGGAGTCCAGGCTGCCTCAAAGGAGAAGAACCTCCCTAACTAATCATACACTTGTTGATAAATGTGCACTCCTAGTTGATCTTCAGCACTTCATCAGGAGTAGAAAAAAGCTATATACATGCACATGTAATCTAAGTGTGCGGCCACAAAATTGCCATTTGCTAATTTGCGGGGGGAGAGTTAAACTCAAAGACTGGTAGTGCACACTATGTCGCAATCCTCAGGACTTTCCTGTATGCGGTTTACACCATGGCATAAAAGCAAGAAATAATTAGAACAGACAGACTCAGTCACACATCTGGAATTTTGACAAAATATAGTCGAAAAGTCACCTTACTGAATAACTCACTTGAAAGTTAGAGGTTAAATAGGAGGAAAACAAAGAAGGATAAGAGACCAACTTTGAGATTCTTCTCTACCGCAAAAAACCTAGCATAAAACCCCAGGTTCCTGTGACAAGATTCATTCTCGGGGTTCATGCCATCATCTATATTCCCTTTTGCAAAGTCCATATGCCTCAAAGATCAGACCATTCTGAGGTCTTACAGAGGGCAGGGAGAAAATGCACCAAGGATAACCACCAAATGGTTTTACATCCGGCCATTGTGACTTCTACTTTTGTGTGGCGAATATATGGGGCGGTTAAAGATGCCATTCACATGCAGCAATTAAGGGCTACAACAACTGAACATTTCCATGGGAGAGTGGGTGGGCATACAAAAGGATTCATGTTCTGTTAGAGTCTGTACTTGGTGTTAATACTTGGTAACCATTAGAGTAGAAGGTGGCTTCTACCAGAATTTCAGGGCTCTCTTCACAACAACACAGTCAGCTTGAAAGAAACCGCTAGTCATTACAAAGACATGGAAGGGGTTACCAGACCTAACTTGCAAGGCCATTTGGTGAAGCCATCTGAGGACCCTGAAGACTTATTCCTGCTGCAGATTGAGCCAAATTGCGTACAACTCTAGAGTGCTGAGAAGGTACACCAAGGAGAGGCAAACACATGAGAAGGAAGCCCACATCTGCATCTAATAAACGGGGCTCATCTTAAGAGCTCTTTTTAAAAGGACCCAATGAGAGAGATCATCTCATCTTAGTAGATGTTTAATCTGAGAGGGGCTCAAAAACCCGAGGCGTCTTCACCTCTATCACATGCTTCTTCAGCAACCTCTTATGCGATTACGTGAAAAAAGTACCAATTCATAGAGATTAAGGAGCAACATGGATTGCTGAGATGGAAATCTGACTCATCATGGGGCTTTTGACTACTGAAGATGATAGTGCTTACAGTGAGAGAATGCCAGTTCTAATCCACTTCAACTGATCAAGGCCCCATCGTTTCTTGACTGCAAACTGTCCAGAGTTATCTTCGTAGTAGGACATGAGCTGAAAAGTGAATGATTTTCCCTTAGACTAGCCCCAAGCAGTACCTGCTTCACCCTCCTCAGAACATCCAAGTACTAGTGTTGTTACATGTTGTACTTCAAAGTAACAGAGAAGATTTATTGCTCAAAATAACAAAGCTTGAGTTTTTACGAAAGCATAAAGTTTGACTGACTACATGTGATCATTTTCATAAAAGATCTGGTAAACTCAGTTATAAACTGATGTAAGTGCTTTAAGGTGGAGCGCTATTTGTGAAGAAAACAGTTCAAAATAAACTAATTTTACAAACAAACGGTCTCAGGATGTAAAACACACAGTTACCATATGCCTAGGCTTTCCTCTTTTCAGTTTCTATTTTTTGGTAAATTCTGGTGGGGTTTTTTCAGTTTTTGCAATACCTTAAAAAAACAGTGGTTATCAGTGGATACACATTTTCGCACCATTAAATACAACAGAAACCGTGTTTTTCCGGTGTTTATGGAATGTTTTGCTTTTAATTATTGCTTGTTTCTGCACTGATGGTGCATGTGTATAGATAGCAGGTGTACAGGGTATATGAGGTCCAAATAATATTTTACAAATCAAACTTATTGGAGTACACCGTACAATTCTTCTTTAGTGAGTCTTTGGTCATGTGTGCTCGCTCTTTCCTTTCCTATGTAAACATTTATCTGATAAAAGGCCCTCTCAACATTGGCTCTTGAGACGGGCAATGCCAAAACAGCCAGTACACAATTCGTTTACTCTGGCCAATGACATAGCTTTCAATGCCAATACTGGTGCACCTGAAGATTGTGATTATCTAGGACATTTTCTGTAACATATGCATTGAATTGGGCACATATGCCCTCAGTTATTGAAGTGGTCAAAAATAAAGCAGTTCTTTATAAAGTCTGGAGAAAATTCAGAAGGGATCTAGAACTTGTGCAGAGTACCTCTGTGAGACTTAATTAACTTCAAATGCAATGGTTGGCGAAGGAACATTTCTATGCATCATTGCAAGCCATTTCCCATAGCTTAATGTTAGCCTAGTATTTCTTGTTGTTGCCTTGTATAACAAAGTTGCATTGTATTGGCCCCTTCAGGAAGAAATAAAAATTACTCTTCCACTCATCTTTTCCTTTCTTTGAATGGCAATTAGTTTGTGGTTGCGCAGGTGTTTCAGTGTTTATATATTTACACCGGTGATGGCTATTTTCTTTTGGTGGGGTTTTATCAGTTATTATAGGTTTAAACCTAAAACCAGATAGCCTACATATGCCATAACACAGGGGATGAAAGAGGAAGAATTGAATACATTGATAAAAGAAGAGTAGTAACTTACTTTATCCAGATGAGAGAGTTGTAAAACTCTGGATCCACAGATTCCAAATCATTGAGACCAACAGGTTTATTTAAAATTCGCTTATAGAATGGTAGAGAGAACCCCGTGTCTATAAACTTGCCATGGAACAAAGCCTATTGAGCAAGAAACGATCAATGATTACAGTAAATACCTCTTCAGTTTCAAACAATTACCAACATTCAGAAAAGATTATTCACACTTGTGTAAAACATGATACACATTTTAAATGAAGTATTGTAAGGGCTTCTTAGCAATGATACGGTCGAGAACAAGTACACAGCTGGCCCAAATGATTTCCATCATCATAATCAATTGAAAAAAGAAAGAAACAATTTATGTACCCAGTTCTATTAGGCCTCACTATTTTTGATTTTTCCAGCAGACATGTTGCCTCAGCTTTTGGACTTAAAATAATTATTATACTTACCTTTGTAAACCGGACCTTTCTACCCGAACTGCTGGCATGTGCTGTCAGGAATTCTAAACTACTGTGGGCTTGCTAATCCCTTTGCTCCATCCCATATTTTTGTTACACTTGATACATCAAAATACAGCATGGAACTTGACTGCAGTTGCTTAGGAGACTGTCTGGGTACAATTGAGTGAGATCGTGCCCTAATTCAGCAGACGCAACTGCCTTTGCATTCAAATTGCATAGTGTCAGAGGCAAAGCACAAACCTAGTGTAAAACAGCTAAGGACTGCTTTTAGAAACTTCTCACTTTTACTGCTGATTTGAAATATACCAGGACTGGTGGTAACATCTGAGGGAAGCTGTAGACAGATACCACTACCAATGGGTATTCACTGTTTTTCGAATTTGTTTCCAGGGAGTGCATTTATCTGGCTTGACCAGCTAACACATATGGGCAGTGGCTCTTCATTGTCAATGCCATTGTGCTTTCACCTCCACAAAAATATTTTTGAGGTTCCTAACTCCGGCTAAATACTCTTTTGGAATTCAACATAAAATTGTACCTTTGCTTTAAGCATTCATCTGGAATCTGTGTAAGTTACTGAAAACTGTGTTTTTCAGATACACGTCTAGGACACACAGCAAATATATCATACATTTAAATATGACTGACATACTTTATTAATGGACAGGGAGTTGAACCGGTAGAGAGAGACTTTTGGACGAATGCATTTGTGCTCTTGTGTGTGCAGTTATGAAATAGTTTGGACCATTGTGTAAGAAATGGAAAATAATCTATGCATCAACGCAGAAGAAGGTAATTATTTTGCTTGCGGAAAACCAGGGTCATGCTTGAATTGACCTAAACTACTGGCAATAGACCAAACACCTTTCCACACCATTGTTTTTTTTCCCTGTGCCATTACAGAACAAGCGTACTAACCCTGTGCGAATCATTCTTGGCAACACACCAAAATGGCCAGATCTGTCGACCTGCTAAGCTGCATAAACGGGAACACAAGCAACTACAGACATGTTTCAGCCTTACCTAGTTTCCTAGCAAGGAGGTCTGCTTATGTCTTAAGGTTACAGTGAGCAAAGAAATTACAGAATGGAATGCTACCCGAAGTAAAGTTGTGCCAGTGGTTTTGATTAATGCAAGTATTTCACCCATCTCATTCTTTGTTTCTCAATGAGTCACTATAATTGACAGAAGTTTGTGTTCCCATTGTGAGTGGAACATATATATCCTAGAAGTTGGTGTTGGGTCAAGAGTTATTTACATGATTGGCCCCCCTATCATGGCAAAGAGATCAAAACAAAAAGGAAGATCCAGTGCTATTGAAATGAGTGGTTTTGAATAAATTAAGGATTCCCACCCATCAAATTTACTGTTCTTAAAAGACAGCGGGAATACCAGAGAAATATACTCTTTCACAAGGGAAGATACACATGCTTATCCTAAACAGGTTTGTGAATATAAGACATGGTCAGTTATTTTTTTTATTTTATTTTTACTTGTTTTATTTTGAAAAAGACCATTCTTATTTACCAACACTTTCTTTTTGTTAATATTGTATGCACTTTGAAACCATATGAATCATATCAACACAGAATATCTTTTTCAGGCATTTTAATAAAAATACCTGCAGTGGCTAGCACCCATCCTATGACTTTCAAATGGTGCAACATTTATACCCGTTATATTTTAAAGGACAGGATCATTTAAATTTTGAATAAACATACCCCATAGATTATGACAGTTACATTTTTGGATAAATGATAAGATTAAACAATTCAACTGTATATCAAATTAACAAAATTTAACAACCAGAACGCTTATTCAGAAGGAGAATCACAAAAAACAAGCAGGACAACCATTGTGGAAAAAATGAGGAGCCTGCTAACACTAACCACAAAAAGCTTGGCAAAAGATTTGAAGAGGAACAGGTTTTTTAATACACTATTGGAACTCACCATCGCTATAAACCGGCCAATGAAGCGGAAGTATTTCAGATGGTCAGGGTTGATGTAAGACGCAGGGTTGATCTGTAGGCAATAGTTGTCCTTCCCTGCATATTCAAACAGGCAGTACATTGGGTTCAGCACTTCGTGTGACAAAAGAAAGAACCATTCTCTGAAATCAAAAGAAAAAGGATGACCGTGATAGCGATGAAAGAAGGGGATAGCTAGTCTGAACATGTAAATGATACTCGAGCTCATCTCATGAAGGAGTAGGTAGCCTACAGGGAAAGAGGCAATTGAGGATACGAACAAATGTATCAAAAATCACCATTGCTAAACTAACAGTTCAATGTTGTTATGAGTAGCATGCAAAACTTTGTATGTGAAAATAATGCTGGCATGTTTTAAATGTGGCTAACACCAAATCAAGTTAGTATCCTAAGGCACAATTAAGTATTACTGGCACACAACTTAATGTTACTTATTCTGTCAAACTGGGAAGGATGTAGTGTGATGGGTGTCCTGCGGAAATTTTAAACTGTTACCTGTGCACATATTTGCCTGCAACAGCTGCATTGAACTCTTGTATTGGCGTCATGATTTATAACTCCGCACGTACAATTTTTTCCTAATTACACGGGAAAAGATGTGTGCTTGTGGCTACGTTGCCGACTTTCAGATCGGAGTGCAAATCCTGGCCTTAGGGCTAACAGAAAATCGTGTGATACTGTGCAAATCACAATCGTTGCTTGCTGTGACACTGTATTCAAGCTAGCCTGGCTGATGAGGGGTGAAACCCCGAAACCGTTCTCACTGTGCATGTTTCTGGTCCAGGAAGGACCTGGCCGTTCGGGCTGGACTGTTCCAATGAGGAATAGGGTCAAGACTTATTTGCATAAGGCCGGTCCAGACTGGGGTGGCATAGTGAGTAAAAGAACAATGGATTAAACCCAGATCTGTGACTGGGGTTGAGTGGTTGAAAAGTTCCAGCACTCTGTCCACCATCTTGTATTTCCTTTAATTAATCAGCAGAAGAATGTTTTGCTTTCATTACATTTTACTAAACGATCACTGTTTCTGTACTGACTTCACCTTAAACGATGGCTGGAATCAGTATCAACAATAAGCGTTAAGTTGCGTTTTAATGTTATTTCACGCTAAATCACATGGAAAATAATGTGGAATCAGGTGAGTGAAAAAGCACTTATAAGTGAATAGTGTGCTCAAGGCAAAGTGCTCAGCAAATAAAACCCAGAGTAATGCAGATGAGCACTACAAAGTATTAATACCATCTCCTGATCTGTTAAAAACCTTTTGTTAGAGCTCAGAAAAGGAATCCACACCATGCAGGATCTCCAGTTAGTTGCACAGATCAGCACAATGTTCCCTTGTCTGCCTCTGCGGTCACACACCCCGACCATTGGAAATTAATACAACATATAAGCACAACTGCAAGAAATGATTTTTCAATAATGAAATAGACACACAACTATCAAATATTTCGCAACTACCTTAAGAATTTTTTTTTGTTTCAATACTGAAATACGTACATACACAATGATCAAAAGGGTTTTGAACAAATGGGTTTTTATCTTTTCACAATCATTGCAATTTATATGTTCATTAATGTGTGTTCTTCAGCCCCAACATTCCAGATTTTGGATATAACTGAGAGCAATGCAATAAAAATAGCCACTCTTTACAATAACACATAGGAGGGAATGGGTAGTATAGTATGGATATTAACTTGGTCATAATCTTCCATCACTGCAATTTCAGGAGTTATTGTGCCAGTGTTCTGGACAGAAGTGGGGTTTAGGTTAGAAATTTGGGTTTGGAAAGAAATTTCTGGTAGGTGGTCAGATGTTCTTATTATGGACTGTGCGGTTTAACCTTGACCATTATCGTATCAGGAATTAAGACGGCTTTCTCACTAATACTAGTTCTACTCTGGGCAAAACGGCATTCTAATCTCTTGACCTAATTGCTATTGACCCCCACAAAGGTGGCTATAAATGCCAACTCTGAGCGTACCTTTTAGTAATTAATGTGGAGCTATGCTGACTAAGAACTAGTTTTTCTAAAGGTTAATGATTTACAAACAGTAATGGAGAAGTAAAAGGTGCAGATCAGAGTTCTCCATGAAGCTCTCTTTGCCACATTAAGACATTGGGAAATAAAAGTAACAAATAAATAAATTAAAATAAGACAACTCCTTCAATTTACCTTGCCACACCACCATAATCTAAACCTTCTTCGCCTGGGAAAATAACCCATAGTCGTCTTCTTAGATCCTGAGGGTTGAAACTCATTATCTAAAAGAAAGAAAATAAAAAATAGTTCAAAAAGTTACAACTGTTTTATTGTTATCGTTGGTTAAATAGCAGTACAATCGTTAAATCACGACTAGTAATAAAACATGTAATTAGTCACAATTCAAGAAAACGTTCCTTTAAATCAAAAATCTATTCTTCTTACAAGTACATTTCTCTTCAGAGATTGGTATCATTTAAATGGTTCACCTAGAAGATAGAGCTCCACAAACTGTTGCAAGAGCACAGGCACATACCTGATCGTTTCTCTCAAAAACACTTCTACTTAAGAGAAATATGACTTGAGCTAAGAGGGATGAAGATGGGTGTACTAAAATTGCTTCCGATACACTTTGAGAAGAAACAAGCAATGGAGATTAGAGTTCTCTTAACCTTCTCACAGCTGTCTGAATCTTCAAAAGCTAAGTAGTGCCAAATCAGGGTTTGAGGAATAAAAATAGTAAATACGTTTATTATGTTCGATTGGGTCAAACTCCTTTAAATCTTTTGTGACAGCGGTCCCTCGATTGCGTTGAGTTTAATTACACAATTCCCTTACTATATATGACCATTGCTAAAATCCAGCCAACCCAACATCCTTGTGATGCACCAAAATTGGTGGGACATTGCTTGAAATAGAATATTTCTGGTCCAACAATTAAGAAACAATTTTAAAAATACTCCATATAAATAAGTCTTTAAACGTTACCTTGTAACATATAGATTGCAAATTTCCATTGGTTATAACCCCTCACTGACGCCCATAATGACAAACATTAGATTCCGCGTCCCCCAAAATAGTGGGGACCTCCTAGAGTCCATAATTACTTGAGGGACCCGGGGGCCTCCTTTAGCCTTCTTTGCGACCTATTTACATGAAGTACGAGTTACTTACCTTCGGTAACGATGTATCTGGCAGAGACGATTCTAGCCACAGGTTCCTTCACGTAGAATTATCCCCAGGTGTGAGACTGGATCCGGAAACTTTTTTGCCACAGCAGCCCTGCGTGCCTGGGGCGGGGCGACATCACGCGACTCCGCCCAGGCGTCGTCCTCATATGTGACTTCAGCGAGGTCACAAGACCCGCCGCGGCGCACCTACGTCAGTTTTCTTCGGAGAACTTTTCCGCACCACAACGCGGCACCACCAGATAAAAAACTGTGAAAGCATGGGAACAGTGTGCGAAGAGCAGAAAAATTGGAAAGAAACGGTGACTAATACCACCACCAGAGTAGTGCCAACACCACAGAACAAAGGGCAGGGAAAGAAGAAAGAAGAAGAACAAGCAGAAACCTGCGCAGTCACTCTGCCAGCACATAGACAGCCTCCCATCCCTGCGCCCCACAGGCAAAAAACATGCGTAAAGTCATAGCACACGTAGTAAACACCCCCCCTCCCCCCCATCCTGAGCAAGGAATGGGACCAGTCCCAAGACAGACAGGGACAACAAACTTCCAAGCCACCCCAACCTAGAGGGCAACCACCCACAAGGACAAGGCAAGACATGGTCAGAGGACCCTCAATCAGAGGATAGCAATGGAAGGAAGTGAGGGGAGGGAGGACAGGGATAGAAAGCAATCCCCCCCCAAACCTGGAGTAGCCAGAGCAGCAGGGCACCGGAGCACTGGAACCCCATCCTCCAAAGAACCAAAGGAGGAATGAACCGCCCCCAGACGGAGTCACCCGTCAATAACAAGGAAGGCACTCACAGGAGACACAGTCCCCCACCGGGAGTTGAGTACCGAAGACCCAACCCAATGGTCTTCGCAGAATAGGGGCGGAAGGGTGGGCCGTGAAGTAATCTGCGGCTAGAATCGTATCTACCAGATACATCGTTACGAAGGTAAGTAACTCGTACATATGATAGAGAATACTAGCCGCAGATTCCTTCACGTAGAATAGATATCCTAGCAATAGCCACGGGGAAGGAGGGTCTGCGAAAGGAGGGTCTGCGAAAGGATCCCACCAGCCAATGCAGAACAGAGGGACCCACGGGGGACCAGATCTGCGGACCAGGTAGAACCTCGCCCCTGCCAGGCCAAGGGAACCCCCCACCAGCAGAACCCCACTGACCCCAAGGGGATGTAGGAGGGAAAGAAGGCTGAAGAGGCTCGTGCCCTCACAGCAGAGGAACCAAAGGTAAGGACAGAGAGGCCGAAGCACCCCACTCCCCACAAGGCAACATAGCTGCCGCCCAATGCCAAGGCAGGAAAGGCGGCGGAAGAAGAAGCTTAGAGGGCCCAAGGAAACGAGGGAAAAGAAGGCAAACCCACTCCAGATGGAGAGCAGCCTGACAGCCAGAACAGCGCCAGCAGTCAAACTGCCAGAAGCCAGAAGAACAGCCCGAGGCCCCGGGAAGGCCGAGTAGGCGACGCCTGGCAAGGGAGAACACAGGAGCATCCCAGACCTCAGGACAGGAGCAGGGAGAGGAGGAGAAGCCTGGGCACACCACTACGAGTGGTGCGCACACGACCTCAGGAAGCAAAAGCAACCTACCTAAACGCCATGGAGAACAGGCACCCGAAGGCAACCAGAACCCTCCAGCAGAGCGCAAGTTATATGACAGCTACCCCACATAGGGTACGTTAAGTCCCAAGATATGGGAGCCCTCTTAGGAAGAACTTTCGCAGCAGAGGAAAAAACAAAAGAGCCACGGGGGAAAAAAACACCCCCCGCTGAAGGCTTTACAAGCATCCCAAGCAAAGCAGAATGCCAAATCTCAGGGCCAAGTCTGCGCAACAACTCCTGCAGAATCCACACACCATCAACACAAGGACCGTCCAGCAGCCAACAATGCCAAAGTCCCAAGGAAGGACGTAAACGGCTAGAAAACACTCCACAGCCAGAAAAACCGGCCTAAGAAGGCCCAGAAGCAACCCAACTCAGAAGTCATTGAGGAGGGGACGGAGGAGGAGGAGGAGGAGGAGGAGGAGGAGGACGGAGCCCTGCCAAGAGCCTTTGGATGGCAGAGTCGGCCGGGGCATGGAACAACAGGCTGCCATCAAATGGAAGGTCAATGAGTCGCTCCCGAATATTCTCAGGGAACACTTCGTCCCGAAGCCAAGCATGGCAACCGAGAGTGACTGAAGAAGCCATGACCCGGCCCAGCGCCTCTGAGATGTCCAGAGCAGAGCGAAGAATAAACGCTGCAAGCTCCCGGCCATCCAATACGTGATGCCGGAAGTCCACTGGAACAGACTCCTGGGACGCCGCAGATCCCAAAGACTCAGCCGAGTCCGACAAACAGGAGGAGGCCCTAGCCAGCACACACAAGGTGTTAAGGGCCCGCAGGTCGAGGCGAACAGACTATGCCCCCAAGAGTCCAGCCAGTGGGCCTCTCGGGACGGCGGAGTCAACAGTGGCGGCAGGGAGGGAAAAGCAGTCCGCAAAAGGGGGCTGGCGGCCGAGGGGTGAAGGGAAAGACACGCCGGGTCATGTGGTGCCGGCGCAGAAGATTCTGAGGCACCGGGTCCCCTGAGGCAGGACGCCTCCAAGCCCCCGTCAAGGAAGAAGGGAGCGAACCTTCAAAGGGAAGTAAGATTTCCTCCCACCAGAGCCCTGGTGGAGGACCACCAATAGATGGTCCGCCGGAAAGTGAGCCACTGGGTCACCCATGCACAGGATGCCCACAGCCGTGGACACCACGTGAGCGAAGGCCGCCCCGCCTCCGTAGGGCCCCGCAGTGGGAAAAGCAGCTCCTCCATGGGCGACGGCTGCAAAGTAAGGCGGTCGTCCCCTAAGCCAAGCAGGACGGGCAAGGACCAGACCTGGAAGTCAGAAGGAGCCGAAGAATGAGGGACCTGCCACTCTTCCGACGAACACCTCTGCCTCAGGAAGGGCGGGGAGCCGGCCTTCGATGCCGGTGAAAAAGCCACCACACCGCGACCAGTCTCCGAGGAGGACGACACCAAAATACAGCCTGCCTCCGGAGAAGGAGCAACTTCCAAAGACGAATCCGCGGTACGACTCCTGCGCGGAGCCGTAGATTCCGCTGCTTGAGGTAGGACGTCGGCACCAGCCGGCGTCACCGGACAAGGTACCTCCGAGTCGCCCCGCACCGGAGACCGGAGCGGAGACCGGAGTAGAGCTGGAGCGGTACTGGCCTAGGGGCGGCGCCAGAATGACGCCGACCCGACCCCCGCCGAGGCAGCCACCTGCGTGGGGTAACAAGACGGGCCTGGGGAGTGGCACGAGGCCCTCTGCCAGCAGCGGGTCAGAATGAGGCGAAGATCACTCGGCAACCCATGTGGCGGCGCCAGGGATGATTCAACCTCCGACTCGCCCTCCGACGAGGCAGCCGCCTGTGGGGAGGGACGAGAGGGGCCCGGAGAGGGACGAGGGGTCTTCCCTCGACCAAGAGCGGGACGAGGGGGGTCCATCGACCCCTGTGGCTCCACACGGTCCAGCTGCTGCCAGCGCGGTAGCGGCGTCACCTCGACCTTAAACAGGACCACCTTGTCAAAGGACCGAGAGGGGCTCGGGGATGCGACCAGAGCCCCAGCAACCTCCCACAACACCACAGGGACCCTCGCAGGAGATTGCGGCGAGGCAGAGACGCCGTGGCCTGAAGGAGGTGCCCCAGAGGTGCCGCACCCACACAGTACCACATCCTCCAAGCCTGGATCCGAACCAGTCGGCGCAGGAGCCACCGGCGGCACCGCAGAGGGCCCTGTGCAGGGCGAGGGATCCGCCGACGCCCCAGGAGGGGAAGGAGGAGGAGACGCCAGCAAGGCCTGCAAAGCCGCGGCGTATGTCTCCATTTGGACTCTCGATGCCCCAACACCGGGAAACTGTGGATAGGACAACACGCAGGGCCGCATCACCCACGGAGAGTCCATGCCTCCGGCAGGCCGGAAACCAGCCCCCGGGGACAAACTGCGACACTTACCCACCGGGGAGCGATGCTCACGTGACATTGGAGAAGGGCGAGGACGACGACCACGGCCGTATCTGAAGCCGTCCACTGAAGCAGACCGAGGGGAGGACGTCGACCTGGAGAGATGCGCCGAGAGAAGTTTCATCCGGCGCTGCCGCTGCAACTTCGGCTTCAACTGTTGGCACGCCGTACAATCTGTGGTGCCGTGATCCTCCCCCAAACACCACATACAAATGAGGTGAGGGTCCGTCTCTGACGTAAGACGCCCACAAGACGTGCAAGAATTATAGCCAGAAGGCATTCGCAAAGTGTTCCACCAAAGAAATGGAAGAAAAGGGGGCCCTAACAGGCCCGTAGCAATGATCGGATCCGCGTTGCATGCGGAAAAGGAGAAAACTGACATAGGTACGCCGGGGCGGGTCTTATGTGACCTCGCTGACGTCACGTACGCGGACGACGCCTGGGCGGAGTCGCGTGATGTCGCCCCACTCCGGCGCGCAGGGATGCTGTAGCAAAAAAGTTTCTGGATCCAGTCTCATGCCTGGGGCTAATTCTACGTGAAGGAATCTACGGCTAGTAGTTTCTATCAGATGCAACAGTCAGCATTTCCCTTGTTAATTAAGGCCCTCCTATGCATTAAAAGTGACAGAGGGCTCCAAATGGAGCATGTGAATAAGACTGTATCAATTAATGAAGCCAAAAAAGAGTCATTCTGGTGCTTACCACTTAGCCCAATTCTATTGGAAAGGACGGTTGTTGTTGAATGTCTCCATTTTCATTGAATATTGCTGTTCTGTTCTTCTGCCACTGCTTTCATAAGTTTTAAGAAAAACCATGAGAAGGTGCATGATTCACCTTTTAGGCAACATTGGACAGCTTCCTTGGAGGATCTTAAAATTAGAACTCAGAACATCGGGACTACCCAGTACATCCCCAGAGGCTTTAATCAGTTACAAGAATATATTACGTGGGTCAATGATTCTTGCGACTTGTCACTTAGCCTGCATTGCTTAATGGTTTCTCCTTTCACACGTCCAAACCAATAACATGTTAAGGGAATCAGGCCAAACCGAGATCTCATGAGGTTGCATTTAACCAGATTTCAGTGGGAAAGACTCAGATAATTAGGGAACCTGCCCATGGTGAATACAACCCCGCCCTACTGCCATGGGGTTTGGTTTTAAGTCTCTCAAGTGACAAAGATTTTGCATTCCACATTAGCAGTTTTGTTCTTGCTTTGCTGTACAGGGGTACCTTAAGATCCTCCGCCTTCAATATTCTTTTTTTTTTTTTTTGACCGGACAGCAATGATACAATAACAAATTCTCTGGCGTACCAGAAAGCAGCTAAATCAAGTTTCTATCCAACAATATCTAGTAATACAAAACAGTACATACATCGGGGGAGACAAAAGAAAAACAGACGACATCCCGTAACCGTAAGTTCCAGGGCATAAAGTCCCAACAGCCTTAAACCTGTGTACCTATCATGAATTCTCCACCAATATCTATAATTATTCCATCAATGGCCCCCAGATCTTTCTTGCCATTACCATCCCTCTCCTGCCCTTGCTTTCATACAGTACCATCTCTAGGTTAAAAATATGATAGAGTCTAGCATACCAAGTCCGATATCTTGGGGGATCTACATCCTTCCACCTGGTAGAAATAAGTAAGCGATAAATAGCAGTCACCATAAAACAAAAATAAACTAAACTATGATCTAACTGTAATCTTTCGTCAAAACCAAGTATCAACATAGTTCGAGTTAGCGATACTGATTGCCCCAAGTTTTGACATAGAAAACGTTCAATACCTGCCTGCAGACTATTCAGTTTACTGCAATCAGCAAACATATGGCTTATATCTGCTGGACCCTGATCACATCTAGGGCACTTAGCCCTTCTCCCCCATGCCCAGAGTTTAGCCAGAGTAAAATAAAGTCTAAACAGCGTTTGAAAAGTTTGGGCTTTAAGATTAGCGGTCAAAAAGGTCTTATTAGACAACTCAAGCGATCTGCAAATGTCTACATCCGGGTTATTTAATATATCAGCCCAAGCACTTTCTACTTTAGGGATATCGTCCATTGTGGCCGCCATCAACATTATATACACTTCCTTAACTCGATATTGTTTTTTTGTCAGATATTCTAATAAAGGAATTCGCGGAAAGTTTAATGGTTGTGGAACCAAACTATTTATAGTCGCCCTAATTTGTATATATTTAAAGATGGTGCAAGAATCAACTCCATATCGTTCCTGGAGGTCCCCAAATGAAGCCAACCCATTTAAATCAGTGAAATCTCCTATATTTTTATTCCTGCTTTTTCACATGTTCTACCGATATTATCATACTGTATCGCCGGAAAAGCCGAAGAACGCCACAACAGTATATATCTATGAATGCTGGGTATTTCCAAATGTTTACCAATCTTCCGCCATACATTCCAGGCTGCTCTAATAATCTTAAAACGAGTTTTTTTATAGTAGCTGCCTTCCAGCTAACCCTGGTGCTAATTTACCCATTGCAAGTTCATAAATAGATGGTATATCCTTATCCCCTTCTAAATTGCTAATTACCCCTGCTGGATCCAGGGTCTGTGGTCTAAATAAAACACTCATGTGTTGCAACATTACTGCCCAGAAATAAAACAACATATTTGGGACTACAAGTCCCCCCCGGTGTTGTGGTAGGGATAGATATTTTATTGATCTTCTAATTTTCCCATATCCCCAAATAAATTGACTAAACATCTGCTCCATCTGTTTAAATAATGAATTTTCCGGTTCTAGAGGTATACATCGAAATAAATAAAATATTTTAGGGAACATCGTCATTTTAATGACGTTTACTCTACCGATAATAGATAAGTGTAAGTTATCCAGTCTCTTCAGATCTCCCTTAATTTTTTCAACTAATGGTGACAGATTTTTATCCCATATTGTACCAACCTCCGCTGTTATAGTTATCCCAAGATACGTGCCTGACTCTAACCGGCGTGGATCCTGAAACTGCGCCTTCAATATTCTTATGGACTCAGATAGAAAGATCCCCCACACTGAGTTTGGGTCTTGTATTTTCTTCCAGAAGAGTGGTTACATTTTATTGGTGTTAGTTAATTGTAATTTTGAACAATATGATGCATATCTCACAGCCTGATTTGAGCACGGCTTGTGCAATCTGGAAGTGCAAATAAGCAGCGATAACAGATACACTGCTGCTTGTCCAACCAGCTAAATAGTTGGTCTTTGAACATAAATGCTCCATAGGAGAAAGCAGGTACCACTTTAAATGCAACAAAAAGAAAATTAAGCTCTAGTATTTTTTCTGGCCAAGTTCTTTTTTAGGCGGCTCAATGTGCACATCAGATGATTAACCCTTATCTTTGTTGCTGCTTTTTGTGCCCCTTTGCCTTCCCTTCCATCTAGGTACACATCTAGGCATTTAAAGTTTTTAAAAGTTTTTTCTATGTTAGCTCGATCAACGTGCCACATGCCCTGTTAAATCAACCATGTTCCAAAGATCGTTTTAGTATTACTACGGTTAACATTAATAGCGTTTTCTGTGCAATAACAATTAAGGGCGTAAAGAAACCTCTGGAGTGCCATTTGAGTGCGATCTAACAGGGCCATACCATCAGCATATTGAAGGATATGAATTTTTGGGCCAGCCGGCCTTGGGGAGCGGATCCTGGGAGCTCTCCAAGTCTGCCATGTATAGATTAAAGAGCAGTGGACCTAAAATACAGCTGTGTTTCAGGCCTTTGTTTGTGGTTATCCTGCCTGAGGTGGTCCAGTGAGCGGTCGTCTTAATCTTCACCCATGTGTCACTATATAACTATTCATTTGCTTTCATAATAGGGGGGATATCCCATGTTCTTAACTTTGCCCATAGATTGCCTCTTACAACATTATCAAACATATTTGTAAAGTTTATGAAAACTGCGTAAACAGGCAATGACTGAAGGTGCATGGCTTCATCTATAAGGCACCACAAAGTGAGTATTTTGTCATCAATGTTAAAATGTCTTTGAAAGCTGGCTTGAAACCATGAGATGGGCGGTTTTTCTGTAGCTCATGCTGCCAACTCCTCATTAAGAAGTCTGGCATAGCATTTTTCTTCCACATCCAAAAGTGCCATCATTCTGTAATTCCCACGCATATGGGGGCATCCTTTTAGGTCTCGTGTAGGCAGCGCATGCGCCGGGTCACTTCAAGACGCTCTATCTACAATGTGGGCATCGAGCGCCGCCCATTTTTAGGTCGAGCCTAGGAAATCGACCTCTTGGAATGACTTCAACTTTTGTAGAAGCTTGTGCTTGTGGTGCTCACACGCTATTGGCCTTTGTGTCTGGCTTTAGTACGCAATTGGCCAAAGGCGTGTGGATGTCCTAGCTTCTTGGGAAATGTTTACTCCCAGAGCGTTTTGCTCTCGGGAGCCAGCAGCGGCGCGCAGGGGCCATCTGTTTTCAATTAGCGTGGCCGTGCTTGTCTCCCAGCAGTTTCTCTCACCCTCTTGCAGGCTGTGGTTGTAATAAAAAACGTATCCTCTGGGCCCTAGAGTCACGATCTTTACGCAGCGGCGGACAGGGGCTATTACTGTCTTTTGTCTCCTTTCCTTAAAGTCAGAAGTCTGCAGTGTGTTCTGATTATGTACCCTGTGGTTTCTTTTCATCTGATTGTGCATTTATCTCAATACATGTCCGGAGCAGATGTTGCATGTTTGGTTATTTCTATTTTGGACCATGACACGAGGTGTTTGTACTACACACCTCCCACCCTGCCTTCGGCCACTTCTGGGCCGTGAGACAAGGTGTTTGTCTTTGAGCCTGGATGCTCGGAGGTGAGATCACGGTCTGATACTGGAACCAAGTGCAGACTCGTGGAACAACAGCTGAGTTCAGATCCCAGCGTCTAAGCTACACCAAACTGTGCAATCTTAGGCAAACCGCTTTGTTACCCTCTGCTGCGTTTCCTCATCTGCCAACAGAGGTGAGCGACAAGCTAAACTAAATATTAGAGACAAGCAGTGATTCTGCTCACGGCGTGCAACATAAAACATACTTTCGGTAAAGGCGGCTCTCCATGCACAGCAAGCCCCCTGGACATGGTGCTTCGGTGCCCATTCATTACAATGCCTCTCTACTGTGATTGACGCCGAGGAAGGGAGAGCAGAATGGGTCGTGGTAAACTACATCGCGTATAATCAAAGGATAAGGCAGCGTGGCTGTGGACACAGCGCACTTTGCATAGCAAAATGCTTCTAGGCGGTGGCTTGTGCTTATTTTATTGTGAAATCTGGACAAACCACCTCCTGTGCTGCCACTTTCAGTTGCCAAAATGACAGTCAATGTTGATTTATTTTTTATTTAAATATACAGTAGCAAAGAAAATTAGAGCACAGAAATCAAGTTATTTCCGTGCTTCAAGCTTTTTTTTGTTTTTTTGTGTGTGTGTGGTTGCACGAGTGCACGGCGTTGGGGGTACTACGCTCTAGCTAACATGCAAACACCAGTGTGTGTGTGTGTGGGGGGGGGGTGCTTAGAAAGAAAAGAGGGCGCCGCTTCCTCGCAGTACGGCTGGGGCAGTTTCTAAAGCTAAATGCGGAGTTCGGCTACGAGACTGGGGGGGGGGGGGGGTGTCTCCCTTCTGATGGTCAATGGCCACATTCAACTGCAAAACAGTTTATACACGAGGGCAATGAGGAGGGGCCTGGGGCAACATTTCATGCGGGGGGGCTCATGTGAGATGTCGGGAGTTGGGGAGAGACAGTATGTATCTTGTATGGAGCACACATGCAGCGCCTCGTCTAAAGGTAGTAGGCGCTATAGAATGCGAATACAACTCTGCAAAGTGCATAATCTAATTCACGTGAGCCTGCACGCAGCACAGTCCCCCGCTCCATATGGAGAAGTCCTGTCACAGAATAAGAGCACAGCGCGATTCGACTGCCACACACTCACACACACGTCCTGTGTACAGCCCCATACACTAATTCACAGCCCGCTGAGTGCAGAACCAGTAGGCGGGAGTGCGTGGCCGACAGTCAGAGGCAGACAGACCTGTGCTGAAGGGCAGTGTGATACAAGCCTGGGCGGACACTGCGCTGCGAGTATGTATGATGATGCAACACAAACGAAAACAGCGCATACCATAACAACGCATTCTTTACATCGCATGCACCGTCACATCGCATGCATTTCCCACGCAAACCATTACATCGCATTTCGCCTTCACATGCATGCAAAAGCCCTTTACAACGCACACAAAGACCACGCATTCTATCACACCGCAAAAATCTCCCTAATGGCCCCCCAAAACACCATACGACGCCCTGACACAAAACAGTAAAGTGTATATACGACCCAACACAACGACCTAATATAGCAACGTACCAAACACACTACGACCCTCTGACACTACCCTCAACCCTAAGATGTAAACAGTAAAGCCAAAAACAGTACCATACACTATTAACCCTAAGCCCTAAACCCTATAACACTACCATATACAACAATTATCCCTAAGCCCTAATCCCTAAGCCTAAAACACTACCATATACGACTCTTAACCCTAAGCCCTAAGCCCTAACCCTAAAGCCTAAAACACTACTATATATTACAATTAACCCTAAAGCCCTAAAGCCTAAAACAGCCCCCTCCACTACACTCCCCATCAACTACCCTAAGCCCTAAAACACTACGAGTACAGTGTCGTCCTTACCTGTCTCTCGTCGTGGTTCCAACGTTGTCTCCCTGCCGTCCGTGTCCCGGCACCTGCGTTGTAAAAGCGCCCGCGATGTAATGGCGCCTGCGATGTAATGGCGTGTGTAGTGAACGCACGCGTCGTAACGTCGCGTGCGTTGTGATGGCACGCGACGTAAATGCATGCGATGAAATGCATGCGTTGCAATGGTCGTTCGCCGCGCTGCGAGGGCCCAGCAGCCTCCGTGCTGGCGCTGCACACAAAACCCACTTCAAGGACACATTAATCTATGGTTCCTATTATTTGGCATTTGTGTAGTGCACTACTGGCGCCTTTACAAAGGTGTCACGGCGCTTTTGGTAGTTCGGCCATTGCTTCGAGCCTAAGCAATGGGGCACTGGGGCTGTGGTGGGGCAGGGAAGTCCAGACCCCGGAGGTCGATTTTGCAAAGTTCAGGTTGGGTGCAGGTACCAGATTAACAAACCACAGTGGGCGGACTATTTCCCACGGGGTGATGAACATTTGACATTCTTATTCTTCAAATATTTTCTGTAAATCCGAACTCCCTATTCTGCTTAATGCCTTTAAGAGGGGTGTGGAGGTGTGTGTTCTGCCCAAAGTTGCCGCGAAGGTCTTCTCAGCTCCTCAGATGTAGAGACCTGTTGGCCTGCGATCTCTCCCCCCCCCCCCCCCCCCGCCGCTGTCAGTTTCACCCGTGGTCTCTTCACCCATGTGCCCAGAGCTGATAATCTAAGTAACCAGGGCCCACAGCTCTGCCGTGGGTCAGATCAGCCCCCTGTGCTGCTGGGTGCTAGGGTCGCATCTGTGGTAATGGTGCCCTGCTCAGGGTCGCCTTCCAATCTGAACCGGTCCCTCCCATTGAGCTAAGGTGGTCTCGACGGACAGTCCTTAAGCCCAGTGCGGTGCCTCTTGCCAGTCTTCACGCAGTGGTCTCATATGGGTCCAGATCTGTGAGTCCCTAACTGCCCACAGCCTCTATCCACCCAGGCGTGCCAAAGACTCTCCCCATTTCAGCCCCTTAGTCTCCTCTCAGGCTGGCACGACTTCGCATTTCGGCTCCACGGTCTCCTCGGTTGGCTCTGCCTGGCCCTCTCCTTATGGCACTACCTGGCCCTGTTCTTACTTCAGTCCCTGGGTCTCCTCACGCTGGCCCTCCTCCTTATTTCACTCCAGCTGTCTCCCCAAGCTGGCACTACTGGGCCATCTCTTTATGGCACTGCCCGGTCCTGTTCTTATTCCAGTCCCGCTGCCTCCTCTTCACTGTCACAAGTGCCCTTCCATTTCTGTGTCGCACCCCCCCCTTTACTCTGACAGACTACTATATTTCTGATCACTAGTCTCCACACATACTGCCCTGTCTTCAAGTTCACTCCAGCGCTACCACCCTTTCCTCATTATTTTTCTTCACATTCTCCTCTATTTACAACCATCTTCTTCTCTCCTCTTCACCCACACACTAACCAGCTGTTCCGCTATTCTTACACCATCCCCATCTTCACCTCCGGGCTGAGTTCCTTTTCTCTGTTCTCACCCCTGCCTCCGCTTCACCCTGGAACTGACTTCCTAAACACTTATATGGCCCCAAAGGCGCGACCGATTGGCTATGCCAATGCTTGTTTTCATTGGTTCCTCTTACTGCCCTTCGTAAATGCCTGCTTTTGTTTGGTGAATATGCTTAGTAGTCCCTCCTTTTGGTACCTCCCATGATGACTGCCTCTGTTACATGTGCTCTTACTCTTTTTGTTATATTACTCAGTGAGTACTATTTGTTTGTTTGGATTGAAGTTATTTTGTGCATTATGACTACACCGTGCTTATGTGGTGGCATTTGTTCAGCTTTGGTGCCAGTTGCTGCTCCCAGCTGCTCGTGTCTTTGGTAAGTGTTAGTTCACTTCATCTCCCAATGCCGTCCCTGACACTTTGAGGGCGAGGAAAAACTGCTTTTATTTCTAGGAGATTTATATAGCATTTCTTTTATTTTTGTGACCACAGATCATGGATAGATAGATTGTACATGTGGGCACCCCATCCTGTTATTGATGAATCTGGGATGATGGTATGGGATGGTTTCTGAAAAGGAACCCCCATCAGTAGATTGTCTGAGTTGGTCCACCATGAAAGGGACTGGCGTGCATTGGGTGTCAGGATGATCCTATCTTCCCAAAGGCCTGTTCTCTGAGACCATTGATCCTCAAGACATGTCTGTAGAGGTCTCATACAAGCGAGCGCTCTGTAAAATGTTGATGCAGGTGCAATTAAACTTAGTAGTGACGCTACCTTGTGAACTGTTGGTCTGGTGAAGAATTTGGGAACATTTCATTTGAATTGAGGACACTCTCTCCTCCGAAGGATACACACTTTCTTTGGAGTGTCCAGAATAGATCATAGTAATTTTAGGCACTGAACCATCTTTGCAATGGACTTCTGTGAATTGCTCTGGAGACCTAGCCTTGCCTGAAGAGATGTTGTGGCATCGAAGTCTTCCTTTGCTTTGTGAAAAGACTTTGCTCTCATGAGCCAGTTGTCCAGGTAAGGATATACGAAAATACTTTGTTTTCTGAGTTGGGCCGCGACGACCACTGGCATGCATTTAGAAAAGGTTTGTGGTGCTGATGGGCCATCCCACTCAAAATCTGAAATATTGTCTGTGACAAGGTAAAATGAGAATATGAAAATATGTGTCCTGTAGATCTACAGCACAGAGCCAATCGTTCTTTTTAAAACATGGAAAAATTTGATGCAGTGAAAGCATTCTGAACCTCTCTATCTTTATAAATTTGTTGAGGAGCCTGAGGTCTAGAATTGGCCAAAATTGATGGAGGTGATTTTTCTGATCAAGAAATATCTTGAGTAGACTCCTCTGCTCCTAGTGGAACTACCTCTATAGCTCTCTTGCACAGTAGGATAGCTGTTTTTGCTTGAGGTCGAGCAAATGAGCCGGTAAGTTCTGTTGTGGAGAGTTTATTAGTGGAGCGCTAGTGAAACGTAGAGCGTAGCCCTTTTGAATTATATTTAGGACCCATTTGTCTGTAGTCATCCTTGTCCACTCTTTCCAATGGAACTGTACCGCTCCCCCCATCGGATTGGACAACTGTGTGGGGAGGGGGGTGTTGTATGTGCTTGTGTGGAGATCATCTTCGTCTTTAGCACATGTTTTGAAAGGAAAGCTGAGATTGCCTATTTTTTTGCTGGTATTGGTAAGGCCACCTAGGGGTTTGAACCCTATGGTAGAAACTTCTTTTGTGCTTGGGTTTAAACTGTTTGAAGCATTTTTATGTTTTTCCAAACCGACTGCCTTGAGCGTTTACACTTCAATTTTTATGAGCAGCATTTCGTCTTCCGTGTGCTGTCCAAATAGGGGAGATCCGGATAAAGGCAGATTAGCTATATTCAGTTGAGCGTCTGGTTTCAAAGGTAAAAGTCTTAACCAGGATGTACTTAGATAAATGCCATGGCAAAAAGTGGTGGCCGACAGATCAACAGATTCAACTGCAGCACTGATGGACTGATCTGAAATGAAAGAACCCTCTCTGATCATTTCTATATAATGCTGTTGTCTGTGATCTGGTAGATCGGATATAAAAGATTTCATCCCTTCCCAAATCTCCCTATTATATCTTCCAAGTAATGCTGCTGAATTAGCATTAAGCAAATGTGTAGATGCTGTATCACACATCATCTTTCCAACAGCATTCATTTGTTTACTTTCTCGATCAGGTGGTGCTGTGGTCTCTGGAGCAGAAGCGCACTTCCTGCGTACTGCTATTACAATTACTGAATCCCGTTTAGGATCAGCCTTGATGAAGTCTGGATCCTGAGGGGGAGGTTTGAATCTCTTTAAAAGCCTTGAGGAGGCAGATTGTACAGTAGCTGGTGTAAAAAACGTATCCTGCACAATGTCTGTGAGGACTGGAAGGAGAGGTAGGAGAGGCAGAAGAGACCTTGGTGTTGCTCTTGGTTGTAGAGTTTCTAAAATAACAGATACTGATGGTTGAGGAGCATCAACCTAGATATTGAGCTTAGAAGCTCCTCTGACTAGAGCATCTTGAAAGGTAACAATGTCATCAACAGGTGAAGAAGTAGATGGGGATAGAGGTGGATATGTTGGTGTATAAAAAGAGAAGGAATCTGGAGATCCTGTTTGTGATGGAGTAGATGGTGTTAGTGGATGACTGGGAGATTTATGTCTTGCTGGAGACTTTAAGGGAGAAGGAGCTGTCCACTTGTGGATAGGTGACATTGATGTCGCTCTGGAATGCTGTTGCACTGGAGAGATATTCAGAGGCTCTGAAGGAACCGGATTAGGATCAGAAGGAGGAATAACGTGACGTATTGGTGGCAGACTTGCATCCTGTTCCGGTGAAAAAGGGTCTATATGCTGGGATGAACCAGACCAGTGTGAACTAAACTAAAGGTGCTTGGGAGACAAACCTGCCAGACTTGACGGACGATGATTGGATGGAGGACCTTGCTGGCCCCATGGCACCGCGGTTTCCACGCATTACCACCTCATTCAATTTAAATACCTCCATCGAGTATACTTTACCCGTTCCCGCCTCTGGAAGATTGGGGTCATCCAGTCCCCTACTTGTCTTAGATGTGGGGAGGAGGAGGGAACTTTCTTCCATACGGTCTGGAACTGTGGGGCACTACAATCGTACTGGAGTATGGTTTCGTCATGCCTGGGGCAGGTCCTGTCCTGGGACCTTACCTTTGACCCAAAGCGGTTCCTGCTCCATAGCACGGAAGGGATTGGCGGGAACCACTATAAACAAGAAATGTTTTTCCTAGGCCTCACACTTGCCAAGCACGACATTGCCTAGGCGTGGAAGGGGACTTCCCCGCCATCATTGGGGGGATGGAAAAAGGATCTGGACAGATGCATGGAGCCTGGGATCTCAGTCTTTCAGGCACAGGGCTGCACACAGACACATCTGGTCCTGATGGGCAACATACCAGAGCACAGACTTACCACCCACCCCCGCACACACCAACCCTTCATAAATCTGACCCGTACATGTCCTTCACCAGTGGGTTGCTCAGGATGAGGTGCTCTATCAACAATATTTATTCATCCAAACATGCGGTGTTCGGGGAACTGTTTGGTAACCTGTGTCAAACTTTGTTATTGAGCCTGCCGTTTTGCAGGCTAGTTTGATGTTTAAACCTAACTAGCTTTTTTTAATCCGAAATGTACCAAAAATGTGCGCTCAGGGCTCCGCCCTCCATGTGCCATGGAAACTTAAAATTTGTTGTGAAACAAAAAAAGTGTTTCAAGCTGCAAAAGGATTATGTTACTTACCCTGTAAGCATCTGTTCTTGGCATGTTGAGCTATAGATTCACATGCTTTGCATACTTCTGCCATCTAGTGTTGGCCCCGGATGTTTGCAAGTGGTTTTTCTTCGAAGAAGTCTTTTACAGTCACAAGGTAAGGTGACTCCTCCTTTCGGTGATACTGTGCATGGGCATTGACTCCATTGTTAGACTGTTTTCCTGCAAGAGGGTGAGAATGGAATAAGTGTAGTATAGTGATGTCCATGCGTATGCAGTATAAATAATAAGAACTGCATCAACCCACGGTGTCCGGAGAGGAGGGAGAGCGCATGCGAGTCTACAGCTCTACATGCTAAGATAGAGCTGATGCTTACAGGGTAAGTAACAATCATTTCGAGACCTGTGTGCTGTAGATACACATGCTTTGTATAGATTGTATAGCAGTACCCTCCGAAATCGGTGGCTAACCAGTGGGTGTTGCAATTGATTGAAAAAGTGTTTTTAGCACTGCTTGTCCTACATTAGCTTGTTGACGTGCTAATACATCTACACAATAATGTTTGGTTAATGTGTGTGATGTGGACCATATAGCTGCCTTACATATGTCAGCTAAGGGAATGGTACCTAAAAAGGCCATAGATGCTCCTATTTTGCGCGTAGAATGTGCTCTAGGAGGCATAGCTAAAGTTCTTTCAGCTTTATTATAACAAGCTTGAATACATTTAAAATCCATCTAGAAATACCGGATTTAGAAAAAGGTGTTCTGTGACGAGGTGGAGCAAATGCAACAATAAGTTATTTTGTTTTATGGAAATGTTTTGTCAATCAATATAGTACAATAGTGCTCTTTTAACATCAAGTGTGTGTAGAGCTCTTTCTTTCCTCAACCAGATTCAGTAGAACAACACAGGTAATTCAATTGATTGGTTGATATCAAAAGCAGAAACTACTTTTGGAAGGAATTTTGGGTTTGTACGAAGAACCACTATTTTTGTGGAGCTGAAAGAAAGGTTCTTCTAATGTTAATGCCTGTAGCTCACCAACACATCTCAATAAAGTGATAGCAATTAAAAAGGCAACTTTCAATGAAAGAAATTGTAATGCTCAATTGTGTAAAAGCTCAAAAGGTGGACCCATAAGCCTTTTGAGAACAATATTAAGGTCCCAGACAGGTGCAGGTGGTATCCTGGGTGGTATTATTTGTTCAAGTCCTTCCAGAAAAGCTTTAATAACTGGAACTTCGAAAAAAGATAAAAGTCTGTTTTGTAGATATGCAGCTACTGCCGCAAGGTGTAGTCGAAAGGATGTGTAGGCTAAGCCTACTCTCTACAGATGCAAAAGATAAATAATATTTTGTATAGATACAGCAAGAGGATCAATTGAGTTCTTATGGCAATATCTAACAAACCTTTTCCGCTTTGCTGCATATCATGCTCTAGCGGTAGGTTTCCTTGCTTCTTTAAGCATTATCTTACAATCTGGTGGTAGATTTAGGTATCTGAACTCTACGACTTCAGGAGCCAGATCGCTAGGTTGAGCTCCTTAAGGTTTGGATGTCTGATTTCTCCATGGTTGTGTGAGAAGGCTGGAAGTAAGGTGCAGTTTTTGGCGTGGAACTACTGACAGCTCTAGCAGTGTGGTGAACCACGGTTGATGAGCCCACGTGAGAGCTACTAGAATCAGTGAGAGTGATGTCTGCCTGAGTTTCCGAACCAGAAATGGAAGGAGAGGCAGAAAAGCGCAAGCACATATTCCTGATCATTTCATCCATAGGGCACTGCCTTTGGCTAGATGGTGTGAGAATCTGGAGGAGAAGTTTGGCCATTTTGAGTTCTCCATATAGAGGTATATTTGCGGGAATCCCAATTTCTGGAAGTATGGGAGGAGAACCTGGGGATGACTTTCCCATTCGTGTATTTGTTGCTGCATCCTGCCGAGGAGGTCAGCAAATTGGTTGTTTACTCCTGGGAGGTGTTCTGCCAGAAGATGAAATTTGTGATATATTGCCCAACGCCAAATGGTTTGAGAGAGGCGTGACAGCTGTAGAGAGTGTGTTCCCCCTTTTTTGTACACAGTACATGGCTGTCATATGGTCCGTCCGGACTAGGACAACTCTATTAGGTGAGGTTGGAAAGCTTTTAGTGCTAGTTGAAGTGCTAGAAGCTCCAAGTAATTGATGTGGAGACTTCTCTGTTTGGTGTTCCATATACCTTGAACTGTCACATGCTGGAGATGGGCACCCCAACCTGTGAGAGATGCATCTGCTGTTAGTACGATTTGTGGAATAGGTTCAATGAACGGCCATCCTTTTGATAGATTTTGTGTGTTCCACCACTGCAGAGAGCGATGAGTACGGCTGTCAACCAACACTAGATCTGTTAATCGACCACGTGATTGATTCCACCGACGTGCTAAGCATTCCTGGAGTGGTCGCATATGCCGTCTTGCATGAGGCACTATTGCAATGTATGAAGCCATCATTCCTAAAAGTTGTATGAAAGTCTTCAGTGTTAGGTATTGGTTGTTTTGAAACTAGTAACAAACTTTTGAATTTAGGCTGCATTGGGAGACACTAGAGCTGTGTGAGTATTTAGCGTTGCACCTAAATATGTTTGCAGTTGTGATGGTTGAAGATGGGATTTTTGTGCATGGACAGTAAATCCCAATTGATGGAGAAGGGTTATGGTAGCTTGAGTGTGTTGTGAACACTTTTTCTGTGTATTGGCTTTGATGAGTCAATCTTCCAGATATGCGAAGATATGAACTTGTTGCCTTCTTAGGTGAGCTGCTACCACTGCAAGACATTTTGTGAATACTCTGGGTCCAGTAGTCACTCCGAATGGAAGTACTTTGAATTGATATCCTGCTATCACAAATCTGAGATATTTGCGATGTGCTGGATGGATGGGAATATGTAAATATGCATCCTTTAAGTCTATTGTGGACATAAAGTTGCCTTATTGTAGAAGTGGAAGCACCTGTAGAAGGGTAACCATATGGAAGTGTTCTGACCGTATGTATAGGTTTAACGGTCTGAGATCCAAGATTGGTCGTAGAGACCCATCTCTTTTGGGGATTAGGAAGTAAAGTAAGTAAACTCTTGACCCTTGATGTTCTAATGGAACTGGTTCTATAGCTTCCTTTGCTAGAAGAGCGTGTACCTCTTTTTTGAGAAGCTGTTGGTGTTGTAGCGAGAGTTTGTGAATGTGAGGTGGAATATTAGGAGAATTGCTGGTAAGCTCCAAGTAATAACCGTGTTGGATAATACCCAAAACCTATTTGTCTGTTGTGATGGATTGCCAAGTGGGAAGAAACTGTTGTAATCTTCCCCCGAAAGGTGATGAATAGTTGGGGGGAAGAGGTAAGAAGTCACTGTTTGTTAGAAGACTGGGAGGTACGTGTTGGTGTACCTTTCCCTCTTCCTTTAAAATTGTTTCCTCTATAGCTACCCCTGTAGAAACCTCTCGAGGGGGATGATAGTGTTAGTGTCTTAAATGAAGATGCAGCCGCATCTGAGGTGTAAGTGTTATTTTTGGAACCTCTGCTGTAAAAGGAGCATCAAAAGGAACCTCTGGTAGAAGGAGATTGAAGTGCTCCCATAGACTTTTTTTCAAGGGACTATCTATTTGAGGCCCAAAAAGGTGTTCCCAATCAAAGGGTGCATTAAGAATGGTTTGATGGGGACGTGGCCTGGCACTGGCGAAGATGGCCACCTAAAGAAAGAGCTCTGCCGGGGCAGAGCCTCAAAACCCTGCCATCTGACATAAATCTTGAATTGGTGTGCCCCGAGTACCCGCAGCGCTATCGGAGCGCCGTCCGACCCGGTCGATACGAAAATCCACTTTCAAAAGGACCTGTATCGCCCTGTCTCCGGGCTCTGAACTGGGACGAGGATCGTCGGCAAGGGCCCTAAGCCGGGATCGGGAGTGAACTGCATGCCCGCCAGTTGTGGACCTGACATGGTTGTATGCCCTCCCAGGTACGGACCGGCGGCATTTTCCACCCCCCTACCCCCTTCTCACGACATGCTACCCGCCATTATCGGAGGCCGAGGTCCATCTGGGCCTCGGAGATCGCGGCTCCGCTGCTTCGGATTCTCTAGATATTGGCCCTCACCCATCAGCGTACAAGCTGTAAATTGTACTTCCAACCTAATGCTAAAGTTTGGCAAATACGAACTGGGACACAACGCTTATTTCATTATTAAATGAAGTGGCAGCGAGATTAAGCATCCTGAATCGATCTCCTTTTCTACTGAACGATCGGCCTGACTGTTTCTAAAGCACACCCTGATCCCAAAGAGTATCAGAAGTCTGCACTGATATCAGAAACGACACGTAGAAGCACTAGTGGAGTATAAATAACAAAGCCCCTCTGGCCGTGCTGTGCTTCCTAATTTTCACCGCCGGCTGTGCTCGGGGTGTGGGCCTGGTGCGGCGGATCTGCGCACCATCTCCCCTCCCCCCGCCGGCCGCATCGGCCCACCAGAGTACGGGCGCAATCGAACGACGCAACGCCGCCTACAACACTAGGATCCAAGGCGGTGGGGGGTGACAGACGCCGGACCCCGGCTACATCGGAATAAGCAGCCTTCGACTTATTTGCCAGATACACGCGGAATTCACCTTGGGGCAGGCACACAACACCCACAACGGTGGGAGATCACATACGCACGGGCATCCGAAGCGCGCTGTGCCCGCACTTGAGACCCGGAGTCGGTGGGTGCTGGGTGGAGGTCCAACACGTGGCCGGCCAGAGGCGGTGGTAACCGCCAACAAAGAAGTCACCGGTGGTGCCCTAGGGACTTACAAAAGGGACCCCCCCACCCCCCCAGTGCGCAGACCATGCGCCCACGGATAACAACGCTGAGGTGACACTCCATCAGATAAGGGTAGAAACCTGCCGCCTGCCTGGCAAGGCTGAAGATCCGGTAGCGACCATACCGCCGACTATCGGTGAGGCAGACCACACTCGGACCAGTGCTGAGGAGAACCAGAGCAAAGACCTCAGCCTGATGGCCAGTGGCCTTCGGCGCATGCGCACTCACCATGAAACCCAAGGGCAGCACAGCGGTTCAGACCAATAAACTAGATAAATACTCTGTTCCGAGGCAGGGGCCTCCCCGACGACAGAGCCCAGAGTGGGCAGGCTAGAGACAACGAGCCATCCCTCAGCTCCATAATGGCGGCCATCCAGGTGCTGGGAGCTACACTTGAGACCAAAATTGACAAGGTATCCATTGAAATGAACCTGTTGAGAGACGACATGAACAAAACGCCAGACAGAGTCAAGATGAATGAGACAAACGTCACAGAGCTCCAAACCTCCACTAAGAAACTTGAAGAGCGGGTCCAACAGCTGGTACACCAGCACCGCCAGATGGCCCTTAAACTCGAGGACTAGGAGGGACGGGCTTGCAGTAACAACATCAGAGTGGTTGGAGTCCCGGAGGGCTCAGAAGGACATAGTGTAGATCTCTTCCTCGAGGACTTAATCCTCAACCACCTCAAACCGAAACGCCTCTCCACCGTCTTCACAATCGAGAGGGCACATCGGGCACCGATCCCGTGACCAAAGCTAGGGGCGGCTCCCAGGACCATCATTGCAAAAATTCGCAACTACAGGGACCGCGACGTGAGTCTACAAGCTGCCCGACTACAAGGGGACCTGCGCTACGAAAACACCACGGTGCGCTTCTTCCCTGACTTCACCCTTAAAGTTCAACAGGAGCGACGTTCCTTTGATGGGATCAAGAGGGCACTACGAGACAGAGGAATCAAATACATGATGTTCTTCCCTGCAAAGCTAAAAATCATCGCAGATTGGAAATCAGTGTTTCACGACCCCAGCTGAGGTACAGGCATGGCTGGAAAAAGGCGGCTCCATGGAGGTCAGAAGGGGCCGTTGGAGACAACTGGAGAGACACCCACGCCTCCTCGCCGGGCTCCAAAGACGGCAGGTTGGAATCGGACAGGCGGAGCCAGCGATCCTGGAGGTCAAGATCCAGTAGCCCGGTGACGCTGGCGGCCAACAGAGACTGAATGGAGCTTCCTGGGGTGTTGGACCTGCAAATCTGCCCCAACAAACTATAATGTATAAAATTACACGGGATGGGAGGGGTGCTCTATACGGAATTGGCTCAGTGGAACTGCTGGGTCCTCACAATGACACTCTCCTTTAAGGGGTGGGGGCAATTCCCCGGCAGCCGGAGCCAGTGCTAGCCTATATTCCCGCGCAACTGTTGACCTGTTTATGGGCGATAGGCAGTCTGCTAGTTGGGGATGTGGGTAGTTTTGAACCTACGTAGCAGAGAGACTGGGTTGGTGTCATGGGGGTATCACGTTCACTCTTCAAACAGTTCTCAGGAATTTTGGGGGGAGGTGGGGGGGCAGTTACTGGTCGAGCACAAACAAAACTACTCTATCTTCGTTGCGTGGCATGGTCAAAAAGTAAGGAAGGAATCCAGTTTGTAAAAATTAATGCAAAGTGGGATAAGAGTCTGAAGCTCCTAAGTTGGAACGTTAATGGGTTGGGGGACAAGGTAAAACGAAGTATAGTGCTTTAGTACATAGAACGTCAAGCTCCCGATGTGGCTTTACTCCAAGAGACACACCTAATTGGTAACACCTGTAAGGCGTTAAATAGATGGGGGTACAAACTAGTGGTGCACGACGGCTACACCTCCGGCTCACGAGGTGTGGGCATCTTGTTTAGGCACTCCTTTCCGTTTAGCATACAGCATACCTGGACCGACCCACTGGGACGTTATACGGCGGTCTCGGGGCAATGGGAGGGTCGCACTCTCACACTGCTAGCAATCTATATCCCACCGGGTCTCCAGACCCAGTCCTACAAGGACCTGGGGGCCTTCATACTCTCACTTCCAGAAGGACAGCTCGTACTGGGTGGGGACTTCAACGCAGTGGTATCAGGCCTACTTGACCGATGTCCACCACAAGATACCAGTGCAGGGGAGCAATTGGCTCTCAAACTTCCTCAAGGTCTTTGGCCCGACGGACCTCTGGCGGGTACACCATCCTGGTCTCCAACAATACACTTTCTTCTTGGGGTCACATCGCACCTTCTCCAGAATTGACTGTCTTTATGCCTGCACAACAGAACACGACCATACAAGAAACCAGACACCTGTCAAGGGGCATTTCTGATCACTCCCCTCTGCGGGTCAGTCTAACAGTTGGAGACAAAAGGGTCGGTTGTGTAGTGTCCTTTAAACCGTGGTTTCTCCGTAACCCCGAAATCAAAACCGCACTCATACAAACTCTTGACCACTACTTTCAGGACGATGAAGGCACAGTCGACTCCCCCACCACCCACTGGGAGGCGTTTAAAACGGTCATTAAGGGTCATGCTATCTCGGCTATAGCCAGGTGGCGCAAAGAAAAAGATAAGAGAGTTGAATCGTATTGAGCAAGACCTCCTACGCCTTGAAGAGGCGGCGAAGAACGGGGAGGACCAGGTCGCCCTCCATAACCTGCAACTTAAGATGGCAGAATACAAAGCAGTCGCGACTGATGCTGCCAAAACCCTCACAAGGGACAGAGATGGACGCATATATGACCAAGGAGTCAAAGCAGGCAAGCTAATCGCTTGTCTGGACAAAAAGAGAGGGCGAAAAGGCTGGTACCAGAGCTCAAGAGTAGCTCTGGCACTATATTAACGGAACCCCACGACATTGCCAATCACTTCAGACAGGTGTACCAGAGCAGGTCGGAACTACCGGAGGAGGACTCCTCCGCACTTCTTGTAGACATCCAACTGCCCACCCTCACTGACTCCGACAGGGAATCATTGGACAGTGCACTGACAAATGATGAGCTTGCTACAGCGATAAGAAGTCTCAGGCCTGGTAAAGCCCTGGGCCCCAACAGACGGCCCTTTGAACTTTACAAACTCAAACGCGATAAGCTAGCCCCGTACCTCAAGAACATGTTTGAGGACAGTTAAGAGCTTGGCCTACTCCCACACGACCAACGTATTGCCACGCTGGTTACCATACATAAGGAAGGGAAGCCGAAGGATGGATGATCTTCCTATAGACCTATCTGCCTGTTAAATGCAGAGCCCAAAATCCTTGCCAAATTGCGGGCGAACCGGCTAAGACAGGTAATAGATAAACTGGTCCACCCAGATCAATCGGGCTTCATGCCACACCGTAACACCGCGCTCAACCTGCGAAGACTACACGGAGTACTGGGGCGTCAGGCCACCATTCAGGAAGACGCAATGGTGGTCTCACTAGACGCCACTATGGGGTTTGATACACTCGAATGGGTGTATCTAATGGTGGTTCTCAAGAACTTGGGCTTCGGCCCCAACTTCATTGGGTGGGTGCGGCTCCTATACACAGAACCAATGGCCCAAGTTGTTGTAAACAATAAAATCTCCGAGGTGTTTACCCTTGACAGGGGAACGCGACGGGGATTTCCCCTCTCGCCCCTGCTTTTCGCCCTGTCGCTTGAGTCATTAGCGGCCTGGATACGACATGATCCCTCCATCAGGGGACTCAAGTGGGTGGAGGGGTGGGAGGATCGAATCTCCGTCCATGCAGATGATGTCCTCCTATATCTTGCCTCTCCCCGGAGTCCTTGCGAGTTGTCCTTGACATCTTCACAAATTTCGGGAGAAACTCTGGCTATAGTATTAATTGGAGCAAGTCGCAGTTATATGTGCTGCACGGAGATTTCCCCCCACCCTGCCAAGGTCAGCAACAGACGGATTTAAATACCTGGGTATTTTCATCACTACTGATGTTAAACTCTGTTATGAACATAATCTCCTCCCCCCTCTACAGAGGTTCAAACGATACACCACGACCTGGAAGACGCTGCCCCCGTCACTATTGGGACGAGCACTGCTTTTTAAAATGAGGACATTACCGCACGTCCTCTATGCCCTCCAGAACTTTCCAGACCTAGTACCGCCCAGGTTCTTCAAACACATCAAAAACACCCAGAGAGATCTACTATGGGATGGCATAGTGCTTCATAAGCTCACGCGCGGTTGGTATGACGGAGGCATAGGACTCCCGACATTAAAAAGTATTACTGGGCGGCACACCTTGCAGCCATAAATCACTGCACATACCGCGTTGGGGACAACCCTGGTTACAAGATGGACAAATGGATACTCCCAGGGGGCAGTTTCACTAAGGCACTCTATTCTAAGCCCAACAAATACTCCCTAACAGGCCCTACACAACACTCAGTCCAACTCTGGCATACAGTCAATCGTAGCTTAGGCTGGGACAAAAAGCTCACGCTAGCCACACCACTGTGGGATTCTGAGTGTTTGGGTACACTTGGGCGGACTAAGGGCTTTGATAAATGGGATCTAATTGGGCTCTCCCGCTTCGGGGATCTCTGGGGTCCAAACGGGGTAGTCACACTCGCCTCACTCCAAAAGAAACACGAGCTAGTGGACTCGGAATATTTTAGATACATTCAAATCAGACACTCCCTCCTGACTAATGTCCCCACCGGGACCTCCCCTCCAGAGTCCTCTCCGCTTGAGGACAGATTGCTGGATGGGTACTTACCAGACAAGGCCATCTCTCTCACGTACAAAAAGCTCATTCATAACACTCTGGACCCCTTAATATTGCTGAGGGAAAGATGGGGGCGGGACGGCCTAGAGTTGGATGACGAAGAATGGCAGGAAGCACTGTCCTCTCCTAGGGAGGTTGCGATCTCATCCAGACTGAGGCTTGTCTAGTTGAAAATTCTACACCGAATCTACCTCTCCGGCCCTAGGTTGGTGTTGATGGGTAGGGTTGAAGAAGGATTGTGTAAGTGACAATGTGGCTTAGAGGGCTCCTTTATGCATATTATTTGGGAGTGTGCACTGATTCAAGATTACTGAAAAAAAGTACATGACTGTATGAGTGCAGTCTGGGGAGTGGTAAAGCCAAGAGATACCTCCTAAATGTGTGGGAGCCCACGGACCTTAACACCAAGGGCAAACATTGGGCGACTCTTGGCCAAACGGTGGCCAAACGGAACATTGCTCGTCTGTGGGGAGCCGCGTCACCACCAACGCTGAGTGCCTGGAAGGCAGATATGGACTGGTGTATGGTGAGGGAAAGGACTGTATATGTAGCCCACGAAAATGGATAGCAATTTGGCCTAATTGGAATGTGTATTGTGGCAATATCTGTGAACCCCCATCCGTCCCCGTCCCAGACGAACAGTTATCGCCTTGAAAATGTATGTTCAATGAGCCTGTTATCCTGCCATATATTTCATCAACTGCTATGTAATTACTTGACCTCAAATATGTGATACTGCTGCAACCACTGATTGATTGTAAGCGATGACCGATCTTTTTGTTTAATAAACACAGTTTAAAAAAAAAAAAGAATGGTTTGTTGCACTTCTGGATTGAAACGAGAAATTCTAAACCATGCATGTCTCCTGAGCATAATGCTAATGTTGATCCCTCTAGCCGCAGTATCTGCAGCTTCTAATGCACACCTACTAGATGAATTAGAGATAAGTTTCCCTTCTTGTACTATTTCGTGCCCCCTCTTTTTCTGTTCTTCTTCAAGATATTTGAATAATTCTTCCATTTCAACTCAGTGATCCCTATCGTATCCGAACAACAGACCCTGTGTGTTAGCTATAAACCAATGGTTGGCTGATTGAGCAGCCACTCTTTTCCCCAATGCATCTATGAGTATAGATTCTTTATCTGGAGGTTGTGCTTCCCCTGTTATTTGCAAATTTGCCCGTTTATGGGCATTAGAGACCACTAATGAATCCAAAGGCCACTGACCTGTAATGAAAACTGGGTCTGATGGAGGAGGTTTATACTTTTTGTCTACTTTAGGTGTTAATAGACGTGCTTTAATTGGGTCTTTAAAAATATTATTAGTATGTCGCGACACATCTTTAAGCATGGGCAACATTTGTGTTTTGTGTGTGTTTTGTAATGTTTCAAACAAAAAATCTTCCTCTAGTGCTTCTTTGTGTAAAGGCACTCCGTGGCAATTAGCTGGCCTAGCAATTAATTCCTGTTGTGCAGTATTATCATCAGGAAGGGAAGGTTTTGCTGGGTATAGATCCGGGTCTGTAGCTTGAGGTCGATCTATGTTACAGTGGTCCCAGGGATCTGGTGGTGGCTGATTATAACTGTCATCATCCTCTCCTTTATTAGGATTTGTGTTAGGACAGCCTGATGGTGTAATATGTAGAGGATCTGTATTTGGTAAAACCGGTATTGGTGAAGAAGGTGGAGGGGTTTGGGGAATATGAATAAGGCTAGTAGCTATGTTCTTTTTCTTCTTGAAAGGAATTTTATATTCTGTGTCTGCCTTCCTTTTTGAAGGTATTACTGGTTTTGTTGTTATGTGACCAGTATCCGGATTTATGTGAATTTTCTCATTTTCTTTAAGATCGGCTCCGGTTGTTGTAAAGGAGCATCTTTTTGTTTCGGTGCCAAACTTTTCAGTGCTCAGCTGGATTTAAATTTTTTCTCTTTCGATCCAAGAAGTTTTGAAACCGAAAAGGTGTCATCTCAGCTCCAACCCGAGCCAGAAGGCTTGACATGCTGTTTCGGTGCCCAACCAGAAGGCGGGGCGTTGGAACCACGGTCTCGGTGCCGACCATGGCCTGTTGGCAGTGGTGGCCCAATAGCCTTTTGTTTTTGTTGGAGTAGGTTTGGTGGGCAAAGGGGCTTTAGTACTGACGGCACCCTGTCCAGCCGGAACATCGTGGGACTTGAGTTCAATCTGCAACTCGGAATCGGAGTCCTCGGGGAGAAGGCTTCTTCTTCCGCTGCCATTTCTTCCTGCACGATATCTTCCTCGAAGATACCAGGCGTGTCTTCGACACCTTGTTTTTGCATGTCTCTCCATCGAGCCAGACGGTCCCGTTGAGTCTTCTTGGATCGGAACGATCGACACGGGTCGTAGTCTTCCTCCTTATGTTCTGGGGAGAGACACAGGTTACAGACCTTATGCTGGTCAGTGCGCGGGTATTTGGAATGGCATCGAGGACAGAATTGAAACGGGTCCATTCCATCGTCGGAAGGCAGGATGCTGGTTCTTGAAGTAGAAGCAGACTGAGGAAAGAGGTTAGAGTTTTACAATGATTTAGATAAAGTTTTCTTAATTTTCAACACGAAAAGATGGAATACGTGATCAAAACCAATACCGGCAAGGGTAGATTGAATTGCGCACCAAAGAGATCCGATTAACGGTTTCGAATTGGAGCGCAGCAATACACGTCCGAACCAGATGGCGGAAAGAAAACAATCGAACAATGGAATCGATGCCCATGCGCAATATCACCGAAAGGAGGAATCACCTTACCTCGTGACTGGAAAAGACTTCTTAGAAGAAAAACAACTTGGAAGCATCCGGACCCAACACTAGATGGCAGAAGTATGCAAAGCATGTGTATCTACAGCACACATGCCTCGAACTAATTATTACAGGTCTAAGTAACTTGTTTCATTTGCAGTGTGAATACTCTTCTAGATTCAGATTACGTAGCAATATTACTTCTCCTGAGGACGAGGCATGAAAACGGAGTTAATTAGAACAGATGATTTAGTACTGACTGTCCTACTGCTACCGCCATTCATGTATCTATATCTACACAATAGTGTCATGTAAATATGTGGTCTGAAGACCATGTAGCTGTTTGCAAATATCTTGTAAGGAGGTATTAGCCATGAATGTTAATGTGGCCCCTTTCTTCATGGTAGCCTGTGCCTATGGGTTCACCTCCAGTGTTCTGTTTACCAATTCATAACAGTATTTCAAGTCTGCACTCTCCATCTCACAATAGTATGTTTGGTCACTGCGATGTTCAGTGACAGTAGGAAGTGTGCTACGAAGAACTATGTGGTTTTCCTTCTGTCCTGCATTTCCTGTATGTCGTATATTACCCCTAATCCTACATCCAGGGCATGAATTGGTTTCTCTGCTGCACTACTGACAGTCCTTGTTAAATACAAACCTCCCATTACATTTTGGCAAATGATTACATCGCATTTTGAATGCATCTACTACTGCCGACCATACACACTTCTTTAAGATTTTGGGTTCTGGCTTAATCAGTTAGTTCAAAACAATCTTTGAAGTAATAGCGGCTTTTATTCTTTCCCCTTTAACCAGTGAATTCGGGGGAATCCTGCTGCTGTTTTTCCTCATTTGTGTCATTTCGGTTCTATTACTGCCCATCCGCAATGGATGTTCGGCTTGCAAGCCCAATGGAACTACCATCACTCCAGCTGTGTCACGAACACATGCTCCAATTCTTCAGAAGCCTTTTGCTCCAGGAACTGGACCTCGATTGGTCACCGTCATTCCGGCCTGTCTGGTTTACCTGTGTGCAACCCGTATTTCACTGGCTCTGATGCCCCTTCGAATGGGCATCGGATATTTGCTTAGATTTACAGACGCACACTCCCGTAGATATTAACCTGCTCATGAGTCCATTGATGATCCATTTTCAGAGTTGTCCTTTGGGCCTATGGCTTCTTCATAACACCAGCTATGAGCCACTCCTTGCTGAAGAGATGCGTCCAT
This sequence comes from Triturus cristatus, assembly GCF_964204655.1. Lineage (NCBI taxonomy): Eukaryota > Metazoa > Chordata > Amphibia > Caudata > Salamandridae > Triturus > Triturus cristatus. The sequence continues at coordinate 1,374,925,461 of NC_140590.1, read as the reverse complement.
CGGCACCTGGAATAGAACATACTGGCTCTAATAACACAGATGCAGGTTACCCGGCTCCTTTCTCCGCATCGGCTGAGACAGGTCATCATTTCTGTTCTCTGGATCTGATTAACTGGGCTGTAAACCTATTGTCGTCTGCAGGGATGGAATACGTTTTGGATTTGCTGGCCTTTGACTTTGAGAATGACATCATGGATACCTCCAAAACACCTTAAAATTTGGCAACCTTTTCAAAATTGAACTACCTCGCTTATATTCATTTTTACCATTTCTTTTCACAAATTATAATCATTTCTATATAATAGGTTTATTAATAATGCTTCGAGTTTGATTATTTTGTTTTTCCTTATTATTTTTATTATTTAGCTTGTCGTGGTGACACTGTCCCAACCAAAGGGAGGGTGTCATATTTTCTATAGGCCCACTGTGTTATCCCCCTTATGTTAACATGCCTGCACGCACTAAGCTGCTTTTGCTTTGCACACATTGCAAAAGATCACGCTTGTTTTTGTACTACACGTTTTCTTAGAAATAGGCTGCACATGTTTTTGTTCTTAACTTCTTCTGCTGGGATTCAGACGGAAGATATGCAAGGTCGAAAACACTGCTCGGTTTTCTCTGTGGTTGGTCATTAACACCTAGACATAATAGACAAGTCCAGCTGCTGTTTTGTACGTGCAACTCTTATCATATATACAGAGATTTGTCATTTTGAAAATAGAGAGGACACATTCTCGCAGAGCAAAGGTCCTGGGACAAGTGCATTTGGCACCTGAAATGTAGAACAACTGCTTATGCATGCCAGATATGGGATCTCTAACAGATCACTGCACTTCTAAATTAAGGGTAGGCTTAGGCAGATCGGTCTTTCAATATGACAGGCCTTTTCATTGTATACAGTTTGCGAATTGGCCTAACCACATTTTTTACTTGCATAGGTCTTAATTGCAGCGCATTCTTTACACAATAGAACATATTACTTTCAATAAATATTGTAAGCTTTTTTCATGTCTCTTTTCTGTTTTATTGTGGACATTTATGAGTGAGAGAACAAAAGGTGATGACCTGCTACCGCAATCCCTGAGAGGGTCTAGGGAGTTGTGTTCTGGGATGCCAACTTACTTGTTTCTATGGGAAGGTTAGGAGGGCAAGTAAGTCACTATGAGCTAGTCTAGATGTGGGCCCACAGGTACTGATGTGGTGTGGTGACTCAGTCCCTACATGCAGAAATTCTGTGGTCCCAGAGATAGTTCTGTTTCTAAGCAGAATCACTGTAACAACGTAAGATGTTTAAAATTATCCACATCTTCTATGTATGGCAGTCCCTATTCTTAAAGGGATTAGATGTATCTTGGCTCAAGTAAATACTCTCTTAAGGGAATTATTTTCGTCTGCCCGGAGTAGGGTAAATGTAATGGTCCAGATAACAGTGCCTCATAAAATGCCAGCACTTGTACAAAACAGTTTGGACAGGTGTTGGAATAATACATTGTCGTTAATTACGTCATTTGAATTTTCCCCCCCAATAAATATCACCAGATCAAACCTGCTGAAAGTTACCAGGTGCAAAAGGCCATGTAAATACAGGGACATGCACATATCTTTAGGAAGCCACTGCCTTCAACTCAAAAAATATAATTTTAAGCTGTTCCTCATCTTCTCTTTCGACCTCATTAACAACAAACAAAGTTGGAATCCTTCAGACCAAAGAATCCAGGACCCTAGCCCTGACGAAGATCTGAGAAAGGAGTCACCTGGGCCAGCAGTTCACCCAAAGGAAATCAATAAAGGGCATTTATGAAAACTATTCGTACAGAATCTAAGCCATTGCTCCTAAAGGCCTCCTGACTGAAATGTCTCCAAGATAGCCCAACATGCGAACCGCCACTTAGTTTTAATACCACACAATATATATAGGCAATCTGATCATCATTTAGTCTATTAGCCTCATACAATACTGTTGAGATAGACCATCACAAACTACTAATAGCTGCACGCTTTTATGTTGTTAATTTATTTGTGAGCTTCACGTGTGTAGCCTTTATCACAGCAAAACAATGTGAGCTTTGTGTACTATTTTCGAAATTCGTTTTTAACCATATATACATTATATCAGATTATAATTATTGGTATAACAATTTATCCAAAACACACAAGTACGAAACACATTGTAAAGAGTTAATCTATCCGCTCTGTAAATTTCAAACAAGCAATTTAAATTCTCTATGTTGGAGAACTACTTATCCATGCCTCTTAGACAAATAATTCCCCATATCTATTTCAGAGAGGGGTCCTTTCATACAGACTATACACCCGGGCCACTTAACAGCACTAAATGATTAATCCTAACAACCACCTCAATGTCACCCATGATTGCTCAAACGGGCGAACCATGTAAATTTCCATGAAATGGTGATCCTAAACCCATGTGTCAATGATGCTAGGACATCACAGGATCGAATCACACCAATATAAATACAGTATCTGGGCCTTCCTGATCTTCCGAATAAGACAAATACTAGAGTTGTTTGCGATTATAAATTTCACCTGGCACGGACGTCCTAAGAAGACCCATATTAATACCAACTAATTTCCCCTTTTCTGTCACAAGGCAGGAGCATGTCCATTAACGTCTGTGACAGTTCAAATTTCATATATGCATCAAATATTCAATTGTGAGAAAAATTGCTATTAAAAAGGCCAATTTTGCTGATTAGGCCAAGAGTGTTCCAACGTGAAATGCAGATATTTTCAGTTGTATCTTAGCGGACATGGGATATGATGAGAGGGAACCAATCAATCAATGCAGGCCGCACCCACCCTCACTGCAGACGGTGATTTTAGGTGTCAGAGGTTCAGAAATATGAACGTCAAGAAGCAAAAAAATAAAGGTAATCAGACCCAGAGCCTGATGACTATCCTGGCCACATTGGTATTGCTCAGTTGACATGTTCAGTATTTGCACATGGGTCTGAGTGGACTATGCTAAAACTAGCTAGATCTCAGAAGAATCTGTTTTTACATATTGAGGAGGAAATACTATTATACTCCACAGGCCTATGTAAGTTCAAAGCAAGCAAAATGCTTGAGATGAATAGTTAAGGGCAGGAAATAATCTAGCTTCCAGGCCTAAAATGCCTGCAACCTCCTCAAGAGTTTGAACGCAATGAGCAAACGGTTGAGGCAGTTGATACCCATCTCTCTGCCCACCAAATAAACTCTTACCACGGTAGAAAATTTCTTAAAGTGCCTAATCCAATGTACATTCTTACTCAACAAAGCATCACTTGATTTGACAACTCTGATGAGTTTTACGAGCATTAGCTACTCAAGTAGTACTTTGTTTTTGGCACTAGCTAGTTGCACGTTTATGCTGCACTATCGGTTCTTGTTTCCTAAACTAGTATCCTGTAAAACAGATCTTTCTGGAGCATTGGAATGTCGTTTTAAAGGACATTCAGTGACAACACAGAGGCTGAGTTGGATTTAGGCTTAGGAGGGACTTCCAGGTACCTCCCTAGCTCTCAAAGCTTCACTTAAACAATTTAACTAGTTACTGCAAAAACCTGAGGAACATCCTTATCTTTGCATTAAGGGATTACAGAGGTTGGGGTAAAACCAGAGAGAGAGAGATTCACAAACATTTTAAGGCTTACTACTTCATTTGTCACACAATATAAAAAACTTCAATGAACAAGTAAACCAAAATGTTTAATGCTAAAAAGTTAACACATACACAAGTCCCACATATTTACACAGAAGTTCACTTACAACCAACTCATGTTTGGATATTTGCTTGTCTGCATCTCTTTCCAATTGCTTCAAGTATTTAATGAACTGTTGCTAACTATTCACTAGTTCCCTTTTCCGCCCCCATGAACTGCACCAAGCACATATCCTTTTCCAATGCCTAAAGTACGGCAGAGCCTCCTATATACAAGGCCAACATCTAAAATCTCCTGCTAGAACCCAGTCCTTCTCACCCTATCAGTAAAAATTAGAACTATAGTAAACACCAGAACATTAGTTTTCCACATTCCACCTATACCTTTCAAATGAACGGAGATGTGGAGAATACGTTATTTCAAAACGGGGTTATACAATATTGGCAAAAGATATGCCAAATCAGCACTCTCATACAAGAACCCATACTAGACCGTCCATGTGCATATTGCTCATCATTGGGGCGAGCACTAAATGAGACTACTTGGCAGACTATTTGCCTTAATCTTTCCCATTCTGGTTAATTGCACTGCGATACCTATGCGAAATAAAGCAAACTGGCCTGGGTCTCACCTACAACATTTTTAATCACGATCCCACTGATTTTAGACAAGTGTTTTAGTCTTTCATATTAACTCGGACCCCTTAACATTTCCATCATCTAGGGTGCTGCTCTCTCCCTCACTCAATGCTCCTTAGATGCGTGCATTTTTGGCAGAGTTGGGAAACCAGGCTTTTTCCTTCATGTTTTGTACTCGTTTTTCACCTGCTGAACAGGTCTCATTCTATGGGTTAATCACATCATTGCAACCACTGCTCAAGATCATTCCTTTCTGGTTTTGTTAGAACATTGATTTAAGACTCATTTCCAGATCAGGCATGTGAATTCAAAGCCTACAACACATTCATTACTGGTGATAAAATAACTGTGATGAACTATGAGCCCACAGAACCAAGATAAGAGACTGTGCAAGAGACCAAAGGCAACTGGGTGCCTACATTTGAATGCAAGTCTAATTTTGCGACATAAATAAATAAAATATGAACAGCAAGTCAAATACCAGGGATAACATTTGTTGAGTTCCACAGAAAGGTATTCATTATTTTATGATTAAGCCCAAAATAGACTCTGGTTATTTTGGACTGCCATTGTATCAACATAGCTTCTACATGGTGCATTTATTACACTTATGTAGGACTACTCAATTTTTGAATGCTTGACTAAGACAGAAAAAGGTAAATGGATATGTTAGGCATAGTAATGTATAGCTCTATCCATGTTAGCTTGACAAGCTCACTTCGCAAAATGTATTAACCATTTATGCCAAATGCCATTGTTTACTACTTGCATTATACTGAAATCAGATTTGTCAGCATGTCTAAATACAAGTAAATAATGTATGAAACACATCATTACCGGACAATGTGTGATGGTTAGTCCAATCATTTATAATGAGCGCAATCCACTAAAAAAAATAATTATACAACACCTGTTGAAATGAATCCTCAAACAAGGTCTTCCTGGTCACTGAAATCTTTATGTGTTGTGGCATTGACAGTTGCTGCAAGAAAAGGAATGGAATTTCACAAAAATGTATTTTTACAATACATAAACTGAGAAGCAATAAGATATTTCCAATGAATTATTATAAAATGTTCTGTGGTCCTCATCTCATGAAGCTGCTGGAGCAACCTCCCATTTTTCATTAGTACTCATCAACAGGTACAGTGGGGGAGGGCATCAATCCAAGCTACATCCCTTTTTCATCTATATATCAGCACTATGAATATAATTCATATAGTGTGCATCATGCAGGAAGAGACTGGACCCAGGAGTGCAAATAAATTAGTCCCCCTGCACCAAATGTTTTAAAAGCCTTCTTTGGACTTCATAAGTTACTACCTCATAACCAACACACTTTCTGTTGCCACACTACTTGTAAGAAATGATCTCCTAAATAAGAGCACAACACAAGGTTCTCAAACTGCAACATGATCAGGTCGAATGGATTCAGACCAAGAACAAGCAGGGCATTTATGGCGGCATGCATTACAAAGAATTTCCTTCAGGTCATGGACTCTGGCATCTCCGCTGCTTCAATCCTCTAGGAACAGCACTTCATCATACAAAACTATTGATTATATCCTTCAGAACTAGACACTGGGTGGCTGTGGATTGAAGGGGGGCTGCAGTGCACCCATATGATTGTGGATCACAGGATCTCCAGAAGTGGCTGTCGATTTGTGATCAGATCGCAAACAGTGGAGGACTTAATTGATCCAAAGAAAACACCACTTCTTCCTGCACTTCTTCCTGCAGAAACATGGGCCAATAGCACAGAAGAACGCATCATAAGCCCACGCAGGGTCTTTTGGATACCTCCAGTGTGCCTGACAATTGCCTTCTTGGAGGTATTTTGCACCTCATCTGGCTTAGGAGCCGATAGAGCTGAAGAAGTGACTGCTGAGAAGGGTGGAGCCTGCAATATTGTGCCACTCGAGTGGCCACCACTGTATGACAACCGGTCTAGAATAAGAAAATGGAAAACTCAGAATTTATTCAGAGGATTCAGAGTTTTCTGCAAGATTGAGCACTTTGAAGTGTGTCACCTTGTATAATTCCAGTTGTTAATGCCACTGAGTTCCCCACAAAGAGCCCATCAGGTGGAAGGTCTGGTGCACATACACCACAGATGCATTAACAGACCCTAATCAAAAAGAAGCCGTAACCAGAGTTGTAGCATGAAAATCCTACCTTCACAAGTAGGGGAATAGGGTCCATGCGTTCCCAGATCTGAAGTCAGGAAGGACCTGAGGCTCCAGATGAAATAAGAGGTGAAAGTGGAGGAAGGTGTTTGTTTTCACCTAGACTAACGCAGACCGGCATTTCATTTAGTCAAATAACCAAAGTGGCAAGAAGGAACTAGACATTTTTTACATTTATTATTCTGCTTGTTTTATTTGTGTGTGATTTTTTTTGCTTATCTGATGGTTATCCCTCTGAGATAAAATGAGGTGTCCATGAGGCTTTCTTGTGTAATACTTGCATTTCAGTTATAACTTTATAGAAGAGGTGAAAGAAGGAATGGGCAACCCCAATGAAGCATATCAAAAGTTATATGACTGAGTGGATATGCAGGGATCCTTAAAATGTGATGAAATGTCAAAAAAATACCAATTAACACAACTGTCTGTATCATTTAAATAGCTTTCTTCCATAAATGCATTCAATAATCCAAACATTTCAATAAAAAGTTTTAAATAGGTTTGTAGAAATTTCTTAACTGCAAAACACCGCTGCACATGTTTTACAGTACTGCTTCATCAGGGCTGCAAAAACAAAACATTTCAATATTCAATATATATTTCATAGAAAATATATTGTGTTTCATATTCAGATTCTTTACGATTCTGCTTAAAAAAACATAATTTAAACAAACTAAATATCAGCGATACTAGGATATGACCTGGCCACTCACAGGTGGATTACATGTTCTTTCACAATATGCAACAATACGTTCAAAGTAGTTACACAGCAGTCAAAATAACGACCTTCCCTTGTGGTGCTCTTCAGGGCTCAGTCATCGTAAACAGCCTTCAAACGTGACGTTCTTTCAGTCTTAAAATTTGGTCTTCTGCTTCTTCAATTTGCAAGACTAAGTGCGCCCAAGCTCTCCACTTGCAACTCCCATCGCTGAATGTTTTCCTTATTTTATTGGTAAAACTAGCTCATGGGAAGGATTTTCCTAGAGACTGATAGATGCTTGTGACTAATTCATAAACTGCAAACCATCTGCCTCAGCACCACTCAGCCCCTGAATACATTAAAGCCTTATCTGTTCAACTGGTCCAATAAGGAAGCTGACTGTAGTTAAGATGGACACCACGAACAGTGAAAGGGCAATATGGTAGAGAATGTGAAGAGCAGAGCTAGTGCTCAGGGCAAGGTACGGAGGAGGACAGCTGGCCCCATGGCTTCCTACCAATGGCAGCAGAGCTCAATCTCATTCTCCAGTACAAGTTGTGGATGGCGGTCCCATAGCCCAATGCAGCACGTGGAAACTGAAAAGAAGCACTTTCTAACTCGAGCAGATTTATTACTCATCTTAATGCTTTGAAATAATCTTCAAAGAAGATTTTCTTATAATTTTTAGGTGCAATTGTTTCTTTTCCTGTAAGCTGTCCTTTATTGTACACCGATCCTGCTAAGAGCTTTCACTCTGGTGTTACTATATTAGCCATAGCACTATATGTTGGGTTAATATTTCTGGTGGCACATTCCTCACCAACATTCCCCTCTACATTCCAAGAGTCCTTAGGTTGTAAAGGTATATTTTATCCCATTCAGGATTCCCAGGATATAACTCGTCAAACATCTCTCTCTTTTTCCTCTCATTTGAAAAATGGCCAAAAAGGTGCAAAGATGGCCAAAGTATTTAGTTTTGTTTACCTATTTGAAAACTGGCATTTGGTATCAATGCTTTGGAGCGCCAAAACAGTTCTACTTTTACTCGTAAGAATTAATTGCTGCAACTAATGTTATCAAGTTGGTTACTTTTCTTTCCACCATTCACTTCAATTAGTAAGCATTGTTGTTCAGCCAGAAATGTACTTTCTTAACATTTCAATGGACATTTAGGGACGAGCATTTACCAGGTGTATAATTGAAGTCTGCTCAATACAGTAGAGAGACTGCATTGGTTGAAGTCACTGAACATATTAAAGGTATGCGGGGGAAGGCCATCTTGATTATGTTAGATCTATCAGCGGCCTTTGATACGGTCCCTCACCAAATGCTTCTAGCTCGCCTCCAATCTATCAGTATAGGTGGATTGGCACTAGATTTGATAGCTTCTTTCTTGAAGGAGAGAGGGCAGGAAATAAGGGTTTGCCCATACTCCTCGAAAGCATTTGAGTTGACAGTAGGAGTGCCACAGGGCTCAGCCTTGAGACCCACAATACTTACCTGACCCCTCTAGCACAGTTGGCTGAGGCCCTAGGAGCCAAGGTAGGTGATCACATATGCTGAGGACATGCAACAGTTGTTCACACATGGGAAGAGTGGGGAGATTGCGGGAGAGGCTATTAAAACCTGCCTCTCTTCAATCTTTCCTTGGATGTCCTTACATAAATTAAAATGTAATGCAGAAATCTCATTCTTTGGACCTAATCCTTTGGACTGGCAGATGCAGTGGCTCAAGGACGCCCCACCCCCTACACCTCAGGGGATAATAGTCAAAAACATGGGTATAAAATGTGATTATGCCATATCATTCAAGCCACAGATCACGTCAGTGGTCGGATCATGCTTTGGACTTTTGAAAACGCTAAAAAAATGTTTTCACTATCTCTCCTGATGGTCATCTAGTCACTCATAACATCTAGACTGGACTATGGAAATTACCTATACCTAGGGCTCCCGGACTACCTGGTTAACAAGCTTAAGTCGCACAAACCACGGCAGCCTGCATTCTACTAAGCCTGTCCCCAAGAACACACGTGTCTCCTTACCTGTGTGCTGTCCACTGGCTGCCGATAAAGAAGAGTATTCTCTTCAAAACAATAGACCTTGTACATAGACCAGTGCACCATTCTGGGGCGGGCTAGAATTAGTTTCTATGGCCCCTTCAGAAACCTGCTGCCAGCCCATTGACTCTTGGCAAAGATCCCTAAGGTCCGCCGTAAGAGGGCAGAAGGATTGGATCAGTGGCCTGGAATAAACTCCACTTGGAGCTACGCTCCATAAAGCCCACGCCTTGTTCAAGAAAAAGCTGAAGACATGGATCTTTCACCAAGAATAGATTGAGGTGCATCCAGACTGTAAGCACAGTGCCGGGACAATCCATGGAGTAGCCCTGCACTTTAGAAGTCTCATTTAATTCATTCATACAGCACTGGGTCTGTTTCTATCTTGCCACTCCTAAAGTCTGCCTTCTACTACAGTATTGTGACGTGGCTTTATGTTACATGAACTGCATCGCTGTGTTCCTGACAAAACTCAAACTAGCCTGGATACAAATTCAAGTTAACCATCTTCAATTGTGAATGTGTATCTGCTCAGTTTTTAACTTCATGCCAAAACTAACAATGTAATTTTCTTTTCATACAGGAAAAAAAGATAGGTATGATCTGAGTCTGACATAAAACACATGTTGGAAACCTCAGGTTCCGACATGGCTTAAATACCAAAATTTTGAACAACAAGTTAACCTTGATGGGGATTAGCCCTAAAATTTCTTGAGCTGCCTTATCGGCAAAATCAATAGAGGGTACTAAAGTCAAGGTCGATAGGCCTTCTTTCATAAGTAAATGTGCTTATTGCTTGCATAGGTAAAATAATTTAAAAGGCATTTCCTAATTTGTTCCAAACACCACCAACGGTCACACAGAAACAGACTCCGTTTTTTTTGCACTAACAATATTAGCAGTACAAAAGATTGGCCTTTTTTAGTGATAAAACTACCTATTGTCGTGGAAAATGAGGGGTGGTCGATCTGCCTCACAGAGGAACCCATTTCCTATTTCAGCAAAATGCTGATTCTTACAGAGACAGGACAAAATCTTATGTTTGTATAGTATGAAAACCAAATTCATAATGGTGGGTTCCAGAAGGATACAAAATGGAACACCCGAAGCTACAAAATAGAACATTTGAAGCTGAAACACCAAAGAAAACTCACATACTTTTTGACAGGTAAGCATAACCAGTTTCTTCACAAGAACCCAATTGCCTTGATCCCATCAACACACATTATCTAAAAGGATTCAGCATTGCCTTTACTGTGTTCAGTTGCTATCTGACTAATATCTTGAAAAGCAAACTTGTGTTCAGTGGACAGGCTTAAACAAGGCAAAAGTGTTCCAGAAAAGAAAAATCATTAATACCCGTAATCATGGAGTCTTCCAATAAAGGATACCTATTAGGCTCATCCTTCAGAGAAAATAAAGTGATTTCTCCTTGGGGAGGAAACGTTTACAGTTTTATACTGAGCTGGTGAGACAGGACTTTCTGACTGATATAAGTGGAGCTGTGATGCTCAGCAGCAGCCTGCTTCTCCCTACACTTCCACATACTTGTGTAAGAGAAAACAACTCTGCAAAACACTACTCTACTACATCACAACTTGAAGTCCAGCCTAAGGAGCAGCACTACCATCTAATATGGAAGGCATGCACATCGTTTATGCCCACTTGAAAATAACATTTAATAATTATAAAGAATAACATTTGAAAAGTATTTGCTCAGTGACCAATAAAGTGTAAAAAGGATGTAACAAGCACTGGCAAAACAAATAGAACTCGTTTTGTAAACAGTCAATGGCAAAAGTCTAACTTTTGGTTAGAGGAGGGGCTTGTAATAGTTAGATGTGTTGATAATAAGTGTTGTACAAAGAAATAGCATTACAAAGCAACCCTTTGTGCTACAACAATAAGGAAGCTTGGAGTTCTATTTTCATTCGCCATTTTAAGGAAAGGGAATGGTCTTAAATTTTAATTTGGTGGTGCTTTTAACTTAATTTTAAACTAAATAAAACTGCGATTTGCCATGAAAGCCCTTGCCTTGCAGGAACCAAGGAACTATGGCAAGCAGTGTACCTTTAAAACGACTGTTACATTAGAATAAGTTAATCAGCCACGATATTAGACTCTTACACTTTCCATGCACAAGATGTACTTTGTTCTAAGATGTAAAGATTTTTAGACTAGGGAGTTTTAATAAATGTTTTATGATGATTTTAATAACGCATTGATCTTATTTATAAACATTTTTGGTTTTCTACTTATGTAATTACAGTAATGGCATGTCTTTTATGTTTGCATGTTTTATGGAACAAACTTCTGAAATAAACATATTGACTGATTGACTGCAGAAGCAGAGTTGAGCTGTGCCTTCAAAGAAGAATGTCATGAAAAGGTGTCAGAGAACCAACTTTGCTGTGTAAGTGGTAAAGTTAAAGGGGATAAACAACAAAAAATTGCAAAGTCGAGACCTTTGTCAAAGGGCCAGTAATTTTGTTGCATCTGTAAGAAATCCTTTGCGAGTACATATCTTTACTTTGTGAACAAAAAACACTTAACTCCAACAGGCTATCATGGCAGCAAAGAAGAGCGAATTAACATGTGAGGTAGACTATGATTAGCCATAGAGTGTTGTAAAAACAAACGGTAAGCACTTCTTAAACAAAAAAAGATCAATTCAAAGGTCATCGTGTAAATAAATGATAAGAACACAGCACTGACTTTGAATTGCAAGCTACACATTATATTGCTTCCACAATCTAGCAAACTATCTACTAGAGCCGAAACCCAATGAGAACAGAAATGCAACAAAGCAACTTTCCATAAGGACTACCCATCCAAATAATGGCAAACCATGGAAGACCTATGAAAGTCAATGGCTGACAAGGGTTGTCCCAAAGCCAACTCTCTGTACTAATTCTTAGATGTACTTTCATAATGTATTGGTAGCATGCGGTGTCCCACAGATCAATAACTGGATCAAGACAGAGAAAAAAACTAGGGTAAAGGAATCACTGCGTTTAACAAAATTTTCATGTCCTCATTTATGCTTCACCAGTCTAGAGGGCCTCTCGATAATCCTGCCTATCTAAATCCACATTTAAGGGGAAGGATGTGAAGGAAATCTTAATGAGACATTTTCAATTAAGAACTATTAAACAACAAAAGTCTTTAAATGAGGTAAATGAGGTATTTAGTGGAACTTGATTTCTGTCTTCCATAGAGGGTAAATACTTCGGATATCTTCGGCTACCATCATTGCAAAGATTTTACCTTCAATTGTCATCATTTTGAATGGGAGAACAGAAGTCTACCATCCTTCATTCCATACTGCATAAAGCTGATAAATCCAGCCTTAACACTTATGTTAAAGAATTGTGTAAGAGACACTTTTAAAGCGTAACATCTAAAATGAGCAAAAAGAAATAGTTAAACGGATGGTCGGAGCAAAGGGATTTCCAACAATCTGATGCTAGTACTGCCAGATAAAATCATGATTAATAGCTATCACTTGTGCCTCGACTTTTCAGAAGCCACAACTGTATTTCAAACAAACAAAATATAGAGTAGCCTTTGAATTACCTGACACCAGAACTTGAAATACTGGACCTTTGCCTTGAAGTCTCTTACATAGGCTATTTGAGGTCCGTTGTCTCTGCAAATAGGAGAGAAAAAGAAGCTTAATTATTATGATCAAGATAACACAAGCTTTATGTGGTGATTAACGCAAACAACTAAATGAATTATGCTTGTTACATTGATGTATTAAAACGTGAGTCAATTAAGATTGCAGGTTTTCAGCCCATCCAGCAATCATGTTAGGTTCATCAAAACAATAGATCATGCAAAAAGTACTATCCTACAGTTTGTAACAGACAAAACAGTGCTGGGTGCACAAGAGCATTCCCTATCCAGAAATACAAAAGATCTCACTGAATACATTTAAAAAATGTGGGTTCTGAAGCTGCATGTTCTCTAAAATAAAGAAAATATAGAAACAAGCTTTCCATCCAATTCCATACGTGATCAAGATGCCAAACAACTGAACATTGTCTTGCACGATCATGCCACAAGCAAAAAGAGGAATACTAAGTGTACAGCAACCAGAAAGAGAAGAAAGACAAGCTATGGAATATCTACATCCATTATCAAACAAAACAGATTGAGTACAGCTGTATATAAAACTGCATACAAAAAAACAACCAATCAAAAAGGTAAGCTTCAAAATCTTGAAGTCAACATTAGATCCTCGTAAAAAAGGTAAGCAGTAGATAGCACTGCATGAGTTGTAAAGAACAGATTATAGATATGGACATCATTTAATACAATCCATTGCTCATTGATCTTACCTAGTGCCTAAGGGAGGTCGAAATAGCAGGAAACTGGTGTGTTGTATAGGGAAAATCAATTAAATATTTCCAACGAAGACTGGTGTTTGGACAGCTCTTCTAGATGGTGTTGTAGCCAGAGTCCTCTTTTAGCTCAACACGCCAGTGTCTTCTAATACAGTGGTGCAATTAATCAAATACCATTCTTCGACATTAAACCATAAAAAGCAAACATCCAACACTGTACCAGGTACCACACTATTTTCATGTATATGCAAGTAGATGAGCAAAACTCTACCTATATATCAAAATGATATCAAATAAAGATATGCAAGACATAACCAAAGAATATATGTATTAAAAGCAAAACTTACAAAGCAGATTTCCCAGTGCGAGGATCAATGTAGGTTGTAGTTTTTCTATTATGATCCACAAAATATGGAATTCCATCAACTGTAAATCTCATTTCCCACCCTTCTGGCAGTGGTTTTTCATTCAGATGTCTGGAATGAAGAACAAATAATTGAAAATGGCATAATATATATTGACCTTAAACAGCAAGGGCAGGCATTGAATCAATCACATTATCTCAGATACACATAAAAACAGTTATTATGGATGGCAGTATTTACTGAGTGCAAATAGAAACTTATGAACAATAACTTAGCCTATGTATTCTTAAAAATATGGCTGCACCAAATTACTGTACCGCCGTCACAACAAAAACAAAAAAAGAGTCATATTAACCATGAGAAGCAACGAGTTATCCAAACAAATGTTTAACCATTCCTTTTGATGTTTGTATGTAACACATCAATTCCATTGTCCAGGCTTCACATTGTTCCCTGATCACCTGTGCTCTATAGTGAAAAATCTCCCTAGCTCCTTGCAGTTTCAAATCGCTGACACCATTAGGCATTTGTGTAATTTCACAATCATTCAGGGGGGCTTTGGGCAAATGCTGCCCTTGCAGTTGAACTAGATGTCCAATTGTAACCGTTGCAAGATTGAGGAAACAATAAAGGATAAATGAAATCAGTTTTAAGAAAAAGCACAAAAACACCTGATGCAATCCCTTATTTAACAAAAAAGAGAAAGACTTACTGAGAGCAATAAATACTACGGTGGTGCTTTACACAACAATTAATTTTAACTTAAAAAAAGTAAAAAAAGAAAGCTAAATTTCCTTGTGCATTATACAGCAATTCCAAAGTGGCATCAAAAGTTATATTAAGAGGCTATAAAAGTAAGTTTCCTGCACTGAACCAGGTGGCACTGGAAGCCAGAGTATGAGAACAGGGGTGAAACCAGGGCATGAGAGTATGTCAATTGTGAACAATCACTACTGAACAAAGCAAGACCACCACCAATCTTGTGTACTTCACCTCAGAGACGACAGACAGACAGACACGCACACAAAATTAAGGTACCATATCCCCTATCCTTCACATCAAAGACTGCTTAAGGCTGCAAGTAATTTTTAACTTATAGAAACTGTGCCCATGCCTACACAACTCTTAAGATCTACATACCAGAAAACTAAGAATATCTTGACTCCTGACCTCTAAAAGGCAGCCACTTTCCTAATGCAATTAGGTATTTGCCTATTTCACAATGCAAATCAAAGCACAATTGCACAGCTACCCTAACTAAAAAAAGCTATATCATCCACTAAGCAGTCTAACAAGCCCCGAAAAGCACTTCGGGCCAGCCACTGGTGGGGAAATTCTGTCAAAAAAATAATTACATTCTGTACATACCTGTAGTGTGCAAATGCTTTGCAACATTTGCTGGAATCAGATCTTAAACTATCTCTCAGTTCCCATTTCGTATAATCAACCATACCAAACAAGTAAAATGAGGATTCAGCCTCTATGAAACCAATCATGTTATATACAGATATTAACTCAATGAACAAGGCCTGTTTATGAGCCTCTTCTACCAGTAGCAATCATCAGTGGCCATAAACCCAAAACATCCAATGTGGATGATGAACATATACCTCACACTGCAACAGGAATCAGTGGAACCTCAAGTAGCAAACACTAGAAGTATTATTAGTAGGCCTTTCACAAATGTGAAGGGATTTCTAGAGTGCAAACTGTTACTTCAAGGAGTGCTGGTGCTACTGCAGAGGAAGGGCTAGCAAAGAGGAAAACAGAAATGTAGTTAGCTTTTGGGGAAAAGCCAAGGTTTTAGCTTTTTCCGGAATAGTAGAGTAGGTTTAATGTGTATGAGTTCCAGGGCAAAATTATTCCATAGAGGGGGGCCGAGGAAGGAAAAGGCTCTGCCCCCGGTCCTTGACTTCTTGATTTGCGGAATTGTGGCAAGACAGAGGTTTGCTGAGCTCAATTCTTGCTTGTAGGTAACCAGGGCCTGTCCAGTGTAAGGCTTTATGGATGAGGAGTAGGATCTTAAAGCTGATCCTCTTTCTGATCGGAAGCCACTGGGGATCACTGAGAAGTCGAGATACGGGAGAATAACAAGGCAAACCAAATATTGTTTGCGCTGCTGCGCTCTGGACCATCTGCAGCCCATCAATCAGGTAGTCATGTAGGTCCATATATAATGCATTCCCATTTGTCCAGTCGTGCTGTTATCAAGGCCTAGACCACCTGCTATCTTGCTGACCGAGACAAAAGATTCAGATGGCCAAACAGGTTACCACTACTGCATTAACCTGTGAGTGAAACAAGTGTTGTCCCTCAAACTTAAACCCACGTTTTTGACCGAAGGGGTATGGGTAAGAGGTGGGGGGGGGGGGGACATCTGCTGGCCAGAAGGGCTGCCATGTATCCTCAGTTCCATGTCAAAAGAAGAGGAGCTCGGTCTTCCCCGCATTAAATTTCTGTTGATTCGATGAGAGCCACTGAAAAAATCTGGTGAGGGAGTTTCTAATTTTCTCACCCGGCAATGCATTGTTATTCTTCCAGGGAAAGAGTAGGTGGGTGTCATCAGTGTATGAAACAACCTTGGCCCCAGTGATTCTGCCAGGGGAGTAAGATACACATTGAACAAAGAAGGGCTCAATGCAGAGTGCTATGGCACTCCCACCTTCAACTTACGGGGATTGGCTGAGAAAAGAGGGCAACATACCTCTTGTTGTCTTTCATCAAAGAAAGGATGCTAGCCAATTCCAGGCCTGTCCTCTAATTCTAACAAACTTGAGACTTGCCAGTATGGTGTAATGAGGGATTGTATTGAATGAAGCCAATAAATTCAGCATGACCAGCAGCGCCCTGCCTCCTGTATCAATGCTTAGTCTGATGAAATCGACCACCTCTAGCTGCGCTGTCTCAGTGCTGCAATTGGGACGGAACCCAGATTGACTAGTGTGTAACAGGTTGTTGGCTTCAAAATATGAGAAGAGCTGCTTGTTTATGTGTTTTTCAAAGACGTTAGAAAGAGTCGAAAGTAAAGAGATGGCTCTATAATTGGCTGGATCTGTGGGGTCAGTCTTTTTTTTTATTTTTTTAGAAGCGGCACTATTTTAGCCTGCTTCCATGTTTTGGGCACAGTTTCTGATGAGAGGGAGGTATTGAAAAGCTGGTTCACGAGCGGGTAGATGGCCTCTGCTTCCCGGGATAGGAGGTTGGCAAGGCATGGGTCAGAGGGTGAACCGGATTCAAGAGTCTATCGCTAATAGGTAATCTACCATAGAAACTTGAGAAAAGGTCCCTAAAGAGGTCTTAATGTCATAGGTATGGGAGACTTGCTGACTGGTTCCGGGATTGTTCTCCCCAATGTTATCGTCGGGAATTGTCACTACCCTACTACAGCCCAAGACTCCGCCCTCCTCCCTGGGCGGGGGAGACTTGCTTGAACTGTTGCAATTTTCTCATGAAAGAAAAGAACCTTTTGTTCACGCCATTCTATGGTTGGTAGCTTTTTGGCCTGTCTGGGGTGGTGAATGATTTGACAATTTTAAAAATCTCCTTAGATTGATTTCTAGCATTTAAGATTTTGGTATCAAAATAAAGTTTTTTTGCTAGCTTAATTTCTTTATGATATTTTCTTAATGCTGTATTATACTCAGTTTTAGCGATAGGGCAGTATGCCACCCTCCATTGTCTCTCCCTGTGCTTGCACTCTAGTTTGCTAATTTCAAGGGATTGTGTATACCATGGAGTGGGTGGCTTACTTCGACAATGTTGTTGTCGCCTTTCTGGTGCTAAGGCGGTTGAATTAATTCAACTGTCAATAAGACTAGAATCCTGGTTTATCTCACCGGTGAGCGAAGGCTTTACCTCTTGTAACCTCTTACAGAAGGCTGTAGATTGGACTTTGTTAAAGGCTCTTACCGTTCTGGATAAATAGCCTTTACTGATAGATAAACTCTGTATCTTCGCCCATCTGAACCTAACCATGTAGTGGTCTGACTGGACTAAGGGGTTAGGGGTATCTATTTCGAGAGGTAGGGAAGGGAAGATCTGATCTAATGTATGTCAAGCTAGGTGTGTGGGAGCAAATACTGCCACCAGCCTGCCACTATGAGACATGTTTTTGGACAACTGGGGTGGAAGCCTTCGCTCCCTGAGCCCAGAAACAAAGCATTTCCTGGGTGGAGGTGGGCACACCTCCCCCCAGGCCAGGAAGAGCCATCTGTGGCAGGCAAGCTTCAAAGGCTTTGCTGCCTTTGTAACACGACCCCCAGCCTCTCCTGCTATCAGGAGCAGGCCCACTTTCCGTCTCCCCTCCTTTTCGGCGAGAAGACAGGCAGAAAAAATGTGCACAGCCCAGAAGGTGTGCCCACCTCTACCAACCCCAGCCCTCAGATGGGGGAGGTGAGGTGAAGCACACTCTTCAATGCCTGCCATCTTGCAGATGGCAGGCAATCTCCAATCAGGATTAGGGATTGTGCCTACTCCCCCACGTGGGGTGAGCACACCAAGGGTATAGTCACACCGTAAGGTCAGTAGCCCATTGCCTACTGACCTCGGGACCCCTAAAACGCCCCCTAAATACAGTATTTAGGGGGAAGCACTGAACCAAAAAGATATTCCCGCAACCTAAAAAGAAGGACGAAAGAAGATGCCTAGCACAGGAGACTGCAGAGAAGAACTGACTTGGCCCCAGCTCCACCGGCCGGTCTGCAGTTTCCAGAGATCCTGCGCCAAAAGTCGCCTTGTCCTGCAGCCAGCGACCTCCAGAACCCTGGGAGGACCGACTGTCTTCAACAAAGACCGGATCTCCTGTGAACAGCAGCTCTGTTCAAAAGAAACTCCAAAGACAGACTCTGAGCCTGCTGAGGACAAAGAAAACAGATGCCTGGAACCTCCCGGAAGTCTTCCAGGACCGAGCCTGCAGCCAAAATCCCACACCGGCAACTCCCATTGAAAACGAAAGAGCAACCGATGCCTAAACAGCACCCTACACTCGACCGCCCCTGTGCCGCTGAGGGTGTTTTGAGAGTGCATCCTCGACCCTGGGGGAACCCTGGTTCTAACCCCAGAATACCAAGTTCCAAAAATAAGTACTTACCAGCAAACCATTAACCTCATTTCCTTCATTAGGATTGCATTGACTGCTTTTCTTTGAAAATTCTACTAAGTGTGGAGTTGCTTTGTATGAAACTCTGAAAAACTGCAAATGGACTAAAAGCGAATTACTTACCTTTTGTCTAAGAAATGTCTCAGTGTATATATAGGAATATCACACTGATTAGCAAAAGTAACTTAAAAAGTAACATGCACAGTAATCTGTTAACTGAAAAGTAATTTCAAACTATTGATTTACCTGTAATTTAACCAACTGCATTTGAAACTGCATTCAACTGTTAACCCTCATAAGATTTTGCAAAGTATTATTTTACTTAGCTGCACCAGGTTTGGCGTGGTTCTAGAAATTAAATAACTAAAGAATATTATTTGATACAAACCAATTGGTCTGAGTTCAGTCTTTGAGTGAGTGACATCATTTCTTGCCTGATGGTGTACAAGAAATGCTTAAAACTACCCTCTGATAAAGCCTTACTGCTAGCCCACACTACCACAAATAGAGAGTACGGTGCTATCTACTTTTACCTCTGCCTATCTTTGGGGTTCCACTGGACTCTCTGCACACTATACCTCATTTTGGTATAGTTATACAGACCTTGAAAACAAGGAGAGGGGACTCACAGAGCCAAAAGGCTGGAGCACCCAGGAATACAAGTATAAGAATATGTGTACCTCTTGGCTATTGATCAAATATTGCTATCCTTTCACACATCAAACAAGCTCATATTTCCACTTCATTTTCCCCTCAATACTGAATCTGTAAGCACTTGTCATAAAACAAAAATGGTAAAATATATCTGTATTTTAATAATCAATGTAAATTCATCCAAAAAATCTTGTTAACACAATGAATCATCCACAAAAAATCATACACAATTTAAAATGATAAAATCGCAAAACGTTTTTTTTCAGGTTTTTTTACATGCCATAGGAAGGAGAACAGTAATAGACAAACAATGTGTCATGCATATGTCAATTTGGTTTTACCAAAGGCAGTGTCAGACAGGAGTCACTGATCCCTGTCTTTCCCTAACTGCACCAAATTTAACACATTAAAAGAACAGGCGTCAACGCGTTTCGGTGGTGAAATCTCCACATAGGACCACCTTCCTCAGGACCCAAAATGTTTTCTCCTTGTGTATATATGTGTTCAACTACGATGTCGAATTCACCGGACAACCGTACTTCAGCAAGAATGTCTCCCACATAGGAGTACTTCTAGAGTCCTTGGCGGATGGCTGAGAACTTGCAAAGATTACTTGATACTTGTCATAGGACGCATGGAAAAAGTAGACTTAAGTCCGAGTTCATATTAGTGAAAGTAGACTTCAGTCCGAGCTCCTATCTTTGCAAGTTCTCAGCCATCCGCCAAGGACTCTAGAAGTACTCCTATGTAGGAGACATTCTTGCCGAAGTACGGTTGTACCGGTGAATTCGACATCGTAGTTGAACACATATATACACAAGGAGAAAACATTTTGGGTCCTGAGGAATGTGTCCTATGTGGAGTTTTCACCACCGAAACGCGTCGACACCTGTTCTTTTAATGTGTTAAATTTGGTGCAGTTAGGGAAAGACAGGGATCAGTGACTCATGTCTGACACTGCCTTTGGTAAAACCAAATTGACATATGTATGACACATTGTTTGTCTATTACTGTTCTCCTTCTTATGGCATGTAAAAAAAACCTGCAAAAAAACGTTTTGCGATTTTATCATTTTAAATTGTGTATGATTTTTTGTGGATGATTCATTGTGTTAACAAGATTTTTTGGATGAATTTACATTGATTATTAAAATACAGATATATTTTACCATTTTTGTTTTATGACAAGTGCTTCTTACAGATTCAGTATTGAGGGGAAAATGAAGTGGAAATATGAGCTTGTTTGATGTGTGAAAGGATAGCAATCTTTGATCAATAGCCAAGAGGTACACATATTCTTATACATATAGTTATACAGAGCCAGCTTCTTACACATTTGTATTTTATCCTGGAGAGGACTAAAGCCTGCACTGCCATTTTAAGGTCTGATGTATCTAGGAATGATTTAAGTTTTCTGAGGTAGCTCAGGTGAAACCTGGCGTTTTTGCAGAATGGTAGTACGAAAAAGTGTCCTGAATGACAAGCAGGAAAACAAGGTCTGCTAAGTTCATCATGGAGAGAAGGACTGCTAAACCGCTCTGTTTCTTAAGTTCTGCAAATGTCTCAGTTTAAGTGCAAACATGGTTTAAATCAGACAGCTGTTTTCACTTCATGGAAAGAGCGTTTCCTTTTCAGGTATGAGGCAAAAGCTTCTTAAAAAGCATGATGTTTCAGATGAATTTGCTAGCTAATCATAACGGTTTGAATTTGAAGTAATAATAGATGCATACTAATCCATTTACAAAAGCAAAAAAGGCTCTTAAAGCATGTGTTAGATTGAAAAGCTCCTTATTTCGCCCTTCTTTCTCATCTTCTTCTTGAATTTCAGAGTAAGATCACACGGCCCCCACAGTTAGTGTTACAGTCACTGATTCACCCTGTGCAGTCGTAACATTGCTCCTTGAAAATCATAAAACCAATCTAAAGGACTTCAGCCAAGTCCTTTCATGCTCTCTTTCTCTAAAGAGCATCACCAGTGCTAGGTCCATAAATGTTTTGGCATACCTATGAATCTCAATATGCTGCTTCCCTCAACATTATAATTTCTGATTTTACCTCAAATTTTAGTTTTTTTCACTACATCGTGTGTACCCAGCTGGTACGATGGTGGTGGAGAAATGTTTCTAAGATTTTTTTGTGACACAAATAGGACTAGTCTTTCAGAGGTCAAGGGTGCTGTATCCCTTTCTGACAAGTCTCAAAACATCATGTATTTAGGATTTGTTTTTTGGGGTGGGAGGAGGGGGTTAGTGAGGGGGGCATGTTGGCTTGTTGAACACACAAAAAACAAACGGCATAATAAGTATAAGAGCGAAATGTCTGAATTAATGACGTTGGGTTTCTGCATGTCCACTGATATGAATTATATTGTTCAGGTCATTCAATAAAATCTTAACTTTGCATAATCAAGGTGATCTCAAGACACCACAAGCCTTTGTCTTTTTATCTTTGGCTAAAACATGCCCTACTAAGCCAATTCACTCCACTGCTCCAGGACACAGTGTGCAAACAGGGAATTAATAGAAAGGCAGGACAGTGAAGATTAGGATGCTATTTTCCTTCTCATTTAATCTCTTTGGCTATTGTCCTTGTTAGGAATCTCCACAACAGGAAAGACTGCTCACTTTGCCACTGGATTCAAGCTAGCTTGGCTGATGAAGGGTGTTACCCAGAAACCGGTACCAGGATGCTTGTTTCCGGTTCAGGAAAGACCTGGCTTGGCAATTCGGGCTGGACTGTTCCCATGAGGCACAGGGTCAATACTGATTTGCATATAGCTGGGTCTGAACTGAGTTGGCGAAGTGAGCTAAAGAATGATGATGGATTCAACACAGATCTGTGACTGGGGGTGAGTGTCTGAAAAGTTTCAGCACTCTGCCTATCATCTCTTGTGCTTGCTCAATTACTTCTGTCCATACCATCAAAAGGAAAGAAGCACAGCAGTGGAGCGACAAACATCCTGCAGCAAAGCACATTTTATTGTTCTTGTTGATGATGGCACACAACAGTATTATATTTGCATAACAAATGCAACTTATCTCCTGTATAACCTCTCATTCTCATAGAGCTAAAAAAAATAGGCTAATGTCTGCAAACCTAGAAGGGGAAATAAGGTGTTTGGTTAGAAGGAAAAAATAAACGCCTTCAATACGGTTCTAGACACCATGGTGGCCTCATACACAGGAAAGTTAAGCTCAGGTTTGTAGCCTTTCAGACAGAACCTCAACATACACATTAATGTTAGTTAGATCCCAGCAACAGTTATATGAACAGTGTTACGTTTATCCTAATGCCAAGTTGCCAGCCATGACTTCTCTCAACACATGGTGTACAAAGGTCCAGCTTGTGATTTTTTTTATTATCTTTCTGTGGAAGACACAAAGAGAACAGAGTTTCCTCGTTCTGCAAGCCACTTTACTGTACTGAAGAAACAAATCTAGAAGGAGGACAATCACGTATTTTGAAACTGCATGTTTTCTGTTTTCCTTTCCCGGGAATTGGCAATGAGGTCAATCCCAAAACTAATTCTCAAATAATGTAACCTCCCTTCCAAGACTTTTGTTTTCAGAGAGATAAAGCAGCTCTTTCTTGCCACTTCTCTTGAAAGAGTTTTGTTTTCCAAATGCTTCATAAGTTATATCAACTAAAACTTAAAGAGTACACACAAATTCTCATGTTGGTTTGCAATGGCTATTTTCTGTAATTTGTACATGTAATAAAATGCAGTTTTCTTCTCACATTCTTTCTCTAGCAAATGTCATTTAATGGAACAATGAGTAAATGGCAACCACAAATGTCAATTACTGTAAAAAATGTTAATCTCTCCTGATCACAAAATCAAGACCTTCTCTATCGCCAAATCTACCAAGTAACCACGCCTTTCATATTAACAAAGCATCATCACAAGAAGAGCAAAATGAAATCTGAGATAGCTTCCATTGTCTGCCCCATATAAAACTCAAATGACAACACAACCTTTCAATGGTAATGTGGGATCATTAGCAACAAACAGCAGTAACTCTTCAGTCAATAATACGTAATACTCTTCTCTCCATAGTTTGTAGAGCACAATGGAAGTCAGGAGCATGTGCACCATAGCCCTGGCTGGTGCCTGCTTCTCCATCTTAGTCTACTTCTCTTTGTCTGTACGCCAGGGCGGACACATCCACGAAGAGGGAGGGTGAATTCATGACTACACATGTTACTGAAGTATATAAATGGAGATTACTGGGTTGTCCAGTCACTAGTCTTCCTCTATACTCACGGCAAGACTTAAAAGTAGAACCTTTGGGATGGAAGTGAGTGTAGCGCTTACAGAATTTCCCATATTTGCTTTATTATGCAGCCTGGCCAAAATGAGTATACACACTTGTGGGGCCCGATATAAAGCACAATGTTTGCAGAGTGCATGTGAGGTGGCCTAATTGGAAGGCTTGCTTATTGAAATAAAAAACAGACAGACACTACCTTGGTCTTTAAAGTGTGCTTGTAGCCGCCATCTTCAGAAAGAAGGATAGAAACTCACAGCATTCTAAAATGCAGAAAACCATTAAAATGGGGTAATAGGCATGGTCACCCATTTCCCAAGAGGGGGTTTACCATAAGTGCTGAACAGTAAGTCAGAGGAAGTAATTATTTTATTCCTTTCACTAAAGATGAAGTCAATTCCTAATATACAGGGTGTGAAGAGTCATTTTTGGTGTCGCAGGACGAACTGGTGACAACGGAAGTAATTAAAATCCCCAGCTCTGCGTCACAATCTGCCCTAGGAAAGACGTAGGATAGAATCGGTGGCACTGAAGTCATGGATAACCATGCCCAAAGGCATAACTTTATATTTTACCTTCACACCAACAGGGGGTCAATAGGTCCAAAAACTTAAGAAAGATAATGGAAAGAAATAATTTGCGGTCCCATTAGGACCGTACAGTCCAAACAGGAAAAATCCAATTTAACAGAAATTGAAGAAAAATACTGTGACTCAGAGTTCTTTTAGGTTCCCACGCCTGGTAGATGGAGCTTGTGCAACTACTCTGCAGACAGGACAGACAGGGGGCAAAAGAAAAGAGGTCTGCCACTTCGCATAGTAGAGTAGTCTGGTTGGCTTTGTTCACACCATGGACAAAATATTAGCAATCTGATTTTCCATGGGGCATTATTACATTTTCCTCAGGGAGGCTAAAGGAAGTTGATATAACAGATTCTAAAGTGCCAAACTACTAAGTAGAACAATTAAGACCAGAGGGGACGCACTCGGCAAGCACTCACTCTTTGAAAAGGGGCGCACTCAGTCTTAAAGATCAGATCAATTTAGCTCTAGACATGTGCTTGCTATGGCAGTACTATGAAGTGGATCATATGCATATTGCCACTACAATGTGCTCCAACAGCCTTAAGATACTAGCATTGCATTAAGAAGTCCTTACAGCTAAAGTTAACCCATGCGGCAAGAAAATATCTTCCCAACCTAATTTTACTGTAATGCCCCATTTTAAGATTTCTTCGCCAATTATTTTTACCATGGTATCAGAGAGGTATTTGGAAGTGCCACAAAGGACAAATCACATCTGTGTGCAGGCCAAGCCAATCCCAGTGGAACCTGTTAAAGGAGACATTCTGTCTATGACTACAAAAAATACGAAAAAGATTTCTACTGAGAGCTGTTGGGTCTTTTACAAATTGATCCGGGTTGTATTCAGCAGTACATCACTTCCACAGTGAGGAAGGTAAACACTGGCCTAGATTATTACTAGCTAAATGTACTGCTTGAGAGGCCAGGATGCACACAGATTACTGGCCCTGGAGTTTCTCAGCATCTGAATCTCGTATCCTTCTCTTGATCAGTGTTGTGCTGGGTTGACATAAAGCAGTCAAACTGGCCAAAAAAACGGAAAAGTTCCTCTGCAACGTTTGTTTTGTTTTTACTTTAGGAGCGCTTAATATCGAAACAGGAGATAACCAGAGGAGTAAGCAGTCTATGACTGCTTCCTCCTAGCACATGTACTATATAATCAAACAGGCAATCAGAGTGTAAGGGTTATTACTGATGGAAATGTCTACATTTGGGATAACTTAATGGCTCATATTTTGATCTTATGAACATTTCTTAAAAAATAGAAGGCAAACCCTCACCCACAAACCAAGGTGGCTTGCTTCATCATTTGGTTTGCTTTTTCCATCTGAAATTCATATGGGGAAAGATGGGCCCTGTATTTAGGGAGTGCTTTTTCTGGGCGGTGAAAGATACATATACAAAAGTGAAGCTGAAATGATATTCTTACCCTTGCGTCCTGGGGTCTTCCCACTGAGTAATTCGTGTCGTATGGTTGACATAATACACTCTGCCATTACTGTCTGTCCTTTTCTCTATAAACAATAAAAAAATAATTGTAACCATTTCCATTCAGATTTATTTTACAATCTAAAGCACATTCTTCAAGCAATTAAAAGCTTATAATGAAAACTAAGTCCAAGACATCCTCTATAGAAGTGATGCAACTCATTTGCCCCCCCGTGCAGACCTTAAGTGGGACACCCCAAACAACAGTATCAAAAGAACACCCCCTTCGTCACAGGCACCCACTCTCCAAAGAGCCAATCAACATGGCCTGCGAAGAGTAGCCGGGGCATGACAAGGACGAAAACTGCTGCTTCTGGTCTGTGTGCCCTTCAGAGGCTCCAAAATCCCACAGTCATGGGTAGGTGGCTACAGGTGGTGATCAGAGAAACAATGTAATGTTTGTAAGGCCACGGGCCCAAGCCTCACGTGCCACTTAAGAGACATGCTTGCAGCTAAAACCTTACCATAGCAAAGGAGGGTGCCTTGGGCTACTACCTCTGGCTGGAAATACAGGGGAGGGACAGATCACCCATGAGAACGTTCCTACAAAGGTCACTCACAACTCGAGTCCTTTCAACTGCTTGGGCCTAAACCTGAGCCACAGTGAGCTGGAAAGCATAATAAAATCAAATACAAAAACGCTGTCCCTACTGGGGAACGAGCAGTCGCTGGCCAGAAGGAACCATGGGTGGCTAACACTCTTCAATTACACAAACATATCCCCTCATGGTTACCTCCTTACAACTTACAGTAACCGCAGAAAGGAGCAGTTCTTAAAATACAGACTGGAGAGATTACCCACACTCAATCATTACCCACCTTAGAGAACGAAGGAGTGTGAGGAACTCTGCAGGCCCTGCAGAGAAGCACTAGAGGACATCATCCATTTGCTGTGCCTTTACAAAGCCACCCTGGACGATAGTCAGAATATACTGCGCAAAATGCTCAATGAGAGAAGAATAAGATCATGCAGAGAGGCTGCTGTGGTGTGCTTTATATCTGTGGACTTAAGACTGAACTGTGCGCTGGTAAATTTCCTCAGGATCGTGGAGAAGCGGTTAGTGGCCACAGAATGCAAATGAGGGGATGAGGACTAGCTATCAGGGCATGGAGCAGCTACAGAAGGCCTCATTTGTATTACCGCAGGTGCCTTTTACATGAATACTACATAGCTCTGGGCATTTGCACTTTACTCCAAGGTGGTTAAATGTGAGGAAGCAAGGGGGGGCCCCCTGCAAACTGACGTCAATGCACTTTAGATATAACCTCTCATATATAGCATGGCTCCTTCAAAAGGTAGAGTGCTAGAAATTTTCTCCAACATTAACATTTTGAAGATCTAGCCTATATAGCTTTAGTAGTAACTCTGCCCCATATGGCTCAGCAGTCAGACCGTGTTGATTAGCTAGAAATCTAATGAATTCAAATTTTACTTTGAATCCAGTTCTGTAGCCAAGCTAAATGTAATTGTAATATAATAATTGGATTTTTATTTGGAGACTTGCTATTTTAATGACTGTATAAAATTCAACAATAGGGAACTGGATGATTGTCGAAGTTTTAACGTTGTAAAAGATGAATGTTATAGTTTAAAGGATTATTTGTATTACAATGGTTTAAATTAACTACGCAAATAAAATTGAATCTGAAACTAAGTTCCCTCTGGGGCTGACAGGTCTACTCCCTGAGGAGAGGGGAGCTGATCTGGTATCTGTTTAGAAGCTGGTTCCCCAGTCTCCTTGCCCTTTCTTTTGGAAGGTTGGGCCATTTACTCAAGCTCCAACTCTTCTTTTTCACCCTGAGCTCTACACTATGCTCTGGTTTTCTCACACACACACACTCACTCACTCACATTTACGCTGACGCAGCGTTTCTGCATGGGGTTTTCTTTCGACTTCAGCCCATGCTGAGGATTCCAGATCATTGCTTAAGAGACACTGTACAGGAATTGCAGAAGATACCAACACTATATGGCGCCAGTAACGTCTCCCCATTTTAAGAATACCATCGCCATGGGACGTACCTTAGCAGCATTGAGGACTGCGACCAT
This sequence comes from Triturus cristatus, assembly GCF_964204655.1. Taxonomy (NCBI): domain Eukaryota; kingdom Metazoa; phylum Chordata; class Amphibia; order Caudata; family Salamandridae; genus Triturus; species Triturus cristatus. Next base: position 1,374,897,357 of record NC_140590.1, on the reverse strand, counting down.
AGTGACACTAGCACCAGTGTCCCTCAGTGCATCAACTCTAATCCAATTGATATTTGGCTGTTGTCTATATCTTGAAAAACAAAGGTAACCAACCCTCTAAGACTAGAGTTGACAGTGTGCGCTCTCTGACCTGGTCAGGGCTCATCTGGGATCCCATCTGGAGACTCACTATTACATTTATTGCAGGAGTACTAGAGGCATTATTTCTGTTGGTACAGGTAAGGTTTCAAGTTCGGTGTCCAACAGCTCTACAATCATGACACCAGGCCTTTTTGGGATCCAGTTCCTACCCTGGTACCCATCATTAGACTGTGTAGAGTTCCTGGGATCACCCTTCTGAACAGATTTTGGGGGGGCCTTTAGAAGACTGTTTTTTCCTTTTGCTTTATCACCATCGTTCCCTTGGGTGGTTTTTTTTGCCTCTTTGTTTTGGTCTCCCCCACTAGAGGTAGTTTTGGTCACCCTTGTTTTGGTGCAGTGGCCCAACTTCTTCCCCAACTCGAGGCGAGAGTGGACCTAGTTCTACCAGGTACTGATGTAATTTCTCTTGATAACAATTACTTAACAGGTGCTCTTTCATCAATAAATGGTAAAGCCCATCATAATCATGCACAATGTTACCTTTCAACCAGCCACCTAGTGTTTTACTTCAAAGTCTAAAAATATACCCAGGACAGACTCTGGGTGTTTCGAGTCTCCCTGAACCTGATCCTGTATTCCTCAGTGGTGAGTCCAAAGCCCTCAATCAGGGTATCCTTCATGAGGTCACAAGACTCACTGTCTGCCTCATTCAGTGTCAGGAATCTATCCCTACACTTTCCTGAGAACAGCTCCCAGAGCAAACAGCCCCAATACTTTTTTTTAGTTCCCTCAGTTGACAAGCCCCCTCAAAGGATGTAAACCATTTGGTGATACCACCTTCTGTGTATTTGGGGACAATGCCTTTGGGGATGTTAGGGTCAAAGCCATCTCCCTATTTATAATTTTGCTGCCACCAGAGATGTGTCCTAGGCCCATCTCGGCACTTTCCTTTTCTATTGCCAGGAGTTTAGCCTTTAATGCTATTTTCTTGGCTAGTTTCTGAAGATCTGCATCTCCAGGGTCTATCTTTTCTGGGACACTACTAGGAGTGATGCCAGTGGTATTGCTTTCTGAAGAGGTAGAGGTGGAACCAGTGTCAACCTCACGCACATCTTGGTCCTCATCTTCTTCCCCTGGGAGGACTTTTTACTTGCCAAGGCCCTGTCATTTTCTACCTGCAACTGCTGCAGATGAGCTTTTGTGGGATTATGTCCCATGGCATTTTTCCATGCCTTACAGAGCTCCCTGAGTTGGGGTACTCTAAAGTACTCATAGGGAGGCGAGTTGAGTTCCTGGGTGGCCCCTTCTACAGACAGAATAACTTATTTTAAAAAATGCTAAGAACTGCTAAAGGACTAACTTCTTTAATATTTTTTAATTCTAAACAGTTTTGTGAAATGACTAAGCCTGGGCAAAGCACTACGCTACGCTCGCGTAGTTTGCGAAGTTCGCACTACTTCGCGACATGCACGTAGCACAGTGCGAACACGCGTAGCGTAGTGTTGCGTAGTGCTGCGGTCATTTTTTGCATGCTCACGGTCCTCAACGTCAAGTTGGCGACCACAAGCTAGCAAAATGACATCCCGGCGAGACTTTTTCCTTGTTCGCGATCAGCAACATCAAGTTGGCGATCGCGAGCATGGAAAATAAACCTCCCGGCGAGATTCCCAACGCGAGGAGGTCAGGTTTCTCATTGCGAGTGGTCGCATAGGCTCGCGACCTCTCGCGATGAGAAACTACCAGTTCGCGTTGAGAAAGCTGCCGCTCGAGTAAAAATCTACTAGAGCATCAGAAAACTACAGCGCGCACTGTGCAAGATGCCATTTTCAATGATTGCACAGTGCCGGTTGCTTGTCCGCACTGTGCAATCATTGAAAACGACATCTGGCACAGTGCGAACAAGGTACTACGCAGTTCGCGAAGTGCTACGCGTAGCTCGCGTAGTGCGAACTTCACTTTGCGTAGCTTCGCGAAGTGCTACTTCGCGAACTACGCCCAGGGTTAGAAATGACTTAACCAAGGCCCTATGAGCTATCTTAAAACAATTTCAAAAAAATGTATATGTGGAAAAAATGTTTTTAACTAGAGACCATTTTGGATTCCTCTGTGAAATCACTTATCAACCAATTGGTACAGCAAATATCGAGTCTTCTATCTTACCATTGCACCACCAACGTAGGAAGCCGACTTTTTATGTGATAAGTTGATATACCATGTAGAGTCCAGAGATTCCCTTATATGTAGACAGAGTCTTGCTATGCCATCCCAAAGTGCTCTACTAGCGTTTAGTGTGGGCAAGCAGCCTTAGGCTTAACACAGAGGAGTGCAAGACATTTGTAAATACACACAATGATTAATAAATGACAACACGACTCAAGAAGATCCACACCAATTTATAAAAATAGCAAGTATCTTCATATATGTTTAAGCATCAGAGAAAAATCGTTCAGGTAGCTACGTTTTTAAATATAAATTCTTTTCACTTTAAAAAGTGGACACTGCAATTTCTGAGTTCTGCAATTTTTATCCTATGGCAGGAAGAACAAGTTCTGCAAACAGGCACAATACATCGACTGACAGGACCAATCTCCAGGAGTTAAGGTCCACGGCAGCACTAACAGTACACCACCAGCGGCACGATGGCGGCCGGGTGCAGAATGCAAATCGGCATTTGGAGCCCAATACGTTACAATGAAGATCGGACACAGTAAAAAGAGCCTGCAGGCGCTGATTAGGAAGCCAGTCAGGAGGAACCAACGGGGCGGTCAAGGCTGGTGATGTTTGGGGTCTTAGGGACACCTGGGGTCCTCTTCTCCACAGCCCGGGGGCAACGATGCAGAGGTGTCTATAGGCATCTGCTTTCTCTTACCAGGAGCAGTCGAGGTGTCCTGCTTACAGAGGCTGCAGGCGAGGTCGGAGAGTCCATGAGGGGTGAAACCATGATGGACTTGAGCTCTGGAGGGCTGGGAAACTTGTTGGCACCAATGGCCCACTTCAACTCGGGCAGGAGACGACTGGTGCAGTGGTGGCTTCAGGTGTCCAGTTTTGGCAGTTCCGGAGGCCTCAGACTCTTCTCTTTCTTCGGGGGGGTCTTGGTCTTTATTGAAGGCAGGCAGTCCTCCCAGGTTTTGAAGGCATACAGCTGCAGGACGAGTCGTTTCGAACACAGGTTCGACAGTACAGCAGGGCTGGGCCAGGTCAGGTGCTCTCTTCAGTCTTCTGTGGCTCCTTCTGTCCTCCTTCGTAGATTTTCAGGATCTGCTTTTCTGGTGCCAGGGACACCACTAAATACTGAATTAGGGGAGTGTATGGTATGCTGACCCTTGGGGTCACTATGCCCCCTATATGACCACTTCCTGTGGGAAGTGGAGATAACCCGTCCCAGAATTCCTACGTATGCCACCACAAAGATGGTTACTTCTGAAAAATCGAGTTCCCCTCACAGTAGCCCACCTTAGTGGCGGTACTAGCCTGGATGTGGCCGGCCGAACTGAGTAGCAAATTGTCCTGTCTGTCCAGGTGCCAAGGGGGCTCTGAACTGGTGTGGCTTTCTCTTTGAGGGGAGCCAGGTGCGCATTCCAAAGACATCAGCTTCTTTGAAGCTCGCTGGCCCAAGTAGGCTAAGAAGTAGGTCATCCTGTGGGAGGAGGTGTTACACCCACTTCCCAGACAGGGTCTAGGAGGTCAGAACAGCGTCTCGGTGCCAGGCTGTCAGAAACTAGTCCGCAAGGACACCAGAGGCTGGTAGATTTCCAGGGGGCACCTCTAAGGTGCCCTCTGAGTGCATGCATTGGCAAATCCGACACGGACATCAGTCTGGGTTTACTAATACGAGATGTTTGATAGCAAACATCACTATTTTCAGAGAAGTCATTGTGTAGCTGGGAAACTCGTTTTGACCAGTGCCCAGCAAGGTTCTAAAATGGCTTCCCTGAACACTTGAGCTGGCAGTAATAGGACTGACCAGCACAGGGGCATAAATGTTCATGCAGGTATGCCCTCACATGTAATAGTCAGCACACTGTCTTAGGGCTGTAAGGCCTGCCGTAGCAGTGACTTTCTAATATTACATGCAGTGTTAGGGACAGTGCACATAGGGATGTGTGACATGTCGTGTTTTCACTTTTGTCTGCACCAAGACAGGCAGCCTGCAATGACAGTCTTGCATGTGCTTGGTGAGGGGTTCCTTAGGGTGGCACAATTTGTGCTGCAGCCCTTAGGGGCCCTCTTTAGTACCTCAGGCCTTAGGCACCAGGGTACTATTTACAAGGGACTTATGGAGGGTGCTAAAAGTTTTTACCAATTGGAGGAATAATTGTACAGTTTTGGGAAAGAGCTCTGCGCTGGGGTACTGGTTAGTAGGAACCCAGTGCACTTTCAGTCGAAATCACATCATTTATCAGGCAAAAAGTGGGGGTGACCATGTCAAAAAAGGGCACTTTCCGCTTGACAGTGCACACTGGAAGTGGACGCAGTGGCTGAAAAAGAGGTAGAAGCCGTCGGAATGCCTGCATCCTCTGGGGGTTGGGTAAATGTTTATCCACAATTCTATTTACCCATGGAGAAAAATATCTGTACCAAACAATGGTTCAAGGGCAGGAGGATAAGCGCATTTGGAATCTACAGCACTATATGCAACAAACAAATGTTTACCGGCTAATTAACATTTTGTTCATAGCAAGTCTGGCTGTAGATAGGTATGCTGTGCAAAGACTGCAAAACTGCACTCCCCAAAGCGGTGGCTAGCCAGTGGAAGGTGCAGAGGTCTGAAACAAAGTCTTAAGGACAGTTTGACCCACCTTGAACTTTTTTTCTTCAAAGGATGTCGACACAATAATGTTTTATGAATGTGCTTACAAATGTCTGCTGTAGGTAAATTCCCCAGAAAAAGCCATAGTAGTGCATGCTTGTGGGTGGAATGTGGTCTGGGGCAAAAAGGTAGAGATCTTTTAGCTTTAGTGTAACTTGTTTTGATACATTTAACAATCCACTTACCCTTTGAAATGGCATATCCTTTATGAGGATAGGGAAAATCTACAACAGGTGTTGTGTTTTAGAAAGGGTTTTGGCTCTGTCAACGTGATACACAAGAGCACGTTTAATGTCAAGGGTGTGGAGTGCTCTTTCAACTACCAAGTCAGGCTGTGGGAAAAAAACTGAAAGCTCAAAGGATTGGTTAAGGTGAAAAGGAGAGAGCAACCTGGGCAAAAACTTGGAATTAGTTCAAAAACAACTTTGTCTTAAAGTACTTGGAAAAAGGGTTCTTGAAGTGTGAGGACGAATATGCCTCGTTATCCCGCAGTCTTTTTCCCCGCAGGGAATTACAACGCGGTCGTAACAACGACTTGCGGAGGGGGGGCGCTGGATGTTTGAATAGTCTAATTTACTATTCCAACTCCAGTCTGTGCCGACAGGGAAGGTGTTGAATTTTAAATCCAACACCTACTCCCCCCTCCGCAAGTCGTTGTTCCGACTTGTAGAGTAATGGTATGCGGAATTAAAACGCGGTCGTTGTAACGACCGCGTTGTAATTCCCTGCGGGGAAAAAGTTTTGTGGTAAACGTTGTTTATCGTGAGGGACTGCAATCCACTAATGCGTCTGAGTGAGATGATTGCATTGAGGAAGGGAACCTTGCAGGAGAGGAACTGTAGGGAGCATGAATGCAAGGGCTCAAAGGGTGCCCCTCCATTATTCTGGTGAGAACAATTTTAAGGTTCCAGACTGGGGCAGGGAGTGCTTTCAGTGAGATTATTTGCTTGAGGCTCTCCATGAAAGCTCTGATCACAGGGAGCTTGGAGAGGAGAATATTCTCTATTCTGAGTGTATGCTGCAATAGCTGTTAGGTGTAGTCGGGTTGAGGTATAAACCAAGCCGGACTTTTGAAGGTGTAGAGGTTAACAAATAACGCCCTGCATCTTATGGGGGAGTGGGTTATTATTTACGGTACAGTAATGCACAAAAGATTTCCATAGCAGGTGCATGTGGTAGCTCCATGAGCTTCTCGGAGTATTGTCCACGCACTCCTATAGCAACCCAAGGTAACCAAACTATGACTTCAGGAGCCAGGTTCAGATGCCTGGTGTCTTAGTGTCTGACTTTACTGTGATCTTGAGTGAAAAGGTTCGGCCTGTTGGAAAGCTTCTCATGCAGGCCAATGGACATCAAAATGCAGGGTGGGAATAGTAGCAAATCATATTTGTGGCCGTTGCATGGGGGGGATCGTTTGGGCTCATGGTCGCAAGCAGTCGCTATAGCTCCGGATGGCTTTATATATCTGGGGGTGTTTCTATCCACGTCTCAATCTATTTCGTGGGATAGGAATTTGGCCTCCCTGTGGGCGCAGACGGCAGACCAGGTCCACGTGTGGTCTCAGCTGCCGCTCTCCCTACTTGGTAGATCTGCCATATTCAAAATGGTATCCCTGCCCCGCTTACTCTATCAGCTCCAGAACCACCCTTACTACATACGGCCGACATGGTTCCGGCAATTAAACGTGATCATCGCTCGATTTCTTTGGGATGGAGGAGCGGCGAGCGTATGCAGTGGAGCGTTGGCGCAAGGGGGCCATGTCGCTACATCAGATCCTTTATTCCAGCCGGCAACTTAAGGCTTTGCCATCGGCTACCAGAACGGTATTTGAGGTGTGGAAACGAGTGCTGCGTGAGATGGGCTAGTGGGGTAAACTGACGAGGGAAACCCCCTTATGGCGCAATGGCCAGCTGTCCCTAGTAATGCAGCTACCCGGGTTTCAGGGTTGAAAGGCCATTGGCATTGACACAATAGGGGTAGTTATGCATGGTAGTAGCTTGAAGTCCTTTATAAAAATACAGACAACATTGAATATGCCTCGCACACAATTTTACAAGTACCTACAACTGAGACATGCCCTCTCCCCATACTTGGCACAACAAGATACTGTACCTGAATTTAACCATATCAAGGCCAAAGTTTTTATGGGGGATCTGGGGGATCACAAAATAACTAAGATCTACTGGACGCTCATAAACACTCCCACCACACTGCATAAAACACGGGAGGCATGGCAGCTAGACCTGGGGTCACTTGACGAAGACGATTGGGTGGAGGCGCATGACTCTCCATGTGGCGCAGCAATAGCTGCACGCCTGCGGCTGATCCAATTCAAGTACCTGCATCGGGTGTACTTCCCCCTTATATAAGCTCTGGCGGGCGAGACTGATTGCGTCCCCTGAATGCTTGCGATGTGGGGCAACTGAGGGAAACTTCTTCCACACAATATAGCAGTGTACGTCCTTGTTGCGGTTTTGGAGGGGGGTTGCTGCGTGCCTTTCGGAGGTCCTGGGCTTGGAAATTCAACCCATGCCTCGATTATTTATGCTTCATATTACTAAGGGAATAGGTGGCAATAGATATAAGCGTCACTTACTATTTCTAGGCCTCACGCTAGCTAAGCGCGATGTGGCTAGGATGTGGAAGAGTGAGTCTCCGCCGTTGGTTGCGTCCTGGAAGAAGGGACTTGACTTCTGTATGGGTCTAGAGATCCCGGTCTTTACAGCGAGAGGGTGCCCCCAGAAACATAAGATATAGAAGCGGTGGTCGGACTATCCTCCTTCCTCTGCCTCGGATGTCGAAGACTTGCTGGTTTAATGGTATTTTGCTATGCTATGGATGTAGACCTAATCTATATGTGTACTAAATTGCATCGACATACACGTCTTAGATCGTTGGATACCTCCAATGATTTTGTTATGGCACTATTGTTTTTTTGCTACAATTTTATTGTTCTCCTTTTTCTTGTGATTTTCATATCAACATGGATATATTATTATGGAAAATGTTGAAATCAATGCTGCTTGTCATTATCCTTTACTGGCGTTTCATACAACGTCGGATCTGTATCAGCTTTCAACAATAAAATGGAGTTGTAAAAAAAGAAATGCAGGGTGGAGAACCATGGTTGTCTGGCCCATGTTGGAACAACCCGAGTGAGGGATGTTTGACTCAACTTCCTGTCCACGAGTGGGATCAGTAGGAAAGGAGGAAAAGCACAGGCAAAGATCCCTGACCAGGTGATCTACAGAGCATTCCAAATGGACTGGGGGTGTGGAAAACTGGTGGCCCAAGTTTTGACATTTTGCATTTTCTGCTGTGGCAAACAGATCTAGGTTTGGGGTGCCCCAACTGAAGAAGTATGGGAGTAGGAATAGCGGGTGGAGTTCCCACTCCTGGACTTGTTGCTGAGACCTGCTGAGCAGGTCTGCAAAGTCATTGTCCACTCGAGGTGCGTACTGTGCCTGCTGATAAACCTGGTGATGAGTGGCCCAGCACCAAATAGCTTGGGCTGATAAGTGAGGCGAGTGAGTGCCCCCCTGTTTCTGCATGTAGAATAGGACGGTCATGATGTTGTTATGCACCAGGACTACTTTGACTTGGATGTGGAGGAGAAAGACTATTAGAGCTAGTTGAATGACTAAGAGCTCCAAGGGGTTGATGTGGAGACCTCACAGATGAGGTGTTTGAGTGTGCCACCCAGCCAACTAACGATGCACTCAAGGTGCTGGGCACTTGCGGAATAGAGTCTTTAAAGGGCCTGCCCTGAAATAAATTCTTGCTGTTCCATCACAGCAGAGAGCAATGGGTGCTGCCCTTACTAACACTAGATCCTCCATGTGATCCTTCGCTTGTGACCATTAGCTGAAAAGGCATCACTGAAGAGGGCGTATATGAACCCTAGTATGGGGCACTATGGCAATGTATACATGCGGCCAGAATTCTTAGGAGTGCAAACTAAAATGTGACTGAGTGGCTAAAAAAGAGGCAGCAGTTGTTGGAAAAAGGCTTTTTGGACTACTGAATTGACGACTGCCCCTAGGAAGGGTTGGACCTGAAGTGACTTTACATCAGACTTTGTGGCATTCACTGTGAACCCTAATCTGTGAAGCAGGGAGACTATGCTGAGGCTGTATGCCAGGAATTTGTGTATGCTTGCACTCTTGATCAGCCAATCGTCGATGTAAGGGAACACATGGATTATCTTCTTACTTAAATAAGTGGCTATCACTGCTAGACATTTGGAGAAGATTCTTGGAGCCATGGATACTTCAAAAGGCAGCACATTGAACTGGTAGTGTTTACCACTTACCATGAAGTGTAGGTAGTGTCAAAGAGATAGGTGAATCAGGATGGTAAAGTAGGCATCCTTCAAGTCAAAGGTGGCCATGAAGTTGACTTACTGCAGCAGTGGAAGGACATCCTGTATGGTGACCATGTGAAAGTGCTCTGACAGGATGAAGCTTATGAGAGGACAGGTTGAGGATTGGTCTGAGGGATCAGTCCTTTTTTGGGATGAGGAAGTACAGGGAAAAGATGCCCTTGCCCGGATGCTGAGGGGGCACTGGCTCTATGCCACTATTTGACAGGAGTGCCTGAACCTCCTGTTGGAGGAGCACAAGATGTTAATGGCTGAGGGTGTGAGGAGACTGGGTATTTGGCGGAGTGGTTATGATATTTAGGCAGTAGCCGTGCTCTATAATAGAAGAACTCCATGTGCCAGTAGTGATCTCTTCCCGGCTGGGAAGAAATTCCTGAAGTCTAATGTGTTGTGTAAACGGGGGGATGCTGGGTAGGTAAATTGTTGGGAGTGCAGACTCCCTTGCTGGGGTGCCTCTGCCTCTACCCTTAGAGTTATCTCTAAATGAGTCCTGTCCTCTACCACCCTGGTGCAGATAGCTCTTGCTTCTGGCCTTGGTAGGAGTAGGTGGGTTCTGGGGATGTGGGTTTTGAGCCTTCTCTATAATGCAGTCTGCAAAAGGAACCCCTGCCAGAGGGTAACTGCAAGTCACCCATCGCCATCACAATATAGTTGTCCTTTTTGATTTCAAGCTCAAGTTTCAACCTGAGGTCTGGAGAGATACTCCCCATCAAACGCAAGGTTGACGAGATGCTGTTGCACCTCAGGTTTGAAACCAGACACTCAGAGCCAAAAATGGTGCCGCAAAGTAATGGCGGTGTTGTTGACTCATGCAGCGGTATCCGCTAATTTGAGGAAAAGTAGTGCACGGTTTACTCAGAACTCACAGTGTGGGAGGTCTGCTGTGAAAAGCTGTCTCTTTAATCAGAGGCATAAGAGCCGGGAAAAGAGAACAGGCTGACAAAGTTGAGCAGGAAATTATACAACTAGAAAAGGAGCTGCTGGCAAGGGGAAAGATACCAGAGGACCATGGATTAGCGTGTGTAAATAGGAGTATCGTGACAAAGGACAGGGCAGGAACCACAGCCCTAGCCTCACAATAGTGTCAGACTGTATGAAGTAGGAAATAAGGCAAGGAAGCTCCAAGCGTGGTTGGCAAAGAGGGAGAGAGACAGAAACCGGGTACAGGAGAGTTGACAACATACCAGCCAAGAGACACAATGAGATAGCGGCAGAATTCACAAAGTACTACAGTGAACTCTATTCATCAGCACTAGATAGATCGTCCAGTGAGATCAAAGAATTCCTACATTTGCTTACCGACCCTATCACAGGAGGAAGGCCAAGACTTAGATGCAGACATAGGTGAGGAGAAGATAATTACAGACATCAGGACATGCAAGCAGGAAAAGCGCTGGTTCCCACTGGTTTGCTTACTGAGCTATATAAGCGCATGACCAGTACCTTGGCACCACATGAGACAAATGTTACTCGCAGCGAAGGACAGGGGATGGCTACTCCATGACCAAAGAATGGCCACGATCGTGACTATCCTGAAGAAAAGCAAACTACCAGATGAACGTGCCTCTTAAAGGCCTGTATCACTACTCAATGAAGAGAGTAAGATCCTAGCGAAAGAATTAGCTACCCGCTTATTACAGGACATCTCCTGATTGGTGTACCCTGACCAGTCTGGCTTTATGCCACATAGGTGGACCAGGCTGAACCTTAGATGCCTTTATGACCGCATGCACTGGCTGAGGGAGTGCCAGAAGGCGACAGACCTGTCCCTTGATGCCGCTAAAGCTTTTGACACCTTAAAATGGCAATCATACATTGAGTGCTGAAAAAAGTGGGAATAGGTCCATGCTTCCGACACTGGATAAAGCTACTCTTCGAATGCTCATTGACAAGAGTCTGTCCAAACTCAGGCGAAAAGTGTACAATGGAGGCACTGCACTACTGGTTTGTCAAAGATATTGCTGGGCATCGCAACTGGTGCTAATTAACGGATAGGCCTTCGTGCTGCAGTAAGAATTGTCCCTAAAGGCATATCAAGAGGCATGGGAGAAAGGGGATACCCAACAACGCTGTATATGTCAGAGAGGGCAACAAATCTGCTAGCCCACACAGATTCACTGAGGAATGCCTGGTGAGAGGTCAACAGATACTGTGAATGGGAGAACAAACTAACACTTCAAACCCCACCATGCGACAGCGCGGCCCTGGCAGAGGTGTAATATACTCAGGGAGCCTGAAAATGGGATAGGATAGAAATAAGCAAACTGGGAGACCTATGGCAGGAAGAGGAAATGACAGAATGGAAAGTCTTTAAAGACGAGTATCAAACGGTGGAAGCGGAGGTCTTCATGTACCTCCCTGTGAGTCATGCTCTGAGGACCCAGGTGCCAGTGGGAGTGGAAATGCCAGAGAAATCCCTGCTAGAGGAACACCTACTGAGGGAACCACTAATGGAAAAAGCCATCTCGTGGACATATAAAAAATTTCTCTGTAACTCTCCAAATGTCCTAGAGAAACTGAAAGAGAACTGGGCCCACGATTTGGGGGACATTGAGGAAGGGGAGTATGAAGAAGCCCTCTGGGCACTCAGGGAGATTGGAATCTGGGCTAGCTTACGACTGATCCAACGCCGGATAATCCTTAAATCCGACTATAAGAGATCTAGACTACACAAGATGTGGGTGACTAGGACAGGCATGTGTGCTAGGGGATGCAATAGGCTGGGCACTTTCCTCTGCACTCTATGGGAATGTCCAAAACTAACAACCTATGGAAAGGCAGTGTGAACATGTTTGAGACAGGTCACAGGAACCCAGGAGGAGCTCACACCCAAGCTGGTAATATCAACACTTAGTGTAATTACCCCAATGACTGCCCCATGTTGCCTCCCCCCACCAACACACACCAAAACTCTCTTGAGGTTAGGGCTGAATGTGGCAAAAAGAAACATGGCCCAAAAATGGGAATCGAATACCCCACCGGATTTGACCACCTTCAAAAGTTATATGGACTGGTGTGTGGTGGCAGAAAAACAGGGATATTAAGGGAGGGGATGCCTAAAGACATGGCAACAATGTTGAGCCTATCCAGGACTGTAAAGGAGATCGAGTGGGCACAGGAGGGAGAACAAAAACAGACACCAAGGAAATTATGTGGAAATAGGGGAAAAGAGGAGAAGGGAACAAAGCTACTGCAATTGTGACAAGGATCGAATATATTATATGTCTTATCCGTATTGGCTGTTATAAAACTAATAACATGTTTTTTGTTTTTTTTAAACCAGTACCGTCACCAGAAGAAGCTAATAGGTTTGTTAACTTTCTCCTAAACGTAGAGTTGTACAGAGAAGAGATCTTATTGATCTGCATTTACTTTAACTAAGGTGCACAACAAGTAAGTGGTACTTACTTCTGTGCCCACAGATCTGTAAATCCTACTTTCCAAGCAGTGCATATTGTACATATGCGTTTGTAAATTAATCTCTAAATTCATTATTCCTGGGATAGCAAGCCCTTTACATAAGAACTTTCTCAACCAGAAGTCAAAAGTGTGATGATCAGAGGACCAAGCTTAAACTGCATCCAGAATTCATACCACTGGTCCTAGCAGTGGTGAGTGGTGGAAAGCGAACTGAACTGATAGATTTCCTAAGTGCTGACAAGCACCTGGAACTGCAGCCATTCACTGAATCATGGAATCTGCCGATTTTGAGCTTTCACAATCCTCATCTTCAGCAAGAAGGATGCAGAGGGAAATGTTCTTGTGCAATGCTTTGTACATAATCTCAATAGCCAGAAAGCAAGGAATACATGGGTGACAGCCCTCTCCAAATCCCTTTTAGTTCATGTGAAACACACTGGTGAATCTGGCTGAGTTAGAAAGATGGTCTTTATCTGAGGCATATTAATATACAAGATGTCTTCTCCAAGTAAACTACACTACAATTCCCGAAGAAATAATTTCATATTCTGTCAGTGAAAATGAAAAAAATGTTTTGTCAAGAGAAAACAACTGAAGGAAAGCAGTCCCTAAACTTGAAACAATCACGTTAGTATCTTGTCACTGCTTTTAGCACAAAGATTAGAAACCAGAGAAGAGTTACAAACGTTTGATAATGTTCTTTCTGACGGACAAACCGTATCATTGTCCCTTACATGATCTTTCAAAGACAGAATGTTGTGCTTGGAAGATGTGTTGCAATAACTGCTCACTAACACCAGGTGTCGCTACACAACCCCAATTACGGCATGAGAGAATCCATAGTAAGTGACATGAACAATACAAAACAATGCACCACAGGAGCCAGTGATATGAGTATTGCCAATTGTTTCTGCGTCATATAGAGTTTAAGAACACAATTTAGCAAAGGCAATTTCAGAATACAAATTTCAAATCAACTAGCTACAGTAATTAGCACCCTCAGTGAAAAACAGGAGGCAAAACAGTGTTAAACGATCTATGGAAAACAGAGTATCCATCTTAAAGAAAATGTACTTGGTGCTTAATTTTCCCTACTAGTAGATACTGCCTTTTTGCAGATTCCCTATCCGAACCACCCTCAAAGCCATTCAAAAAGGAGGAGGGTAAGAGGTCTAGGTGATGAGTAAGAGTCCAATATGACCTCTCTGAAGCACAGCCCTCCAACACTGAGATTCCACTATCACATGGGCATTAAAGGAACTGTGTTTGGATAAGTAATTCAAAGTTGGTTTGGTAGCAACCACAAACAGACAGTCTGCCCCATGGATGGGAAGAAGGAGCACCTTCGCCTCCAGGCGAGTGCACCCTGAATCCTCTACAAGGGACCTTTAACTACAACCTGCCTTACCTAACCTACATCCACCATATCCCTCAAGTAAGTTATCTCTAGCACAGTGTCTTTCACTTACAATGAGGTGGGCAAGTACCTTCTGCTATGCAGCCTATTAGCCTCTGCTCCATCTTAAATAAAGAAAAATATAGGAAAACGGTCAGTGAAATCACCTCAAAAACTTGAATTATTTAAAGCCAAAAGGTTTCACCTCTGCTAAATCTACTGGCTTTGTCAAATGTTTTTTAAGAAATGTTGCACAGCAGCGCTAGATGGGGTACAACATGGCTTAAGGCTTTTTTTTTTTTAAAAAGAGCTATGACGCGAACAGCGATGACCATTTAACTTTAAGACTTGCTGCGCAGCACCTGGTGCTGCTATGTACCATGCCTAATATACATTGTCCAAAAAATAGATTTCGTTGAGGTGAAATCTATTGGCTTTGCCAATGCTTGTTTTAGGCAGGTTTCCCCTCACTACTACTGCACCGTGTCCCTCACGCTGGAGTCATACACGGCAGCATCCCTCCCTCCTGAAAGACAGTTCCGTACATGGACGTATGCCTAGGAGTGAAAAGAAAAGTGCTAGACGTGGTGGTGCAGTCAGAAGTGAGGGTTCACAAGACTTAGCAGCTAATGGTGAATGATGCGCAGCGACGCACGGAGTCAAGCGCCTCAAAGTCAAAGATTCACAGTGCCACACAGAACCAAGCTGTGGATCCAAATCTTACAGTGCCACACAAGATTCAAATATCTCTATGCTGCACCCTATTTCTGCTGCCTTTTTCACCCAGATTACCCCAAGAAATGAATATCTGCCTACAATCGTTAGTTCTATGTGGCATAAAGCACCAAGAAGCAGGTAGAAATGTAGTGCTACATACTGAAAACTTATAACTAGAACTGACTTACTCTATATAAATCAGAATCGGGTTCAATGTCTACTAGTGAGAACCAGCAAGATGACACAAATATGACAAATAAAAGTTGAGATCGAAGAAGTTAAGTTATTTTTAGCACCGCAAGTGAGCACGATGGGCACAATATCCCAAATAACAGGAGTGGTAGCTATACACAAACTGCACATTGTGCAAAGCAAAAGCAGTGGGTTCATTATCACGACACACAGCATGCCATGAGCCAGTGGCACGAAGCACAACACACAATGTACACTGAAAGCCAGGATTGTGCCCGTCTAAACTGTCCATCAAGAGATATGTGTGTTAAACCTTCCACCATGTACACAACATCAGGAGCTAAGAGGAAAGGACCCCCATGGGAAGCACACATTGTGCATTAAGGAGTGGCGTACACTGTTCCCGCGCATATTGTACGCCACATGCTAGGGATGGAGCATACACACATTTTAATCCCTGAGACAGAACAGTAAAGGCAATCCACGAGCGCACAAGGCGCTATAGAGCGGCGGTGGGGGGGGGGGGGGGGGGGGGGGGTAAAAATCCTGTAGATGGGGTCGGCAAGACCATTAGAGACGACCTGCAGATGAGCCCGTATGGAGTGCTCCTTGGTAACGTAAAAAAATAAAAAAACATTACCTGCAGAGTATGTAGCAAGTGGAAGACAAAGACCGCAAATTTGTACTTGGTCCAAACTCCAAGCCAGGCAAGGACAGCAAAGCAAGAGAAGAAGTGAAAGTTGACGATGTGCAGAGGATGTTCTGGACAATTAGAAGCACATAAATTAGAGCGACGTTGAAATAAACCAATAGAAAGTTCAGGTAAGTAAGGGGCGGGTTCTAAGCTCTTAAGCAAAAAAAAAAAATATTCACAAAAGACTGCTCGCAGGCCAAACATAAAAAGAAATGTCAGACCCTCAAAATTTCCTTACTCTAAAAAAATGTGATAAACAATGAGAAGACTGACAATGCTTCTAGCTCTCCAACACTGCATGCTAAAGGGAAAGCAAATAGAACAGTTCTGAATGATAAGTACTACAATAAGAAAATAAGTTACATATCTGTAACTCCAGTTATCGAGTATTGGTATCTTTAATTGATTTACATGCTTGACTCATTCCCCGTCTAAATGGGAGTCCCACAATACTATAATAAAGCAATATGTATAGGTTTTATAGGCTATAATGACAATTAAGAAAAATCAGTTTAATAGCCTATTTATGTCCTTAGTAAAGTCTTGAACTATAGACGAAAGCACCCTCTTGAACACTCCCAACAGAGGCAGAGTCCCTCTGATTTTGAAGCACAAGTAGGAATAAATAATCCCGAGCTATAAGGGGAGCCTCCTGGGGGAGGAGGGCGGTTCCCATTTGAATCTATGAAAGATACCAATACTGGATAACTGGAGTTACAGGTAAGTAACTTCTTTTCTTACCCAGTATTGGATCTTTCATAGATTCACATGCTTGAATCAGAATAGTAAGCAGTGCTGTAGGAAACTTACATATCCTTAGAGGATGCTGGGTTAAAGTAATATTCCTTCATAAGAGCGCATATAAAAACAAAATAAAAAAGCTATATCTATATGCATCAATATAGAATACATATGCATAAATATAGAATAACATATCTAATTAAATATATATTGCAGTTATA
Organism: Triturus cristatus; assembly: GCF_964204655.1. NCBI lineage: Eukaryota > Metazoa > Chordata > Amphibia > Caudata > Salamandridae > Triturus > Triturus cristatus. The sequence goes on along the minus strand of NC_140590.1, from coordinate 1,374,880,704 downwards.
AAAAAGCCGTTGTGGTAGTTGAAATAGATTTAAGATGTACATAAGCACAAGTTACTTACTTGTGTAACGATATATATGTAAGACATTCGTTAGTGATAGATTCCTTAGCTTAGAATATCCCCAGGCGTCAGGCTGGATCCGGAAAGTCTTCGTCAGCAGTACCCCTGCACGTCGGTAGGTGTCGTCGTACGGCTCCGCGTACGTCGCTGGCGTCGTAGCCGACGAGATGAAGTCGTCGGAGCTACTTAGATGCCCCCACGCGCGCTGACGTCAGTTCTGTACACAACGTTTCCTCGCCAGGAGCGCAGAGCCATGCGAGAGACAGACTACTTGTGCAATAGAACAAGGGCCCTGAAAGAGATGACCTGAACCCTAGAGAACAGTCAGCAGAACGAGGAGGATGGGTGGGCGGTAAGAAATCTATCACTAACTAATGTCTCTTACAGATATATCGTTACACAAGTAAGTAACTTGTGCATCTGAAAGAGACACGTTAGTGATAGAATCCTTACCTTAGAATACATATCCAAGTAATACCAACCTCGGTGGTGGGTCTGCGAAGTGAGATTACACCAGAAAGTAACGGAGAACTGAACGGCCAAAGAAGCCGTCTCTCCGGACCAGACTGTCAAGGCAATAGTGCTTAGTGAAAGTATGCAACGAGGCCCAAGTGGCTGCCTGACAGATGTCTTGGAGGGGTACACCGCGTCCCAATGCTGTAGTAGCTGCTGTCGCCCTGGTAAAATGGGCACGTAGCCCAACCGGAGGTTCCCTTTTAGCCAGAGAGTAACAGGCTTTAATGCACAAGACAACCCATCGGGAGATAGTTCGCTTGTGCACAGCCCGGCCTTTCTTGGTGCCCACGTAGCCAAAAAGAGCTGGTCATCCACCAGGAACTGTTGTGTGCGGTTGAGATGGAACGAAAGCGCACATTTGGGGTCCTGACGGTGGAGCCTCTCCTCTTGTCTTGAAGGGTGCGGAAAGAAAGTGGGCAAAGTGACAGTTTGCCCGAGATGAAAGGCAGACTACTTTTGGTAGAAAGGAGGGACGCGGTCGAAGCACAACCTTGTCTGGATGAATCGCCAGGAAAGGCGGTTTACATGAAAGAGCCTGGAACTGACTCACCCGCCTAGCGGAGGTGATGGCCACCAGGACGACAGTTTTCAAAGTCAATAACCGCAAAGGACAATTATGAAGAGGCTCAAAGGGAGCGCACATCAAGTATGTAAGAACCAGGTTCAAGTCCCATTGAGGCATCACAAAAGGAATAGGAGGGAAAAGGTGAGTAATGCCTTTGAGAAATCTATTGACAACTGGGGACTGGAAAAGAGAGGCCTATTGCTGAGACAGGAGATCTTCCCGAAGAGACAGTCAGATCGGGGGATCTACGCTCATACTGAGTAGCTTGGGATACCAAACTCTTCGAGCCCAGTCCGGCGCCACAAGAATGACTTGGGCCCGGTCGCGTCTGAACATCAGCACTCTGGGCAGAAGTGGTATAGGCGGAAAGGCGTACAATAGACTGCAACTCAACTCGGAACGAAAAGCTTCTCCGAGCGAGTGCCGCCTTGGAAACTCCAACGCGCAGAACTATTGACATTGCGCGTTCTCTTCAGTGGTAAATAGATCTAACCAATGTTCTCCTCACTGCTGAAAGAGACCTTGTACCACCTCCGGGTGAAGACGCCATTCGTCATCCAACATGCATCTGCGGCTGAGCTCGTCCGCCCTGGTGTGCAGTGTACCTGCCAGGTGTTGAACCACCAAGGAAATGCCGAGACGTTCAAGCCACGTCCAGAAGAGACGTAGAGCCTCCTGACATAGGGTCCATGACCCCACTCCGCCCTGCTTGTTGCAGTACCACATGGGGGTGGTGTTGTCTGTGAACACCTGCACCACTCTCCCCTTGACAGAGGGAAGGAATGCTTCAGTGCAAGTAGGATCACCCTGAGCTCCAAAAGATTGATATGGAGCTTGGACTCCGCCGGAGACCAGAGGCCTCTGATCTCCGCATCTCCCATGTGGCCGCCCCATCCCAGGAGGGACGCGTCCGTCAACACTGTGTGCTCCAGTTGGGGAAGGAAGAGGGATCTGCCGCTGACCCAAGGCTGGTTCGTGTGCCACCACTACAAGTCCTGTGCAGTGCACTCCGAGATCTGGACGTAGTCAGACAGGTTATCCCAATGCTGCGTCCACTGGAACTTCAGGTCCCACTGAAGAGCCCGCATATACCATCTGGCATGATAGATCAGCAGGATGCCGGAGGCCATGAGGCCCAGCAGCCTCAAGGTCTTCCTGACCGAAACCCAGGACCAGGGCCAAAAGATGGTAATCATAGCCCAAATGTCCCGGACTCGCTGTTTGGGAGGATGAACCCGAAACTGCGCCGTATTCAGAACCGCCCTGATGAAGAGGAGCTTCTGAGAGGGAATCAGGTGCGACTTCAGACGTTGATGGAAAATCCCAGTAAATGCAGGAGGTCAGCCGTAGTCTGGAGGTGGGAGACAACTGCCTGGGGTGAGCCCGCCTTCAACAGCCAGTCGTCGAGCTAGGGGAAGACTGAAACCCCTGATCTGCGCAGATGAGCTGCGACCACCAAGACTTTCATGAACACCCGAGGGGCGCTGGTAAGGCAGAAAGGGAGCACGTGAACTGAAAGTGCTCGTGGCCTACCGTGATCCGTAGGTAACGCCCGTGGGTCGGCAGGATGGGGATATGAAACTAAGCATCCTGCAAGTCCAACGCTACCAGCCAGTCTTGCGGGTCTAGGGCAGTCAAGACCTGAGCATCTTGAACTTCTCCTTCCGGAGGAAGCGATTGACGTTCTGGAGGTCTAAGATAGGACGCAGGCCTTTGTCCTTCTTTGGAACCACAAAGTAGTGGGAATAACAACCACGACCTACTTCTGGCGTCGGAACGTGCTCGATGGCCCCCTTGGCCAAGAGGGATGCAACTTTCTGCTGGAGAAGTGACAAGTGATCCCCCAAAATGCGGTGGTACTGAGGTGGCATGGCTGGAGGGGTAGACTCGAAGGGGAGGGAGTAGCCCCTGCGGACTATTTGCAGAACCCACCTGTCCGAAGTGATGGGGCGCCAGTGGGGAAGGTGATGGCGAAACCTGCCACCCACTGGCGTCTGGTGGGCCTGAAACACCGGACTAGGAAGGTTTTGAGGCGGCGGCAAGGGCGGTGGTGGACTGTCCCGCACGCTGTCCTCGGGATCCACCACGGCGGGTCCCACGTCTGCGGGTGCGCTGAGACTGGGCAAGCTTGCGGGTATGAAAGGAACGCGTTTGGGCGCCTCAACCCTGACCTCGAAAGGAGCGAACAGCGAACCCGAGGGAGTACGCGTGGTGGTGAGACCCAAAGACTGGGCCATAGCCTGAGAGTCCTTAAAGTGTTCCAAGGTGCTATTCGCCTAGTCACCAAAGAGACGTGTGCCATCAAAAGGCATGTCCAAAAAAGTGTTCTGGACATCCCCGGAGAAGCCAGTAGTTCTGAGCCAACCAAGGAATCGGCTGTGTCAGGCCCACGACGTATGGTAAATTTAGCAGCATCTCTTCCCTCGGTAATGGCCTGGGAGAGAACCGCCTGTGCCTCCACAGGGCACTGAAGTAGAACCTGTGCCACAGTATCCCACCAGAATGGGAATAGCAGCCCAACAGGCACACAGTATTCACCGCTTGCAACCTGGAACTGGCAGGAGTGAAAATCTATTTCCCAAACTGCTCCAGTTTCCGTAACTCCTTGTCCGGAGAAGCAGAAGGGAATGCGCTCGGGGGGGGAGACAGATGCCAGGACAACCAGACTCAGGCATCGGGTGCTGAGTGAGAAAGCTGGGGGTCGCCCGGCGCCGGGCGATGGCAGCGTGCCACACTCTTATCTACAGGAATCCCTGTGTTAGGTTTATTCCAGGTGCTCAACAGGATGTCAGTAAGCGCCTCATTGAAGGGCTGCAACGGCTCTGCGGATGAGGACTGTGGCTGCAGCACCTCGGTCAGGAGATTGGTCCTGATAGGCACAGAAGGGAGCTCGAGGTTAAGAGCCTCAGCTGCCCTACGTAACACCACTGAAAAAGTCCCAACCTCCTCCGTAGCCACGGAAGAAGGGGACAGTACCAGGGTGTGGAGAGGAATCCAGATCCACTGGACCCTCCATGTCCCTTTCCCATTCAGGCTCATCCTCGCATTGAGCTGCAAGAGGGTCCTCCGACCCCTCCCAGTACTCCCCTTCATCCACCGGTTGTTGAAGAGGCCGGTAAGGACGAGGTGCCCGTTGAAAAGGGACAAACTCCCCACCAAGAAATGGAATTGGGAATAAGAGACCAATCCTGGATCGGCGCGATCCGCCGTCAGCGGCGGCGCCATGCCGGGCGCCGACGGCAGAGCCGAGTCCGGAGCCGGCGGCGCTGCAGGGCGCTGGCATAGCCGAGGCCAAAGACAGTGGCACAAGGGTAGACCCACCCAATGGGTCTGCGGGGCCCAAAGGCGCTCCGGAGGGACCCGATGGTGCAAACAATTCGAGCAAGGCCGACACGAAGGCCTGCAACTCGTCCGAAGTCGCGTGCAGGCCTGGAAAGGGTGGGTAGGCCGCAGGCAACAACGGAGGCTCCAACGGAGCCGCCGGGGAGTGACTGCCCGCCCCTTCCACCGCGTCCCGCGACCAGTGGGGGGTAGAGGAAGAGCGACGTTGCTTCGACTTTTTATGGCACCTTGACTTACCTGTCCCCGATTCCGGCGAGCAATGTTGATGGCTCCGCGACCGGTCCCCCTACCACCCACGGGAGCGGGACCTTGATCGGCGTGGAACCGATTGCCGGACCTCTAACAACTTTCGGGAACGCTCCCGCAAAGCTTTCGGCGCCATGGCCCGACAATCTGGGTATGCCTCGGGGTCATGGGCGTGCCCCAAGCAGAAGAGACACAAGTCGTACGGGTCTGCTACCGACATGTTCCGATGGCAGGGCCTACAGAACTTAAACCCGGGCATCCCTACTGCACCAGGAGTCTAGAACCTGACAAAAAAAGTTGTCAGAAACCAAGTTAAAACTTTTAACTAGGGGTACCGCTCTCTCTCAGATCTGCGCTGTTGCGCGGAAAACGAAAGAACTGACATCAGCGCAGGTGGGCGTGTCTAAGTAGCTCCGACAACGTCATCTCGGCGGCTACGCCGCCAGCGACGTACGCGGAGCCGTACGATGACGCCTACCGACGTGCAGGGGTACTGCTGACAAAGACTTTCCGGATCCAGCCCAACGTCAGGGGATATTCTAAGGTAAGGAATCTATCACTAACGTGTCTTTCAGATACATGTATACATACATATGTAAACATAAAAGATACAAGCCACCTGCATGTTTAGTAATATACATCTATGATCGCATAAATACTGTAAGGCTGATGGAAACGAGAATGCTTCATGCGATAATATCATATAAATGTGAATATAACCACAAGAAACCATGTGTATAAATGCCTTAGAAATAGAGGCTCACCCTACTGGGACAGATGCCCTAACCCACTCATCATACTGCATATGCTGTTATCAATGTAGCACACAGTATGATGATTCTAAGCCGTAGCCCTATGCAAACGTGTGGGAAACGTCACACATTGTAGTCCGGCAGATCACTAGAAAGGAACATTTGCAAACAAGATTAAGTGGCGTGTTTACCACCGTTGCTAATGTTCTAATGCTTGTGAAGTTGTAAGTTTGCTAGTATTGGAGTGGCAAAACAGAATGGTTACTGCAGAAGTATGTTGCAATGGGTGTGGTAGTCAGAAACGTACCCCTAGGAAATCAATAGTTGAAATATTTGTCAAATTTGTGTAGTCTGAAAAGCAGAATTATAAAAGTGTGGATTATTTGATGTCCGAGGTATGGAGAGAATTGTAGCTGGAAATGAAAGTACGAAGTATTAAAACTCGATTGAGGTAAAGTTGTGATAAAAGTTTGGGTATAAGTTAAAGTTTGTTCCGAGACACCCCTATTCTTGAAGAAATGTAGGAAAAAATGGCTCTGTGTTGGGAAATACTGTATATATTGACTGTGAGAGCAGAAGCAAAAGCCGACAGTAATGAGATCTTTCACCTGAGAATTTTGAGGAGTAATTTGTGAACCTGTTCAAAAGGTAGTTTGATCAGATGGAAAAGACCAATAATAGGATTGTATTGTGGAGGAGGAGCTTGAACAGAAGGGAAAGGTAAAAAGTCCAAATGGAATGCTTGATTACTGTTTTGTACCCGAGAAATGAACGCCTGTCTCCAAATATTGCAGTGAATTGCAGATTAGGAGACTTTTGCACTAATCCTGGCTTAACAAGAGATGGAGGATAAAGAAGCGAGTACCCTGTTGATGCTTCGAACGGGTGCAAGGGTACACTGTATAAACTGAATTGATTCCTCTCTAATTTGGAGGTTTTGCTTTTTATTTCTGCTGTGTCCTTGTATAGGCTATGCCTACAGGCCCAAGGTATGTCTATGACCCTGGAGTTTGGGAATTTAGTGGCTATGTGGACAAGTAGAAAGAGAGAGAGTTGTTTGGGTTATAAAAGTTTGCGTTGGTTCATTGTCAATAGTATTGGCGTGCCGGGAGATGTAAGGGATTGAAGTCTGAGAGTAGAAGAAGCTCAGACAATTAGTGTTGGTGGACACGTGGAAGCATAGAGGATGTGGGTGTTTCTCCTCGTTTGGCGGGAACCTTCCCTACAACCTTGATAGTGGACATGGACTGGAACAGAACTGGCCTGTATTGTTGTTTGTGGGAAGAGATGTTGGGATGGCTTTACCCAAAAGTGGAGAAGTTCTGTATACCTTTGATGGATTCTGTTTCCTGCTGTAGCGGTTGGAGATGGATTTGGTCAAAGTTTCTGCTCAAGTATCTGCTCACGTTGTTTCTATGTGGCCTGTGAGATCTATTCCTTGTGCAGTGAGGCAGCACCAGAGCTGTTGAACTTTATGGAGAGTGTATTCTATCAAGTACCTTCTAGATTGATGTTGAGAAGTGTGGCTCAATGGTTAGAGCGGCAGACCCTGATGCAGAGGTCTGGCCGCGGACCAGGGTTCAATTCCCGCCTCAGCGGGTCTTGGGCTCAATTTCCTCGGACCTGTTAATTCTCGCCTCGGTGCCTATTCTAATCATGGGTCCCACTCTGCAACTCTGGGCAATAGCTTGCTTAATCTCCACAACGGCCCCAACAGCGCTGGGATGCCTGGCTTCACCTTGGGGGTGCCCAGGAGTGGATATTTCACAGGGAAAAGCCAGGAAGGGTTCCACAGCGGTATGAGTACAGCGCCAGGACACCCTAGGGTAACAGTGCGCTATACAAGTACAACACATTTACATTTACATAAGATTATGGATGCTGACTGTATTAACTGCTGTTACTATTCTCGATCAGTGTGTAATTGTCAGAAGACAAGCTTCCCGGGCGAGGAAGATGGTGTTTAATAGTCAATTGTTCATGTGTATAGTGTTCTGCATTGTAAAGCATCTCTATATAATTAGTGAATTCTGAGGCTGGCTGCCCCAGACCTGTAGAGGCGCATTTGTATTTAATCAGGAAGTGTAAGTAACTGTGGAAGAATGTAAAGCCTGAGATAGGTAAGACATTTAAGACCACTATTAGCATATAAATTACATTTATGGCAACACTGAAGATGTCCTACAACCATCTGTTTGTTTACATTTATGTTTTTGTAGATCCTGTTGAAATTGTATCATTCTCAATCGCGAAAGAGGTATTGGTTCAGGGAGGTAAACTTTGGTATAGATTCGCATATCCTTTTTTTTTTTTTTTACTCTGATAATGTCGGCCATTTCGTAAAACAGTGTCTAACCTCTGAATATTATGAGGAAGATTCGGTTTGCAGAATAATGGAAGACCAGCTTTGTTACTCTGGATATTTTGAACTGTGTTGAGGGTTTTAGCAGCTAATACCCAGAGGTTGGGAAACAGCTGATGACCTTAAGCTGGTACAGGTGGCAGGCCTTTCGTGAGAACGTGTGGTGGTGCGAGGTAGAATAGGAGGATTTGGAAATGGGTGTAGCATCTACAAACACACAGGTGTTTGTGTGTTTCGAGAGAAAACCTTAGAGAGGTGTAGGATGGGTCCCTGGAAGTAGAAACCCAGATATATGGGAGCATGGAATTCTGTTGATTGTTCTTTACATAACATGATGAGTGCATCCTTGTGTAATAAATGAAGAGAAGGGGAGAACCTCCCCTTGGTGGATTATTATTTGATGAAAGTGGACGGTATGGCAAAGGAGGCCAATTTTGTATTTTCTTTTTACCCATGTGAGTAAAGTTATCTTTCCGTATTGGGAACGTTATTTGGAAAGGTTTTTACTTGCGGGATGTATGGGGATTGGAGGTAGGAGGCACCTCAGTGAGGTCAGCTAAAGTTGACCTTGCCAACACTACTGGGGCTTGATTCCGTACCTTAGATGGGCCCATGACACCAAATGCAGAAGCCCTTGCCTCTTAACTACAGCTCCCAGTTAGACGTGTCACGACCCCTGGGTGGGGACGGGGGGTTGGTTCCGATAAGGACTTTGCCTAATATATGCATCCAGATGGTTGAAAATATATTGTTATTAGTAAGTGGGCTTGTCTTGCAAGGGACACAAAAAACAATCTTAGAAGCAAAAGGTGCCAAGGGATGCGGTCGTAGATGTGTTTAGGAAATTTGTGTCCAGAGTCCTAGATTGCACTTAAGGTTTAAACACATGTTTCTTTAAGCACTCAATACCTTCAAGTGTGTACACCGTCAGTTGGCAGAATCTTGCGCAAGTGTATATTTTGCAGCAGGAGACCTATTAGTGAACTCCCTTCACATGCATGTGGTAAAAAAATATGAGGGACTCAGCCTCTGGTTGGAGTGTTCTAGAGCATGCGGTCGTCTGATAGTTTGGTCCTTTTTAAATAAGGACATAGATAGGGTATTTAAGTCTTTTCCATCGTCATTATATCATATAATACCTATACATACTGTTTTTATACTGTACTGTGGCACTCCCACTTTGACAACGGGAAATGATTCAAGCATGTGAGTCTATGAAAGATCGAATACTGGTTAACCAAAATGCTGTAGTTTGAAAGGAACTCCTTTGAAAAATACCAGACCCTAGACTCTATGTATAACTGGCATAAGTCCTTGCCTTCTGTTTGGCCTGTGTTTTTTTCTTCTGTATTCTGCTTTTTCTCCGTTTGTTCTGATGAACTTTATAGGATTAACTGCTGCCAGTTGATTTATTTGTTGAAAATTATGGAAATCGTCAGCTTTTGGGGGGTTGGGGGGGGGGGGATTATATGAATAATAAAAGTAATTTAAAAAAAAAAAAGAGAAATGCCAGCGCCTGGTTCATGTCTCGAAAAGGAACCAGAAAGAAGTTGTAGGAAATGTATTCTGAAACCCTTTAAAAGGATCAGGACCACCTTAGGCTATTAATGTTCACTGAATGTTTCAAGGACCCATTTGGATCCTTAGACAGATATTTGTCCAGCCACTAAAAGAACATCCATAATCTCTATGATCACAGAGCTAACCTTTCAAGTCCAAACTTGAAGATTGAAAACATGCAGGCTTGGCTGAACAACTGCTGCATTCTGTTGAGAAATGTAGGCCAGTCTCAGAGGTAATGGAAAAGATGGGACACAAATGACATCAAGTAGATGCATTCATTTACTAAGGATGTCTGGGCCAATGCAAAGTAATCAGGATGACATGCGCCTCATGCTGACATATCTTTCGAATTGCCCATTTAACTAACAGAATTGGCAGACCGCATAGTGGAGTTTGAATTTACCCCGGTAGAGTCAATGCATCTTCAAACAAGTTTCTCATACGGAATTCCACATTTTTTCTTCTCTGGTACCGGAGAAATGCAGAAACTAGGATTAGGTCACTGAGGAAAATTCTTACTGGCGTGTTAATGGGGAAGGTTGGAGATTCTTTTAATTGTATGCAGACGTATTTCACTTTAAGGTTTACTATGAATAATCAATTTCCCTGTGGCAAGAATGAAATTCTACAAGTTTAAGATAAGGTAAAGATAATCTGCTCTTTTCAACAGAAAAAGAACAGTAAAAACACTTTCTACTGTGAGCATCTAGGAAAAGTACATTATACCCTAAAAGAGAGAGACTCTGCACTTTCAAAATATTACTGGGGGTACCCTTTGGTGGTGGTGGGGGGGGGGGGGAGGCTATGGCAGCAGTAGTAGTTTGGATATACAACAATAGTGCAGTTACTTTTTTTGAATAGCCAGGTGCCTCTGGTAATTAGTGGCGATTGATGTTAAAAAAGAATCTCTTAAAAGGGGACAAGTTCCAGGCTCTGGTCAGCGTTCAAAGATCAATTCTTCTGTTTATCATATCAGTCTGTGGTAAGGCAGTAGGAGGCTTCAGCCTGCTCTAGAACCACTGTTTTCCAGGAGGAAAACGGACATTGTAAGATTTTCAGGAAATCATGTTGATTCATTGAAAGGGCGAAATGTAGGCAATGGAGGTTGAGGAGGAACAACACAGATGCAATCACTTTGCTGTTATGGTCCCTCTTTGGTGGAGCAGCAAAATCTAATCCTAAAACATGCACAAAGATTGTTCACATCAAACAATGAGGCTCCTATGATATCCTTCAAGTCATTTCTTTACAGACAAGAGAAATGCAACCAGTTAAGGCAGCGTATGAAGACCATGACAGACACAGGCATTGATAAAGTGTCAATACTTAATTGTGTTTTTGATTGGACCTGTTTTTCCTTTGCATAATTCTGTATTACTTGCTTTCGTGGGAAGTTAGTAATCCTGTGTAATTTACTATTTAAATAGAGGTTATTATATCTGCTAACAAGCACATGAAGATTGTCTTTAATTTTAGTGCCACTCTGTCTCCAGCAGGATTTTCTGCAGTAAAAACATAATGCACTGTATTCGTAGGCATGCCAAAAAGAGGAGAATGTAGCTAAGATAGTGGAAATACTGTTGTCTCATATTTTTAAAGTCACACTTAAAGAGATACAGTATTTAGACTGATTAATTTACACTCTTGGTTGGAATCACAGGAGCTTAAGGGAAAGAAATGGGTGTTTCAAGTAATAAAAAATATTTCACCACATTTTATATTGTTCCTAATTATTATTTTCTCCATATAATTCAAGGTATACCATTTATTAAATGCATGTCCAAATATATTTTGTTTTTGTCAAAAAGAATCATCGGTCTTGTTTTTCTAGTTTATTCACATTCCTTTGGAAAACTATTCAAAGGTCATAATTAAGAACATACATTCAGACATTATATATATATATATTCGCTGAAAAAACCATAGGTTTCACACAAGTTATAGTTAGCTGTACATTTCACTCGTAAAAAGCCAATGAAATTCCCCCGTTATAGTTAGTGCAGGCAACTATAACTCACGCGACCGCAATCCTCTGCTGATGCTAATACTGTATTTAGACACTTATTTGCCCATGTCTTCTTCCATTAAATTTTAGCTATACATATATTACAAATATTTTTTTTTCATAAAGACACATATGTCATCAGCAGAGGATTGCGGTCGCGTGAGTTATAGTTGCCTGCACTAACTATAACAGGGGAATTTCATTGGTTTTTTACGAGTGAAATGTACAGCTAACTATAACTTGTGTGAAACCTATGGTTTTTTCAGTGAATTTGCAAGGTTTTTTAAATGCTAATTCCTAACTATAACGTGCGCGCACAGTGAGCACGCGGTGCGCTTCGCGCACCGTGCGCCCACTTTACGCAGTTAGTGCCGTGCACGCACGGTGGTCACGCGGTGTGCTGCGCGCACCGCGTGCCCACGTTACGCGGGATGGGCCATGTACGCACGATGCGCTTCGCGCATCGTGCGCACATGGGGGACATATTATGTGCTTCGTTGTGAAAGGTATTCATTTTTAGTTTCCTTGTGTAATATATATGCCATGCGCAAATGGTGCCCTTCGGGCACCATTTGCACACGGGGTGGGGAAAGTGTGGATCATTTTTTTTTTTTTTTAAATTTTAACCGTACGCGTACGGTAAGCGTAATCAGCGATTTTTAGAAAAAAATTTAAATTGTTTTTTTGGCCTTGGGGGTTGTTGGGGGACACCTATATCGATGCTGGGTGGTTAAGAACTAAATATACTACCCCTTTAGATGTTTTTTGACTTTGTTTATGCTGCCCCCCTCAGAGTGCGAGAGAGAAAATGGCGGCCGCCGCTTCCTGGTTTCGACCGATTCGAATGTTTAATTAGATCGAACAGCCAATCAGAATCACGCTCGCGCACGTCACCGTACGCGTACGGTAAGCGCACCGTAAGCGCACTGTAAGCTGGCTCAGATATATATATTGATTTAAAGGCTATTTTCTCAGAATCTACTGAACAGATTTACACCAAACCTACAAAAGGCACTTCCTTGACCTGTAGACTACCTCTCTGCCAAATTTCAAGGAACTCTGTTCAGCCGTTCGGGCTGTAGCTGTGTCTAAAGGTCCTATGGAAAAATGCATGGGAAAAACGCGTTTTGGGACCCCCCTTTTATCTCAGCCCCCGCTTGACGAATCCCCCCGAGACTTTCAGGGTAGGAGCGGAGCGCAGCGCCCCACCTATTTTGAAAATTTCGCGAGGATTCGTCAACCGGCGCCAAAGTTATTCAAAATAGAATGTTGCGGTTTTCCAATGGAAACAGGGTCCTAACTATAACTACCTACTGGCGACCGCCAGTAGGTAATATATATATATATATATATATATATTACCTACTGGCGACCGCCAGTAGGTAGTTATAGTTAGGACCCCTATTCCATAGGAAATCCGCAACATTCTATTTTGAATAACTTTGGCGCCGGTCGATGAATCCTCGCGAATTTCTCAAAATAGGTGGGGCGCTCCGCTCCGCTCCTACCCTGAAAGTCTCGGGGGGATTCGTCAAGCGGGGGCTGAGATAAAAGGGGGGTCCCAAAACGTGTTTTTCCCATGCATTTTTCCATAGGACCTTTAGACAGAGCTACAGCCCGAACGGCTGAACAGAATTACTAGAAATTTGGCAGAGAGGTAGTCCCTAGGTCAAGGAAGTGCCTTTTGTAGGTTTGGTGTAAATCTGTTCAGTAGATTCTGAGAAAATAGCCTTTAAATCAATATATATATCTGAGCCCGCTTACGGTACGCTTACCGTACGCTTACCGTACGCGTACGGTGGCGTGCGCGAGCGCGATTCTGATTGGCTCTTAGATCTTAGTAAACATTCGAATCGGCCGAAACCAGGAAGCGGCGTCCGCCATTTTGTCTCTCGCACTGAGTGTTATTTATCAAACATGATGCCCAAAAACATGTTACGGGGCTGTTTTGACAACTCCCTCCCACATAGTCATGTTGAGGGAGTCCCCAAACATCCCCCAAGAGCAAAAACGGTTTTATTTTTTTTTCGGCAATTTCGCCGAGTACGCTTACCGTACGCTTACCGTAAGCGTACGGTAAAAAAATATAAAAAAAAAAAACACTATCCACACTTACCCCACCCCCTGTGCTTTTGGTGGCCGCAGGCCACCAAACGTACAGGGCTTATGAATTGTGAAAAAAAACTAAATTTTGGCAACATGAAATTATAAAATCGAAATAAAAAAAACACTATCCACATTGACCCCACCCCCTGTGCTTTTGGTGGCCGAAGGCCACCAAATGTACAGGGCTTATTAAAGTTGATAAAAACCGTGCACGGAACGAACTGCGTTAAGTGGGCGCGCACGCCTCGAATGGCGTAAAGTAACTTAGCATTTAAAAAACCGTACAAATTCACTGAAAAAACCATAGGTTTCACACACGTTATAGTTAGGAATTAGCATTAAAAAAACCTTGCAAATTCACTGAAAAAACCATAGGTTTCACACATGTTATAGTTAGCGGAAATTTTACTGATAAAAAACCAATGAAATTGCCCCGTTATAGTTAGTGCTGGCAACTATAACTCACGCGACCGCAATCTTCTGCTGATGACATATGTGTCTTTATAAAAAAAAATATTTGTAATATATGTATAGCTAAAAATGTATGGAAGAAGACATGGGCAAATAAGTGTCTAAATACAGTATTAGCATCAGCAGAGGATTGCGGTCGCGTGAGTTATAGTTGCCAGCACTAACTATAACGGGGCAATTTCATTGGTTTTTTATCAGTAAAATTTCCGCTAACTATAACATGTGTGAAACCTATGGTTTTTTCAGTGAATTTGCAAGGTTTTTTAAATGCTAATTCCTAACTATAACGTGTGTGAAACCTATGGTTTTTTCAGTGATATATATATATATATATACACACACATATACATACACACACATATATATTCATATACATATATATGTATATACAGACACTTTATGCACAATCCTTGATTTTGCTTTTAAAGCACAACACAAAAAACTAGTATTTTAAAATTGCAATGCAAAGCGATTTCCTGATGATAAATATGTATAATGTTTCTAATTTTTTTATATACTTAATCATGGGCAGTCATTTCAGAACCTCACAAGTAGATGTCAGAGCGCTTTGGCTTTTGGATAAGTAATAGGCCTCCTCTGAAGGGTCAAACAAGGACTCTCTCCCAGTCCGGGAGAGAGTCAAGTTCAAGTCCCTCTGTATTGCCCATAAACTCCTTCAGGTCAAGGGCCCCCCCATTCTATCTAAACTAGTGGTCCCCTATAAAGCTCCCAGAACCCTTCGCTCGGACCAGAAATCCCTACTTAGGGCCCCCAGGGTGTATAAGGCCCGCACGGGTGGCAGAAGATTCGCAGTTCAGATCGCCACCCTCTGGAATGCGCTCCCGTTGGAATTGCGGTCAGAAACTGGTACCCTGCACTTCCGGAAATTGCTGAAAACGTATCTGTTCCCTCTGTAATGTGCTTTTCTTGCTCTTGGTTAGGGTATGGTTGATCAAGCGCCGGGATGCCCAAGGGTAACTGCGCGCTATACAAGACCGACTACAATACAATACAATACAATATTATGTGAATTAACCTTAACAGCCATGGGGATGGGCGACCTGTGGGATAGTGCTGAAGATAATTGCCTGTCAATATCTAGAAAGGCCCTGTCAAAGAGCTTTAGGGAATACAAATTTACACAGATACAGGGGAGCTCCGCGACTGGTGCATTGACCGCAAATTTCTTAGAGATAAAACAGCAATACAGGTTAGAACCTGCTCTTGATGATATTCACCCAGCCCTTGCTAAAAAGCTTTAGCTGCAGTTTAGGTTCAGAGTACTGTCATTACGTGCTTTTACAAATAATTGGGGGGGGGGGGGTTGCCCGACCCAGGGTTGTCCGGTATGTAATAACACATCAGAGACGGACAAACATGCATTATTTTTCTGCCCGGCATACATGAAGGCGAGACACCGATGGTTACTACAAGCTATGCAGAAACCTCGGAACAAATCACTGCGCACAGGCTTTTCGGATTCTAAAATACGATACTAGTATGCCCATTGTGTATTCAGTTTCTCGTTACCTGTTTTCTATGTGGTGTGCACCTCGAGCTATTTTAAAATTAGGGCTCGCTCAATCCGATCATTTCATTCCATCACCGTGATTGGTCGTATTTTTAATCTCATCTTGTGATATTTTAATGTCACAAATGTGTACCATTTAATTATTTATTACACTTTAAACTTCTTTAGGAACTTTACAAATAACACTGTAATGCACAAGCACTTTACTACTGGAAAATTCAATTGAATGAATTGTGCTGTATTTGTTTTTAATTTGTGCTTTTATGGCCTTTCAGGCCAAAATAAATAATGTTTTGACTTGACTTGAATTAAACTTCATGCCAAATCGCTACATGGATTCTCATTTTAGTGTTTATACAGGGAAATTGTCCAACATCTCAGGAATATCAATTTTCAATTTCTTATCAGATGTCCTTATTAAGTAGGTAATTCGCTAGGTCATTCTGGAATATTTAAATTACGTACAAACCTGTTGTGGATGTGTCAGCCCTTGTGGTGCTTACACAAATCTACAAAAACAGCAGAGGATTTAGAAACATATTCTGAAGTTTATAGTTTGCCACTTTACAGTCTACTCAATATGTGGGATGGGCAATATCACTGCCTGGGGGTTACAATAACTTTATAACAAAAACTGCATAGTTCTGAATACAAGCATTCCCCACTCAGTTCTGCAGAAACCAAATCAGAAAAATCATGACTTACCCCACCCAGGTGGTAATCGTCCCAGAGGATCAAACTCTTTATTTTGACCTGGATAATCTTGATTCTACAACAAAAGCAGTGTAAAGTAACTGTTAGTGGATGAAGGTAAAAATTAAGACATTACATGCACCATTTTTAATCAGAACGTGTCGATATTAATTGTCATCATGGCTTTTTCTCATAAGTTAAGTCTGAAATATATTAAATTGACTTGCCACCTAAAATATAATGGGGACTTATTTACTTTTCAGCAGTGTTGTCTTTTCTCCAACAGAACAGCATTGCTGAGCACTTCTTCACTCACGGGAAACACTCATTAAAGAATGAAAAGTCAGAGCAGACCAAACAGGAAGGTGAAAGCTAAATGGGATGTTTTCAGGCCAGGTCGCTCCCCCAACGCGGTAGCACACCCTGCTCCTGCCGTGCCCCTGAGCCCTGCTGCCTGCCGGTTCGATCCCTGCTGGCCCAGTGGTGGGTCTCCTTCAGTGGTACCTGTGTCTCTGTGCCTCTTCTCCCTAATTTCGGTCTTTCTTTTTGCTGTCTTGATTTCTATCTTTCTTTGCTTTCCCCACTGTTTTTATTTCCCAACCTGTATTGCCTTGTCTGTGCCGTTTTTTTACCCACAGTTGTATCCCGGCGAGCACGCTGGCCACGCTCCTCTTAGAGGCCACGCCCCTCCTAGCCGTCCTCCTGCACACATAAAAATGTGTATCTTCAGGACGCGCAGCGGACGAGCGCAGCGGGCGCGCCGTCTGCGCGCCGAAGGCGCGCCTAAGGCAAGCCCGTCTGCGCCCGTCCGCGACGGGCCGGGACCAGGGGCCATGTCCCCTGATTCCTCTATCACCTATTCTAGAGATGCCCTTTTTAGCATCAGACCAGCACACTGTTCACACAGTCTGCCCCCGAGTTGTCATCTGGCCCCTATCACTTGCTCCATTTGCAATCTGTCCCTTTCCTCCCTCCCCTTACTAACAAACACTACGACCTGCAACTTCCTTTTCACCCAACCCCGGTCTACACATATTAAACCCCCACAAGTTTTTACGTTCCTTAGTCTAAACTGTAGGTCTCTAGTGAAACACAAAAGAGACATCTTTGATCTTCTTATTTCTATCCAACCAACGGCTTTATTTCTCACCGAAACATGGCTTAAAGATCACTCTGGCCCTGATATTGCATCTGCCCTCCCCGACAACTACACGTACATCGGAAAAAATAGAGTGGGTAAAGAGGGTGGCGGCATCGCCATAATTTTCAACAGATTATATTCTTGTAAATGGGAGGACTTGACATACCGAACAGTGAGGCAGGATATTTTAAACTTCTGCTATCCCCTAATTTTACCTTCTCTGGGATGCTCATTTATCGTTCGCCTGGCTCCGCCAGTTCGTGGGCAACTGCCCTTCCCGAGCTCATTGCCCCTCTACTGCAGGACTCCACGAATTTTACGATTATCGGTGACCTAAACCTGCACTTTAATGACGCATCTTGCTCAATTACATCCAATCTTCTTCAGGACCTAGCAGCTCTTAACATCATCTTACATAACTCTGGCTCCACCCATAAAGCTGGGAATCTTCTCGACCCCATCCTCTCCAATCTTGAATCTATTGTATGCAGCCCATCTCTACCCCTCTTATGGTCAGACCACTACTTGGTGACCTTTTCTGTCACTATTAACTGCTCACCCAACCTTCCCCTGGTCCTTACTGAATCTCGACCTCTCAGAAAATGGACTAATCTGGACCCTACAAAATTCAACGCTTATCTTGAAAATACCATACCTTGTACTTAAGTAAACATCACTGAAGCAGACTTTCTAGTTAACACCTGGCTAACTGAAGCTGTTAATATATGTCTACCCCTGCAAAAGAAAAAGCACAACCAGCATCACCCCCCTGCGCCCTGGTTCACAGATGCATTGAAAAAAGAAAAGACACTATGTAAAAATCTTGAGCGCAAGTGGCACATTTATTACGACACAAGCTCTAAACAACGATACAAGACTGCCTTAAATAATTATCATACACTTTGCAGAACTGCAAAAAAAGACTACGTCAATATCACAATACTCGAGGCACAGAATCGCCCCAAGACCCTTTTCAAGGCTGTACAAGAATTATCAGGAGCAGCATGCCAACCCAAAGCGCCTTGCCTTGATGCTCTACAATGCAATTCCCTAGCTGAATTTTTTATTTCTAAAATTGACTCCATTTATGTTGATTTTGACAAACCATTTTCCCCTTCCCCTTCTCCAAAACTACCCAATGCAGCCACCCTATGTATCCCAGAGGCTTCTATTGACAAACTCACTACTCCTCTGCAACTGAGTAGCTCCACCAACAGGTCGGTTTCTATGATCTCTTCTGAATCCGAACACTTAGAGGAAATCCATACTCCACCTGCCCAGCAAATTAGTACCTGGACCCCTCTCAACAGCTCCTCACTCACCAACATCAAACAATATTAAATCTGGTTCTCCGCTGGATCCTTTTCCCCCTCAAATATTAAAAACTCTGGACACCCCTGCTCTTAATACTATTCTGGACTTACTCAATTCCTCCCTCAGAGAAGCTAAGGTCCCCTCCGCGTGGAAACATGCTATGATCAAGCCACTATTAAAAAAGGCTAATGCTGACACCAACAACCTATCCAACTTCCGTCCCATTTCTCTTCTCCCTGTTTTCTCAAAAATATTAGAAAAACATTATCACACAACTCACTCAACATGTTGAATCCAATAAGATCCTCCATCCATCTCAGTCTGGTTTCAGATCCGGCTTCTCAACTGAATCCACCCTGCTGGGGGTCTCAGAAACCATTCGTTGTCAGGTGGATGAGGGGGAGACCGTAGCACTCATTCTACTTGACCTGAGTGCCGCTTTTGATACGGTCTCCCACCCCATCCTCATCAATACTCTTAGATCATCTGGCATCACCGGCTCAGCCCTCAACTGGCTCATTAGCTTTCTTTCAGACCGCACTTTTCAAGTTTTTTCCCCTTCCTCTGCCTCGCAAATCTATAAATCAGCGCATGGTGTTCCCCAGGGTTCCATCCTAAACCCCCTACTTTTCAATTTGTACGTCAGCTCTCTGGCCTACATTGCAGAACAGGCAGGGTTAACCATCTACTCATACGCTGATGATACACAGATCATTTACTCTCTCAACCGGTTCCCATTCCACCCCTTCCTCTCTCTGTATAGGTCTTAATAACATCGCCAAGTGGATGCACAAAAACAAACTTAAGCTGAATGGGGGGAAAACAGAGCTTCTCTTATTTGGCAAAAACACTACCCTGTGGGGCCCCCAACACTGGCCTGCACAAATGGGTAAGCTCCCCGTACCATCTAAAACAGCTCGTAATCTGGGCATCACTTTCGATGATCAACTCTCCATGAAACATCATGTAGTAAAAATCTCCTCCACCTGCATTACCATCATCAAGTGGCTTCGTAAGATCATCGGGATGCTCCCTCAGGAGACCCAGAAAACCGTAGTCCAGGCCTTAATCACCTCTAGACTGGACTAGGGTAATATTCTTCTCCTGGGGGCGTGCAAAGCGGTAACCCGTAAATTGCAGACAGTCCAAAACATGGCGGCTCGGCTGCTCTGTAAATTACCTAACATATCTCCTACTTCCAACTCACTTCGTAAACTGCATTGGTTACGTATCGAAAACCGTACGAAATTTAAGGCCCTCTGCTATATGCACAGGATAAACAGAGGCCATGCCCCTCCATACCTCAGTACCTTAGTGCATCGATACAGCCCTGCCCGTACCCTTCGATCCTCTAACTAGCATAGGTTCAAAGTTGCTAGAGTCAAGAGAGCCAGGATGGGAGGTCGCTCCTTCTGCGTCCTGGCTCCATCCCTCTGGAACTCTCTTTCTTTATCTCTCCGCACAGAACCTTGTTATCTTAAATTTCGTAAAGAAGTTAAGACCTGGTTATTCAAAAAATAATGTCACTCTAGCCTTCAATCTGTCTTCCCCTCATTTTTTTTTGGTCTTTGGCGCCGGGAAACCTCCGGGTAGCTGCGCGCTTTATAAGCTTAAATATAATAATAATAATAATTATTCTGTATTGCCTTGTCTGTGCTGCTCATTCTCCTCGCCCCCATCCCGTGTCTGCGCCGCGTCTGTTTCCCGCCGCTGCCTCCCCTGCGGCACCGCCCCCGAGCCCCGATTCGCTTCCCGCTCCCCCCTCCCAGCTGCTCCTCCCTCCCTCGACCCCTCATAATGCAGGCCGCTGCACGCTGAGGGAGCGGTCCTTGACCCTGTTTTCAGGCCAGGTCGCTCCCCCAACGCCGTAGCACACCCTGCTCCTGCCGTGCCCCTGAGCCCTGCTGCCTGCCGGTTCGATCCCTGCTGGCCCAGTGGTGGGTCTCCTTCAGTGGTACCTGTTTCTCTGTGCCTCTTCTCCCTAATTTCTGTCTTTCTTTTTGCTATCTTGATTTCTATCTTTCTTTGCTTTCCCCACTGTTTTTATTTCCCAACTTGTATTGCCTTTGTGCCGTTTTTTTACCCACTGTGCCGTTTTTTTACCCACTGTTGTATCCAATTATTCTGTATTGCCTTGTCTGTGCCGCTCATTCCCCTCGCCCCCATCCCACGTCTGCCCCGCGTCTGTTTCCCGCCGCTGCCTCCCTTGCGGCCCGCCCCCGATTGGCTCCTGCTCCCCCCTCCCAGCTGCTCCTCCCTCCCTCGACCCCTCATAATGCAGGCCGCTGCGCGGCCGCGCCGCTGGCACGCCAAAGGCGCGACTAAGGCAAGCCCGTCTGCGCCCGTCCGCGCCTGGACCGCGCCCAGCGCAATAACCCCTGGCCCCCGCAGGAGCCATACAACCAGGCTGAGCTACGACACCGCCACCCTCCACGCACTCAACACCGGCCGATCATCCACCTGCTAACGAGCCACCCCGAAGCGCACCCACGGACCCTTCTCCTGCCGAACGTGCAACTTCACCTGCCTCCGCACCGCCACCCCGCCCCCCGGACCATGCAATAACAACCACCTCAAGTGCATCCTTCTCAACACCCGCTATGTCCACAAACACGCCATCGAACTCTGGGACCTCCTCGACACAACTGCACCGGACGTTGCCTTCCTCACGGAAACCTGGATGAACGCCTCCTCAGCCCCAGACATCGCCATAGCCATCCCGGACAGCTACAAGATCACCCGGAAGGACCACATCAACCAGACCGGAGGAGGAATCGCCATCATCCACAGGAACTCGATCAGAGTCACGACCAACACCGAGGACGCCCTCCCCTCTGCCAAACATCTACTCTTCCAGATCCACACCGACCCCAAGACCACCCTCAGAGGAATCCTCGTCTACAGACCCCCGGGACCACGCACACAATTCAGCGAAGCAATCGCCGATTTCATCAGTGCGCATGCCCTCACCTCCGCAGACTACATTCTCCTGGGCGACCTGAACTTCCACCTGGAGACCAACAACGATAAGAACACCACCTCCCTACTTGAAAACCTCACCAACCTCGGACTCGAGCAACTGGTGACCACCCCCACCCACCTCGCCAGTCACACGCTGGACCCCATTTTCTCCGCCAGCGACGTCTCCTTCAGCCACACCACCGGCATACACTGGACAGACCACGGCTGCGTCCACTTTACCTTCCAGAAGACCACATCCCACCACCGCCCACAACAGATCCCCCGCAGATACTGGAGCAAAGTCACCACAGACCAGCTGACCACATCACTGAGCCAGAACCCACCAAACGACGCAACTGACGCCAACGCCGCCGCAAGCAACCTCACACAGTGGATCAGTGACTGTGCCGACGCCCTCGCACCACTAAAAAAAACCTCCGGCAAGCCCAGCAACAAGAAAGCCACCTGGTTCACCGACGACCTCAAGAACACAAAGAAATCATGCTGAACCCTCGAGAAGACCTGGCGCCATGACCAAACAACAGAGAACCTCACAGCTCTCAATACCGCAACCCGCAAACACCACCAACTGATCCGCACCACCAAAAGGACCACTCTCAAAGAACGCCTAGACAACAACGCGCACAACAGCAAGGAGCTCTTCAGCATCGTGAAAGAACTCTCCAACCCCAGCGCAAACTCCAACAACATCCCACCCTCGCAAGACCTCTGCGACTCCCTCGCCACCTACTTCCACCGCAAGATCGCCGACATACACGACAGCTTCGATGCTCAGACCCCACTACCAGCCACCGAGCCAACGCCCCCCACCGACACCCTCAACACCTGGACCCCCGTCAGCATCGAGGACACCACCCACGTCATGAACACCATCCACTCCGGCTCACCATCAGACCCCTGCCCTCACCACATATTCAACAAAGCAGACGCCGTCATCGCACCCCACCTCCGGAACGTCATGAACAACTCCTCCTTGTCCGCCACCTTCCCAGAGAGCTGGAACCATGCCAAGATCAACGCCCTACTGAAGAAACCCATAGCGGACCCAAAGGATCTCAAGAACTTCCGGCCCATCTCCCTTCTCCCCTTCCCAGCGAAGGTCATCGAGAAGACCGTCAACAAACAGTTGACCACCTTCCTCGAGGCAAATGGCTCCCTCGACCCTTCCCAGTCAGGCTTCCGAGCCAACCACAGCACCGAGACCGCCCTCATTGCAGCCATCAGGACCATGCTCGACAACGGGGAAACCGCCACCCTCATCCTTCTAGACCTCTGCCGCCTTCGATACCGCCTGCCACCGAACTCTAAGATCCCGCCTCCACAACGCAGGGATCCAAGGAAAGGCCCTGGAATGGATCACCTCATTTCTCTCCGACAGAACCCAGAGAGTCCGCCTCCCTCCATTCCGGTCCGCGGCAACCAAAATCATCTGCGGCGTACCCCAAGGCTCCTCACTCAGCCCGACCCTCTTCAATGTCTACATGAGCCCCCTCGCCACCATCGTACGCAAACACAACCTCAACATCATCACCTACGCAGACGACACCTAGCTGATCCTCTCCCTCACCAAAGACCCAGCCACCGCCAGAATCAACCTCCAGGAAGGAATGAAAGACGTCGCGGAATGGATGAAATACAGCCGCCTAAAGCTAAACTCAGACAAAACGGAGGTCCTCATCCTGGGAACATCACAATCTGCCTGGAACGACTCCTGGTGGCCCACCGTACTGGGCTCTCCACCGACACCCACGGACCACACACGCAACCTAGGATTCATCTTGGACTCCTCGCTCACAATGTCCAAACAAGTCAACGCCATCTCGTCCTCATGCTTCAACACCCTGCGCATGCTTCGAAAGATCTTCAGGTGGATCCCCACCGAAACGAGAAGGACGGTCACCCAGGCCCTCGTCACCAGCCAGTTGGACTGCGGAAACGCCCTATACGCAGGAACCACAGCAAAACTTCAGAACAGACTCCAGCGCATACAGAACGCATCCGCATGCCTCATCCTGGACATCCCCCGACACAGCCACATAACCGCCCACCTGAGACATGCACTGGCTCCCCGTCAACAAAAGAATCACGTTCAGGCTCCTCACCCACGCACACAAAGCACTCCACAACGCCGGACCCGAAAACCTCAACAGACGCCTCATGTTCTACACTCCAACCCGCCAGCTCCGCTCCGCCACCCTCGCCGCCATACCACGGATCTGCAGAATCACCACCGGAGGAAGATCGTTCTCCTACCTGGCCAACAAGACATGGAACTCCCTCCCCGCCCACCTACGTCTGACCCAGGACCACATCACCTTCAGTAGACACCTCAAGACCTGGCTGTTCGAGCAGTAGCAGCACCGCCCCCCCCCCTCCCCCCAGCACCTTGAGACCTTCACGGGTGAGTAGCGCGCTCTATAAATTTCTTGATTGATTGATTGATGCAGTGTCTCAGACTGGCATCTTGCTGTATGAAAGACACCGCGAAAAGTTACTGTATAACCCTGCTAAACTAACAGGTTGAATTGTAAGACACCTGACAAGTTGGCCTCAAGAGGAACTACAGCGTTGTCTGCTGGGGGAGGCTGGAATGACATCCCTTTAACTAGGTTCTTCTCCACAATCCCTCATGTCATCTGCTGCAGCCTGCCCTGACATCACTAGAAAATGTGAAAGATCTTGCAATGTTGGAATCACTGCCTATGAGGCACCACTGAAGGGCCCTTATGTGTCAGTGTGCATGCGTGACCAAGAGGACACAGGAAGTTAGCACACCTACGAGGTGTAATACGATCAGCACTGGTTGGAACATGTGCTACATTCTGAAACATCTGTTTTACAGCCTGAATATTGCTTATCTTCTTAGGAGGGGGAAAGGCTCAGCTCGATGTAGTGTTTAATATTACCCCTATGAACAGACGTGGGTCTGCTGATGGAAAAGCCAAGTTAGAACAGCAAAGACCCTATTACAAGAAGGAGGCGCAACACCATCGTTGGAGGTTGGCCTTTAGGAGCCATCCAAGTACAGGAAGACTGGGATTCCTTAATGTCTGAGATGGGCGTCGACCACTGCCATCACCTTCATTAAGACTTAGTGAGCCAAAATCAAGCCAAATGCAAGGACGGCAAATTGGTAATTCACACCATGAAGCGCAAGTTCTTCCTGTGCGATTGCGGGATTAGTATGTGAAAATATGCATCCAGCAGAACCAGACACACCATCCAGTCTTCCAATTTCAGTTTTGGCAACATCTGAGCCAGGGAGAGCATCTTGAATTTTTTCTTGCACATAAAGCAGTTCATGACCTGAGGTCTAAGATCGGATGAAGACTAATGTATTTTTTCATAACCAGGAAGAAATTTGTTACTTACCTTTACCTCCAGTTCTCAAGCGTTGGCATCTTTATATTTTCTCATGCTTGAATCAGTCTCTGTAGTCAGGCTGGGAATCCCCAGTACATTAAAATAGCACTATATAGTGTTAAAATGGCCATAGTCCTGAAACATTACCTATTTAGTAGAGCATCCACTTCATTTGAAAGAACCGAAACCTCAGTCAATGAGGTGGAAGCTTAAGCTCTCCTACTCTCCATAGAGGCCACAATAGCTCAGATTTCAAAGCAAAAGTGTAAGAAGAGTATATAATAAATTAGCCTCTGAGCAGGGAGAAGGGATTGTTGCATGTGAATGTATAAAAGATACCAATGTTGGAGAACTGGAGTTACAAGTCAGTAACTAATTTATTTTCCAACAATGGATCTTTTCTATACTCAAATGCTTAAATTAGAATAGCAAGCAGTGCACATTATAAGGCATAACAAAAGCAGGAACAGGTTTCTGATGACTGGCTGTCCCACTGCTGCGTCAGCTTCTGCAAACATGTCTAGGCACTAATGCTTTCTTGGTGAATGTTTGTCTGCGCTTCCAGGTGGCTGCAAGGCAGATGTCTTTTCACATCAGCATAGAGTGCCATAGTTGACACAATGCTCCTAGTGGAACGCGACCCTGCTCTTTCGTTGAAGGGGTGTTTAACCTTGACTTGACAGAAAGTAATACAGGCTGTCCGCCAACGAGCTAGCCCCAGTTTGGACATGGGATGGTCTCTTCATGGTTGTCTAAAAACACAAACAGCTGGTCTGATGTGCGTATGTTCTTTGTTTTGTCTATGTAAAGGCATCCACACAAGTCCAATGAATGCAACAATCTTTCTTCTGTTGTAGCTGGATTTGGAAAAAAGATCTGAGAATGACAGGCTCATTTAAGTGAAAGTCAGTAGGAACCTTGGGTGTGAATCTTGCGTTCGTTTTCAAAATTACTTTATCTTTTGTGAATCGGAGGAAAGGTTCCTTGATGGTGAATGCTTGAATTTCTCTCGCTCTCCTTGCAGATGTCAAGGCTAGGAGAAGCAGTCTTCCAGGGGATGAATTTCAAATGGTCCTCACTTATCAGTTAAAAAAGGGGTAGCATTAAAAGATAGTATAGTATTAAGTTTCCATGAGGCCTGAGGATGTCGAATAGATGGGAATGCTCTGAAGAGCCCCTTCATAAACTGTTTTATGATCCGCTGGGAGAGCAGAGTAGATGACAACAGTTCAGTTCTCCTGAATTTCGAAATTGCAGCCAGATGAACTTTGAGTGAAGAATATTGAAGTCCAACAAATCTGAGAGAATTTGATGAGGTGAGCCTCCATCAGTTCAGCCAGCACCACTGCAGCCTGTTTTCCACGCCACACCGCGTCCACAGAGTGGTCTGACCGAGGATCCAGGCTCACATTTAAATCACCGTCCCATATTACAACAGAGGGAGGGAATGAGGAGATACGCCTCCAAACATCATTGAACAAAGCAGGATCATCGATGTTGGGCCCATACGTGTTAACAAATAGAACAGTTGTGCCACCCAATTTGCTCAGAAGCACCCTTCCCTGCTCATTCGCCTCAGACTCAATTAAAGTGAATGGGGTGCCTTTCTTAACCAGAATCAACACTCCTCTAGAATAGGAATAATACGATGCTGCCACATGCACCACAGCCAAGCGAGCCCCCACATTTTACTCCGTATGTTTAGTGAGATGCGTATTCTGAAGAAACGCAACCTGCACATCCTGCCTATCTAAAAAGGCTAGCACATTACCAATCTTTTTGGGGTTGTTAAGCCTGCGAACATTCCATGTTATTAACTTAACAGAACCACCCGGACCTGTATAGAACCATCATACTTGCAAGATCCCACATCCCACATCCCACGCTCAATAGGCGGCCTGCGGGGGCCCCTTGGTATAGCCGTGATCTCAAGCTTTTAAAAGTACATTACAGACGGTTTGAGCGCTGTTGGAGACAGGACTATACCAGGGCTAGTAAAGATCTTTACAATATTGCCCTCTATAAATATAAAGAGGCCAACAAGGCAGCAAAGACCTCCTACTTTACGAGGAAAATTCTGGCTGCTGGCAACTCCACAAAAGAGCTTTTTAAATCGGTATCTTATTTGGACAAACCTCAGCAGGGCTGTGTATTTAGCCCCGACCAGGCTTTTTGTGACCGGCTGGCTTCCTTATTTTATGTTAAAGTCCAAACCATATATGACGAGCTGTCGAATCTTGCAACTCCAGCCCTTGGACAAGACATTTCTCATCAATTCTACTCGTCACCGGCGATCAGGCACGGGGGCTTTTCCAGCTTTGATTCCTTGACGGTAGAGGCTGTGACAGATCTGTTAAGGTCCACTAAGTCAGGTTCTGTCTCAGACCCTTGTCCTCCGTTTATTTTGTACCCTGTTGCAGATAAGATCAGTTCCATCCTCAAGCCTTTGATTAATCAAGTTTTGTTGTCTGGGCATTATCCCACTGTATGGAAGACGGCTAGTGTCAGACCAATTCTGAAGAAGGCCCGCTTGATCCAGCTGAGCTAAAAAACTATCGCCCAATCTCTGGCCTGCCATTCGCTAAGATTCTGGAAAAGCATATGAACACCATGCTTGCTGATTTTTTAGACCGTAATGGTCTACTTGATCCAGCTCAGCACGGATTTCGTCACAACCATTCTACGGAATCTGCTCTCATTGCGGCTGCGGAGGTAATCCGTATGGCGGTCGACGGAGGTGGTAGAGCCATTTTAGTTCTCCTTGATCGGTCGGCTGCCTTTGATACGGTTAACCATACGGTTTTGGTGCAGCGATTAAAGGAGGCAGGTATCAGCCACCGTGCCTTGGCCCTTCTTTCCTCCTTTCTGCAGGACAGACAGCAATCTCTTAGTTGGGAGGGCTTGAAATCTGAGAACTTCCACCTGACCTGTGGCGTTCCGCAGGGTTCGGCTTTATCCCCCACTTTGTTTAATTTCTATGTGAGACCCCTGGCGGATGTAGTAAGGAAGCATGGTTTCTCTTTTGTTTCATATGCGGATGATTCGCAATTGGTCATCTCGCTGGCATACTCTCCGGAGCTAACCGCACAGCGGTTTCATTCGTGTCTCAAAGACATTATGGCTTGGATGTCGGCGAGCTTTCTGAAAATTAACACCGAAAAAACTGAAGTCATGGAATTCAGGGTCGGGCCTCCCATCTGGAACAATCATTGGTGGCCACCGGAGGCAGGACTGTGCCCTCTACCTGTGCTAAGGGTTAGAAATCTGGGTGTCATATTTGACACCAAGATGAACATGTCAGCACAGGTCAACAGCATAACTTCAGCATGCTTTCTCCTGCTTAAGTCTCTCCGTAAGATCTTTCCTTTTATTCCGGCGGCTCTTCAGAAGACGGTCATGGCCGCTCTTTTCATGTCAAGACTTGACTACTGTAATGCCATGTTTCTGGGCATGGACAAGTTTCAGCTCAGTACACTTCAATCTCTTCAGAACGCCGCTGTCCGTGTCTTGTTGCATATTCCGAGGGGCCATTCCATTTCCTCTGCTAGTCGATCATTGCACTGGCTCCCGATCCAACAGAGAGTTGACTTTAAGGCACTATGCCTGGTCCACAAGGCATACCACGGGGGTGGGTCCATTTTTTGTCAAAACCTGTTCAAGCCCTATGTCCCCCGTCGCGATCTACGTTCGGCCAACCTTGGCCTTATGTTCATCACCAGACATAAACGTGCTAGATGGGGTGGTCGCACATTTTCCATCTGTGCTGCGCAGTTATGGAACAGGCTTCCTGTCTCTCTTCGCCTGGAGCGGGATCTTCTTTCCTTTAGGAAAGCGTTGAAGTCCAGGTTGTTTAATGTCTTTTAGGTCTCTCTGTCTGTTGCCCGGTCCTCCTTCTCACACCTCAGCGCCAAGACGCCGTTGGCATTAGAGCGCTATATAAACCAAGCTGAGGCCTCCTCGGAACAGGATATTTCGCATAACATTAATCCGATCCAGCGAACATCCCACCTCACAACAACCATCAAAGCGGTCAGGTGGTGATAGTCCAGCCACAGCCATACACTTACAGTTTGCATACACAGACTGAGACTCACTGTTCCTCTTCATCTGGATCACTAGCAGTTTGTCGGCAACGCTTTTTCAATGATTTAGCATATTCAATGGCGGCCCACGGGTTATTGACGATCTTAGAGGCACCATTCAGGCCAATCCTCAGATGTGCAGGGTAAAGCATAGCATATGGGATTTCCTCCGTCTTTAGCAGCTTTTTGACTGGTTAAAACTACTTTCTAGCTACCTGGACCACCATGGTGAAGTCTGGGAAAAAGGCCTACACATTCCCCCGATAAGTGATGGAACCTTTTTCTCGGGCCAAGCGGAGGATCGTGTCCCGATCTCTATAGTTTAACAACGCGCTATGATGGGTGGCGGCGGGGCTCCTGGGATCGGACGATCCACCAGAGAGCGGTAGGCATGCTCCACTATCAACATAGGAGACAGATTGCCCACACCAAAAATATCCTCGAGGATTGCCTCCACGTATATCCCCATTTTCCGAGTGTTGGTCGATTCCGGCAGAACTGTGATCCTCAGGTTGTTTCTCCTGGATCTCTTCTCCAAGTCCTCCTTCTTTGCCTGGATAACTGCCAACACTTTTTCTATACTCAGGGTTTTATCGGAGACAGTATGCAGGTTGTATTCAGCCATAGAGACATGTTGTTCAACTTTGCCCAGCCATATTATCCATGTGTAGGTTTAGTGTGTCAATCTGTCCATCAATCGACTACAAGCTATGCTGCATCGCCAGGAGCATAGTTTCCTGATTCGGGGAAGTGTCCAATGGAGCTTCCGCCTCAGAGTCCGAAGTTTGTTTATGCTGCGATCTGCCCGACTTGCACATTTCAAACGTGAGGCGGGATTGTGTCTTATTGGGTTTGCCCATTATGACCAGCTCACCCGTGGCAATAGCAGTCACCACTCACATCCAACCAGCCACGCGTAAAAACACGTCTCAGTGGAACAAGCTACTTAATTTGTACTAGTGCGTATAGGATATGGTTGCAGATGATTCGACAGCTCAGGGCCACGGATGTACCTTTATCGTCACAGGCAGCCACAACAACAAGCTACTGCAATATTTGGCACAGCATCAAGGCACATAGCCTTCAGAGCAGCATGCCGGTGCGTGACAGGTCCAGGTATGGGCTCCCCTACAAGGTCAGATGCAAGTGTTTAGCCTCCCAGGCGTCTGTAGCAGCCAAAATGTCCAAATAGCTGGCACACGGTGGACCACCGTATCCCCCCCCCCCTTCTCGTGCCAATCCGAGGTGAGATTTCCTCCGGGCAGCCACTGCGCAGTCGACGGCAGCCAGGCCCCCAGAGCTGCTACCCCGCAAATCTTGCAGCCAGGGTACCATGGAGGTTCAACACAGCCACTGAGCCTGGCCACCAACGTGAATCAGGCTGTCATGGGAGGCACACCAGCACCCACTGCCAAGGAGCAACTCACTGCAAATATAGTGCAGCTCGAGCAAGTCGGCCTCAGCCGCGTCAGTTCAGCTCACTACGTTAGTTCATCGGTGACCCAGCAGGCTCAGCACCCCTCCTGTCAGGTGGCAGCAGTATGGCCCAGAAGGCCTCCCGGCAGCAGGCAACTCCGCTTGGTCAGCTGAACAATGACCACTCCTCCGCCATCCCCGCTTTCAACCTTCGGATAGTCAGCAGCCCCGGGACTCACGCAGCCCCGCCCAGCCACACAGGTACCGCAACAGCCAGCAGGAGCGAGCGCTACTCTAAACCGCAAGACGCAGCCACCATGTTGTTTTCGCGGTTGTTCCGCCCGATATCAAAATATCGGCTCACCGTTTTATACTCCGGGCCGCAAGTCGCGTTGATCTGGTCCAGGGCACATTACTGGCACAGTGCCACGTTGGATGTGGCAGTCTGCCACGTCAGAATGCAGGAATCTATACAGATTATAGAACGGCCGGCAGAGCTGCACTAATGCACAGACATCTTGCCATGCGCCCTCTAGTGACCCCCTCTGGTGGTAAACCTTAATTGACAGACATTGTGCCCATGTACGTGAAAATGTAAAGCCACAACAGATTACTTGTTTTTTGTGTGAATTTTGCTTTTGTGTTTAGTTATTCTGGTTCAGAACTTGAGTTCGGTCTTGCCAATGTAAGCCAGACCGCATGGGCATTTCAATATGTAGATGTTTTTAGAAAAGCACACGGCTGTGGTATGCAGTTTGATCTTAGTCCCTTTCAATGTGAGAGGGATGGTGGTTCCTTTGATTATGTTACATTTGCAACAATTTGGACAAGTAACAGCCCCTTTTTGTAAGGGTGTATTCTTTGGTTTCTCTTTGATTTCAAGAAGTTCTTTGAAGTTTTTGGTCTTTCATATGCAAAGACTGGGGGTTGGCTAAAGACCCCACGGAAGTCATTCTCGGCTTGGAGCATAGGCCAGTACCTCAATATGGTTCCCCATGAGTTTGGTGCTTCTGGTTGAATATTTCAAAACGTACACTATTCTCCTGGAATCCTTGATGGAGCTCTTAGGGGTCAAAAGCTGTAATCTGTCTTTGTTGTTGACCTGTTCAATTTCTTTTTGAGTGACTGCATTGGGGTAGCCTCGCAGTGAGAATCTTTTCACCATATGGTTTATTCCTGTGTCAAACGTCATAGGATCTGCAACAATTTGTTTTATTCTTACCAACTGTACGTAAGGTAGATGCATTTTTTATGGATTCTGATGAAAACTGCTGTAATATAAGAGATTATTGCAATCAACAGGTTTCACATGAATGTTGGTCTCCAATGCGTTGTTGCTCATGGTGATCTCCACATCCAAAAATGTGATGCTTCTATCACTGATAATGTGGGTGAAAGCAATTCAAATAATTATTTAATAATTGATTAACAAAAATAATTGCAATTAAAACATTAATATCATGTTCCTCAGTCATTTTAAAATTTTAAAAATTTGATATGTTAACTAGGTCCATTTTCGTTTACCTAATTCGCCAATTGATATACAACTGTACACAAAAAATGTTTCAATGGTTACATGCCGTACTGGAACATTGCTACCGCATATGAACAAAAGTTACTTACCTGTAAACTGTGGTTCTCCAGTATTGGTGTCTTTCATAGATTCACATTCTTGAATATTCCCCGTCGTCGAAGTGGGAGTCCCACGGTACATAACATAGCAATGTAGTAATAACATAAGCCTAATAGGCATAAAAGAAAGTAAAACCATAGAGGTTTTATGGATAGACAGCTTGTCACATCTATAACATATTACTGTCATTATGTTTTAGTCCAAAATCCAGCCAATCAGGCGTCCGCACCCTCTAGAACCCTCTCCCCAGAGGCTCAGGCCCTCAGATTTTCGTAGCACAAGTGTGACATAAAAGTCAAATACATGATGGGAGCCTCTGAGGGGAGGTGGGTGGGCCACATGTGAATCTATGAAAGACACCAATACTGGAGAACCACAGTTTACAGGCAAGTATCTTTTGTTCTTCTCCAGCATTGGGGTGTCTTTCATAGATTCACATGCTTGAATAAGAGTAGTGAGCAGTGATATCAGAATAATACAAGGTACATAAGAATCAAAGCAATCGCAATACCCAGTGCAAAAGACTATAGGCATATAAAATATTATATATATCTATATATATATATTCACTGAAAAAACCATAGGTTTCACACATGTTATAGTTAGCGGAAATTTTACTGATAAAAAACCAATGAAATTCCCCCGTTATAGTTAGTGCAGGCAACTATAACTCACGCGACCGCAATCCTCTGCTGATGCTAATACTGTATTTAGACACTTATTTGCCCATGTCTTCTTCCATACATTTTT
Organism: Triturus cristatus; assembly: GCF_964204655.1. NCBI lineage: Eukaryota > Metazoa > Chordata > Amphibia > Caudata > Salamandridae > Triturus > Triturus cristatus. The sequence goes on along the minus strand of NC_140590.1, from coordinate 1,374,847,812 downwards.
AGCTATACATATATTACAAATATTTTTTTTTCATAAAGACACATATGTCATCAGCAGAAGATTGCGGTCGCGTGAGTTATAGTTGCCTGCACTAACTATAACGGGGGAATTTCATTGGTTTTTTATCAGTAAAATTTCCGCTAACTATAACATGTGTGAAACCTATGGTTTTTTCAGTGAATTTGCAAGGTTTTTAAAAATGCTAATTCCTAACTATAACGTGTGTGAAACCTATGGTATTTTCAGTGAATTTGTACGGTTTTTTAAATGCTAAGTTACTTTACGCCATTCGTGGCGTGCGCGCCCACTTAACGCAGTTCGTTCCGTGCACGCACCGTGCGCGCACAGTGAGCACGCGGTGCGCTTCGCGCACCGCGCGCCCACTTTACGCACGCTAGATGGGCCATGTACGCACGATGCACTTCGCGCACCGTGCGCACATGGAGGACATATTATGCGCTTCCTTGTGATAGGTAATCTGTTGAAATTTTTTGGGGAAATGGTGTTAACAAATAAGCCATGCACAAATGGTGGGCTTCGGCCACCATTTGCACACGGGGTGGAGAGAGTGTGGATTTTTTTTTTTATAATTTTTTACCGTACGCGTACGGTAAGCGTACGGTAAGCGTAATCGGCGAAATTTTCGAAAAATTAAAAATTACCGTTTGCCTTGGGGGATCTTTGAAGACTCAACTAACATGGTTATGTGCATGGGCGCTGTCTAAAGAGCCCCTTTATATGTTTTTGGCATTTGTTTATCAGCTCCCCCCTCAGAGTGCGAGAGAGAAAATGGCGGCCGCCGCTTCCTGGTTTCGACCGATTCGAATGTTTACTAAGATCTAAGGGCCAATCAGAATCGCGCTCGCGCACGCCACCGTACGCGCACGGTAAGCGTACCGTAAGCGCACCGTAAGCTGGCTCAGATATATATATTGATTTAAAGGCTATTTTCTCAGAATCTACTGAACAGATTTACACCAAACCTACAAAAGGCACTTCCTTGACCTGAGGACTACCTCTCTGCCAAATTTCTAGTAATTCTGTTCAGCCGTTCGGGCTGTAGCCCTGTCTAAAGGTCCTATGGAAAAATGCATGGGAAAAACGCGTTTTGGGACCCCCCTTTTATCTCAGCCCCCGCTTGACGAATCCCCCCGAGACTTTCAGGGTAGGAGCGGAGCGTAGCGCCCCACCTATTTTGAAAAATTTGCGAGGATTCGTCGACCGGCGCAAAAGTTATTCAAAATAGAATGTTGAGGTTTTCCTATGGAAACGTGGTCCTAACTATAACTACTTACTGGCGACTGCCAGTAGGTAATATATACACACATATATATATATATATATATATATACATAATAAATGTACCTTGTATACAGGAGGAGGGAAGCATCAGAGGCTCATCTTTATTTAAAAAGATTACGAAGGACTGCCTGTCCCACAGCCGTGTCCGTGTTGTCTGCAGCATCCAGACAGTAGTGTCTCGTAAAGGTGTGTCTGCTGGACCATGTTGCAGCTCTGCAGATGTATTGAAGAGGCACCCCAGCAAATAGCGCAGTAGAAGAAGAAACCTTCCTGGTGGAATGCGCTAGAACGTTTGATGCAAGTGGTTTTCCCGCTTGTTGATGGCAAAAGGCAATAGTAGAAGATATCCAGCGTGCTATAGTTTGTTTGGTGACCGGATGACCCTTTCGCATCCGTCCGTAAGCCACAAAGAGTTGGTCATTCTTACGAATAGTAGCTGTTCTCTGAAGGTAAAATTTGAGACATCTTTTGACATCCAAAGAAAGAAGCGTTTTCTCTGCGGGAGTTTGGGGATTTGGATTTTTTTTTTTTTAAAACAACCGGCTCATTGTGGTGGAAATCCGATGACACCTTGGGGATAAAGGCCGGATTGGTGCGGAGCAGGACAGAGTCTTTAGTAAATTGAAGAAAAGGTGGTTTAGTAGTAAACGCCTGCAAGTCACTAACCCGGCGGGAGGAAGTAAGAGCCAGGAGTAGAGAAGTCTTCCAAGTAACATATTTGAGACTCACTTTATGGATTGGCTCAAATGGTGGTTTCATGAGCTGTGCCAATACAATGTTTAGATGCCAAGGTGGAGGTGGCCGACGTATCGGAGGAAACATTCGAAAAAGACCTTTGAAAAATTGTTGAATTACTCTTGATGAGTAAATTAAGTTAGAGCCATCTTGTCGGAATCGTGAGATTGCTGCTAGGAAAACCTTAAGGGTAGAGTATCAGAGGCCTGATTTCACTAGGTGCAAAAAGAAAGGCAAAAGTTGTTCTGGCTTGGAATGTATAGGATGTACTTGAGCTTCATTGCACCATAGACAGAACCTTTTCCATTTGAGTTTATATGTTTTCACCGTTGAAGGTGCTCTAGCCTTAGCCAAGACTTCTCTGCAATCTAAAGGAATGTCCAAATTTACAAACTCATAGTGCTCAGGTTCCAAGCCGCTAAATGAAGAGATGCAGGATCGGGATGACAAATTTGGCCGTGTTCCATGGTCAAAAGATTTGGAAGAGGGCGAAGAATGATCGGGTCGCACTGAGACAGGAGCAGTAGTTCCGTGAACCAGATTTGTGGAGGCCACCGGGGTGCTATAAGAATAATGTGACATGGTTCTTTCCTCGTTTTCCGCAGAACCTTGGGGACTAGAGGTATTGGTGGAAAAGCGTAAGCATATATTTTTGACCAGTTCATCAAAAAGGCATTCCCGCATGACCTTGGTTGGGGAAGCAAACTTGCATAGAACAGGTATTTGCGGTTCAGATATGTTGCGAACAGATCCTGATTTGGGGGAACCCCATAGTTGAAAAATGTGATCCAGAATGGGTTGGTGTAATTCCCATTCGTGATTGGTCGTGGACGATCTGCTTAGGGAATCCGCAAGATTGTGGAGAAGTGTGGCTCACTGGTTAGAGTAGGCAGACCTGGAAGCAGAGGTCAGCCTGGGACCAGGGTTCAATTCCCGGCTCGGCTGGGTCTTGAGTCCATAAATTGTCCATGGACTTGATAATTCTCGCTCCAGTGCATACTTGATTCATGGGTTCACACTCTGCGACTCTGGGCAATAGCTTGCTTAATCTCCACAATGGCCCCTCGCGGCGGGATGCCTGGCTTTCACCTTGTGGATGCCCTGCTGGGTTATCTCACAGGGGAATACCAGGACGGGTTCCCTAAGCAAGCGCTTAGAGACCGGTTGGTGATTTGCGCTATATAAATATCTGCACATTTACATTTACAAGATTGTTCGACGCTCCTGGAACATGAACTGCTGAGAGGACGATGTGATGTTGAATCGCCCAATTCCAAATTTGTTGAGCCTGAAGGGACAAAAAGACTGACACGGACCTTGTGCCTCCCTGTTTGTTGATGTAGTGCATGCACGTTGTGTTGTCCGTACGGATTAACACCGTGCTTCCTTGAATGATGGTTCGGAAAGCTTTCAGAGCCAGAAAAATGGCCAGTAACTCTAAAAGGTTGATGTGTCTTGTCTTTTGTTGAACAGGCCACTTGCCTTTCACGGTTAGTCCTTGTAAGTGGGCGCCCCAACCCTCTAGAGATGCATCGGTCGTGAGGGTGAATAGTGGAGTGTCCGCCACAAACAGACGTCCTGATGAGATATTTTCTTCGTGAGTCCACCATAAAAGAGCTCTTTTTAGTCGATGTGTGACTCTGACTAAGTCGTTGAAAGTTCCTGAGACTTGAGCCCATTTGTTTGTCCAATTCCTCCTGGACAGGCCTAATTTTCAGGCGGCAGTGAGGGACTAGAGGAATGCACGAGGACAACATCCCTAGAAAAGATTTCAACTGTCGGACAGAAACAAACACTTTTAGATGGATAGAAGTCACTAGATTGCGAAGACGTAGACGTCTTTCGTGCGACACAAAAGCTTTCCCTTGCCTGGTATCTAGAATGGCTCCCAGAACAGTCTGTTTTGAGCTGGGAGAAACTGAGATTTTCCCATGTTTAATGTGAGGCCCAGAGATTGGAAGAGGGACCTGCATAAAAGAGTTTGTTTGGATGCCAGTTCGAACAACTTTGCCTTCAGTAGGCAGTCGTCTAAGTATGGAAAGATTTCCACTCCTTGTAGACGAAGGTAAGCTGCCACCGGGGCAAGGACCTTTGTAAACACTCGAGGAGCGGAACGAAGGCTGAATGGCAGAACCTTGAATTGGAAATTCTTTCCGGCCACTCTGAATCTGAGAAATGTTCTGTATCTCGGCAGTATGGGAAGATGAAAATAAGCATCTTGAAGATCTAAAGTTGTCATAAACTCTCCTCGGGATAGAAAAGGGAGTACCTCTTGAAGGGACAATATGCGAAACGTTTGTGTCTTGATGTATTTGTTTAGAGCACGTAGATCCAAAATGGGACGCCATTCTCCCGACTTTTTCTGTATGAGGAAGAACCTTGAATAGAACCCCCTGCCCTTCTGTAGTTTTGGCACCACTTTGATCGCGCCCTTTCTCAATAAAATTTTCAGCTGATTCAAGAGTTTTTTTAGGTGAGCAGGAGGAGGATCTCTTGGTGGAGTATTGGGAAGAATCTTTACGAATTCCAATGCGTGTCCCCTGCGCACAATATCTAGAACCCATTGATCGGTAGTAATTTGTGACCATTTGGAGTAGAAGTGGGAGATTCGACCTCCAAGTTTTGAAAAAGCAGGAGGATTTTGCGACGGTGTGTGGTGAGAGTCATTGTTTCTTGGAGGAATCCTTTCCTCTAAAGAGGATTTTCCTCTGTACTGCCTGTAGGTGGAAGAATGCTGTTGCCTATATGACTGCTGATTCTGGGAGTAGTAGCAGTTCTGGCTTTGTCTGTACTGATTCGAATTTCCTCGAAAGGAAGAAGAGGAACCACGACCTCTTGCGCCTCGAAAAGGCTGCTTTTTGAATTGCCAAGAGCACGAGCAGTGTCAGTGTCCTTTTTAATTGTTTGAAGGGCATCGTCTATATGCTGGCCAAACAATGATTCACCGTCGTAAGGCATGTCCAGTATTTTTGTCTGTACCTCCTGACGAAAAGACGTGGTCCGTAACCAGCCCTGACGCCTGAGGACTGCTGCACCAGCCAAAAGACGGAATCCAGTAGAGGATACATCAATAGCGCAATCGATAATTTCCGAGGAAATTCTTTCCCCTCTTGGAGAATTTTTAATGCCTCTGGCCTTGATGTTTCAGGGATAAGGTCTATAAAAGATGAAATGTCAGACCACATTTGGCGGTCGTAACGGCCCAGGATCGCTAAAGAATTGGCTACTGTTGTTGCAGCCATAGTGGAAAATGTCTTTCCTATACCATCCAGGCGTCGCCCTCCTCGATCTGGTGGTGCAGACAAAGGAGACGATGGGTTTCTGGATCGATGTTGAGCTGCCTGAGTAATGATGGAATCAGGCTTTGTTTGCGAAATTAGACAAGCAGGAGAATTTGGAAGGGCTTTGTATTTTTTATCTATCCTAGGAAGGATAGCTGGAATGGAGATTGGAGTTTGCATCAGCTTGAGGCCTTCTTGCCAGATAAAATCGATAATCGGAATACAACGGACCTGCTTTTGGGGTTGATCCTTAAAATCATATCGGAACCAATCCTCCTCCCTGGTGGTCATAGGAAGGTGGAATCTTTTAGCTGCTCTTTCCATGAGCAAATGAAAACCACCAATGTCGACCGGGGGAGAATCCAAAGGAGCTGGATCAGCAGGAGATGGCGTTTGTATTTGATAGTTGTCCCATTCAGAAAGAAAGGAACCGTCATCCAGCTCACCTTCTTCTTTGTCAGCATCATCATCCTGCTCGTTGCAAACGTCTTCCTCTATGATTTGAGGAACCGCAAGATGTTGAACTCTTGTCGCCGACGTAGGTGTGGCCTCTGTTTCCTTATTTGAAAAAGGTTGTGGAGGTATCTGAGGCGTTGGAGAAGTCTGCACAGAACGTGGAAAACGGCGGTTGTAATCATCCAACATACATTGAAGGTTGGAAATAAGACTCAACGGCAGTTGTGCCATAGGAAGTTCTGGAGCTGGGTGTGTGTCACAAGTAGAGAAATCGTCCTCTTGTAAGTCGTCATCATCATCATCAGATTCCTGACACTTTATTAGAAGTTCAGAGCGACTGCGAGCAGCTCGAAATCTATCATCCTCGGATTCCTCATCGTCAGATGAAAATAGCACCTCTGGAGGCTGAGAAGGAGCTTTAATTGGTATTAGGGTAACCAAAGAGGAATGTCGTAGTTGAAGCAAAGAGCTAGAAGCCCTTAGTGGTATCAGATCTTGAGATGGAGTCGTCGTTGCGGACTATGAAAGTCGTCGTCGAGCCACCGTCGACGACGGAGCCACCGCCAACGACGAAGCCACCGTCAACGACGAAGCCACCGCCGACGACGAAGCCACCGCCGACGACGAAGCCACCGCCGACGACGAAGCCACTGCCGCCGACGAAGCCACTGCCGACGACGAAGCCACCGCCGAGGCCACCGTCGCCGACGAAGCCACCGCCGCCGACGAGGCCACCGTCGACGACGTATGCTTCTTTCTATGCTTGCTTGCCTTCGACGACGAAGTTAAAGGCACTGTAGACAAAATGGGTCTCAACTTAACAGATACCAACGCCGACGGTGAAGACGCCGACGACAGGATCATAGCCGGCTTCATAGACAGAGGTCGAAGTCGAAGTCGTCGACGTAGATGCGATGACGGTAGCTCTCGTCGACCGAGGAAGCGCTGATGAGCTCGTCGACGAGAGAGGCAGTTTCTGAGGTAAAAACTGCGCAGATAGAGTCTTCGATGCCTGAGAATCAGATCTCGGGGCGTAAAGGATTCAGATAGACTCCTGGGGGGAGAAATCACCCCTTTTGAAGTTGAAGGTTGGGTAGTGGGCTTATTAACATGATGTTTCTTCCCCACCTTAGGTCTTGGAGAAACCTTCTGAGAGTCACTTGTTCTCTTCAAGGAGGGAGCAGTTTTGATTGAAGACACACTCTCCACATCTGAAAGAGGATTTTCTGAAGTCTTCAACTTCTGTAGCCACAGAAGGAGACGCCCTTCTCTGTCCTTTAAAGTTTTCTGAGAAAAGGTTCTACAAATTTTACAATCCTTTACCTGTATGTTCAGGATATAAGCAATAAATACATTTCTTGTGAGGGCCTTCAGAATGAAGTCTCAGTTTACCACAACTTCCACAAGGTCTGAAGAGGGATTTCTTGGATGTAGACATCCTAGAGGTAATCTTCTGAGGAGATATGAGAAGAAAAACTGAGCAAGCTCAGGGAGACTCCCTTCACACGACGTGCGGTAGAAAATCCGAGGGCCTGAGCCTCTGGGGAGAGGGTTCTAGAGGGTGCGGACGCCTGATTGGCTGGATTTTGGACTAAAACATAATGACAGTAATATGTTATAGATGTGACAAACTGACTATCCATAAAAACTCTATGGTTTTACTTTCTTTTATGCCTATTAGGCTTATGTTATTACTACATTGCTATGTTATGCACCGTGGGACTCCCACTTCGACGACGGGGAATATTCAAGCATGTGAATCTATGCAAGACACCCCAATGCTGGAGAAACACATCTTTTATCGAAGGCATTCATTAATCATAGTGAAAGTAACATATAATGATCAAGTAGTTTCCAAGGATATACAATAAAAACTGTAAATATTATGTGCCATTATGCAACAGGACCATAAAGTGCCTAGGTGCTTACACATGGTCTAAATAGTCTAATCGCACAAGTAACTAAAAAAAACTGTCCATCATAGACCGTAATATAGGCCATAAAACAATTCTATCATCAATGGTACTGAGTATCTCTATGGCTGTGATCAATTCTCGTTTAGGACCTCTTCATATGATAAAGATGTCATCTATGTAGTGCCAGTATGTGAGGAGATTTTCTTGCCACACCTGGTCAGTGAGGATGTTACCTTACTCAAAAGTATATATAAAAAGATTAGCATAGCAAGGAGCTGCACAATTACCCATAGAAGTTTCATTTCTTTATATGTAATATTCCTCGTTCCATTTTAACTAGCTATGATAGAAGGTAACAAATATTATCTCAAGTAGAAACACTTAAGTCATCTCCCATGTTAGAACTCAACAAAAATGACTCCACTGCTTCTATACCTAAAGATTGCCCACGATGACTGGGTACCAGTTGTCAGACCATAGAGAGCAGTTTTCATCCACAATGAGAAACTCAAACTTCTCAATATTCTGTCTTAGTGAGGTGCAACCCATCCACTCAGCAATTTGACTTAAATAATTATGGAGCTTGACTTCTTCAGTGGTCGGTACTGCTTTGTCAAGCCAAATGACAATGTGCCTATCATCAGCACAACAAATAAAGGCAACAAAGATCAGATCAGGTTAGCCAGAGGGGAGGATAGATGTGGAAGACTCTTGATTCCATACACAAGTTCATTGAGTGCCCACTGTAAAAATACATAGACCAAGCCTGGGTGTGTTCCTGCAGAAATAATTTCAACTAGCATAGGGCACTACTGGAGCAGTGATCATAATCAGAGAATTGAGGGTCTCATCCATTCCAGAGGGTGAAGATGCACTTACAGGTGTTCCTGCTCACTTAAACTTTAGAGAGCTTGTTCCAAATTCAGCGAGGCACACAGAATACCCACCAGAATCTCAAAAGGCAAGATAGAAGGTTCAGAATAACTTATTGCAAATCTAGACTGCACAAAATAAAAAGAAATTGTAACACATTCTGCAGCAAAAATCAGAGATCCAAACCTGAGAAATAGTAAATTACAATTCTCCTGGACAGAGAACTAATCGTCACAGATCAGCGAGAAAAATAAGTTACTTACCTGTACACTGTGGTTCTCCAGTATTGATTTGTTTTATACATTCACATGCCTGAATCTTCCCCGTCGCCTTGGTGGTAGTCTCACGGTAACAGTATTAAAGCTTAACAGTCAATTGCCATAGAAATTCAATAGCCTTTAGAAACCTAATATGATTCTTTTAAAACATCCAAACTTCAGCCAAACAGAGCATGGACCATAGAGTCTCCATCCCTTGCAGGACCACCATACCTCTGATTTAGAGCACGAGTACAATTAGAGGAACAATAGAGGTATGGTAAGTAAACCTGAAAGGGGAGTAGGATGGGCCGCGTGTGAATCTATAAAAGATATCAATACTGGAGAATCACAGTGTACAGGTAAGTAACTTGTTTTTTCTCCAGTGTTGTATCTTTTATAGATTCACATGCTTGAATCAGAATAGAAAGCAGTTATCATATGTCAGCGGCGGCGGGTAAAGTGAACCATGCCACCGTGAGACCCAGGTATTATTCACTGATCATGAAATAATTATATATGAAAAATAGACACTTTATACCTTATGCAAACAGACGTCGCAGAGAAGCTTGTCCAACCGCTACACATCAGCTTCCTGCCATGCGTCCAGGCAGTAATGCTTCGTAAAGGTATTGATGTTTGTCCATGTCGCTGCCCTGCAGATGTCGGGTAAGGACACTCCGGCAAACGGGGGCGAGGAAGCTGCACGTGGAATGAGCTGTGACCTTGGTAGCTAGAGGGCACCCAGCCATCTCATGACAGTAGAGAATAGTTGATGAGACCCAGCGAGCAATCGATGCCTGCGTCAAAGCAAGACCCTTCCTGGGGGGCAGAGAAGGTGATGAGCAACTGAGTAGATTTTTGGGAAAAGACTGTGTCTTTTGCAAATAGAACTTTAAACAGCGTTTAATGTCCAGTGAATGGAGGGCCCTTTCAGCCGCCAAAGATGAAGCGGGAAAGGAGGGCAGAATCACTGGTTCATTTAGTATGAAGAATTACTCTGGCCTGATGAAACTGTAGGTAAGGCTCTACTGCACTAAAGACCTGGTTTCACTATTGCATCTAGCCAACGTGATGGCCAAAAGGAAAGTTACTTTCCATAAAAGGTATTTTAAGTCCAATTTCTGTATTGGTTCAAAGGGAGATTTCATAAGCGGTGACAGGACAAGGTTTACTTGCCATAGTACTGGAACAGGCCTTATCGGTGGGTAGACACTGAAGAGACCCTTCTTAAACTCCTTCACCAGTCTGTTAGACCACAAGGACAAGTGACCAGAACATCGTCTGTATCTGGATATTGCTGCCAAGTGCACCCTGATGGACGTATGTGCCAGGCCAGACTTAGCGAGAGACAATAGATAGGATAAAATGTCTTCAGGAGGCAATGAGAAAGGATCACAAGAGTGCTCGACACACCAAGAGCAAAATAGTTTCCATTTGGCAGAGTAGCACTTGAGTGTAGAAGAAGCTTGGGCTTTCTGCAATTTTGAATGACATTCGTCAGAAACTGCTAATGCTTTGAATTTCATGTGATGAGGAGGTTTTGAGGAGCCAAGCTGACAAGTGAAGATAGTGAATTTGTGGATGAACCACTTGGCCCTGGTTCATGGAAAGGAGATTCTCTTTTGGCTGGAACAGGATTGGTGAGGACCCCGATAGGCGCTACAGCTCTGTGTACCAGTATTACCGTGCCCATGCCGGGGCGATAAGGATGATGCAGCAGGGCTCCCGTTTGACCTTTTGCAGAACCTTTGGATTAAGAGGAAACAGAGGGAATGCATAAGCAAAAGTTCCCTCCCAAGAGAATTGAAAGCCATTTCCTAGAGAGCCTGGCTGAGGAAATCCGCTGGCGTAGAACCTGCATTTTCTGTTGAGAGATGCAGCGAATAGATCTCGGGTTGGAAATCCCCAGCAGCGAAAAAACGTTTTGCAGCTGTTCCTCGTTTAGCTCCCACTTGTGACATGGTTTGGTGTCACTGATGAGGGAGTCGGCCCATTCGTTTTGGATTCCTGGTACATGCTGAACTTGCATTGATATCTTGTGGGCTATTAGCCATTCCCTGATCTGATAAGCTAGGACTGAGAGGGCATGAGATCCTGTACCACTTTGTTTCAGCAGATAGAACATGGTGGTGTTGTCCGTGCGGACAAGGATCGACTATTTCCTGATCCTTGGCAGGAAAGCCTGGAGGCCCTGAAAAACTGTGAATCTATAACTCCTGTAGGTGGGCTCTACACTGGTTCATGGACACATCTGACGTCATTTCCAACTTCGGTTTTGTTGTAAGGAAGGACAGACCTTGAGAAAGGTTGTCTGACTGCCCACAAGGGCATCCCTGAGGTCATCTCTGGTGTGATTTAAAACAATGTCATTGAAGGAGCCCCGAGATTGAGTCCATTGGGGATTGATGCTCCTGGAGATGTCTCATCTGTAGGCAGCAGTGTGGGATCAGCGGGATGCGGGATGACAATTTGTATGTCCTTACTGAAACGCACTTTTTTGCGTATAAGGATTGCACTGTCGTCTGCAGGCACAAAATCCTTTCTCTTGCGGGGAAGGCCTTTGAAAGTGTGGTATCCTGAGTTGCTCCTAGAAACACCAGCGACCTGGAAGCAATGAGAGAGGACTTTTTCCCGTTGAGTTTGAGACCTAGGGAGCGAAAGAGCCGAACACAGGCCTCTGTAGATCTTTTGGTGACTTGGAAGGATGGAGCTTTGAGCAACCAGTCATCCAGGTAAGGGAATACCTGGTGACTGGATCACCGGAGGAAAGCCGCCACTGGCGTCAAGCACTTGGAGAAGACTCTTGGGGCCAACTTAAACCCGAAGGGCAGCACCTTGAACTGGTATTTGCACCCTGCCACCTCGAACCTGAGAAAACGTTGGTGCTTCGGGTGTATGGGAAAATGGAAATACACCTCCAGAAGATCGAGGGAAGGCATATAATCCCCTGCATCCATGAGAAGCAAAATTACCTGGAGCGACAACATCTTGAAGGTTTGACTTGATGAAGTTGTTCAGCAACCTGATGTCCATTATTTGCCTCCATTTTCTGGTCTTTTTCTCTAGGAGCAATCGGATTTCCTTCTTGAGAGCTGCCAAATTCGGAGGCTGTTGAACAAATTCCAGGGCGTGACCATGGTGGAATACATCTAACACTCATTTGCCAGGAGATGCAAGCTTCCATTGACTGAAACATTTGGAGCAAGCGTGCCGAAATGAAGTGGAACTACGGTAGCAGGGAACTGTGAATCCTCACTGCCTCTTGTTGGCATCATGAGCTCTTCCTCCTGACACTGGGCGTCGATGTGCCGATGCTCTAGGAATGGCTGGTGTCGAGGTTTGTCGAAAGGGTTGAGCAGATTACTGCGATTGAAATCCCTGCTGGTAACAGGGTTGAAAACGCTGCTGGAGCTGAGGTAGAGAGAGATATTGTTCTCTACCTCTTCCCCGAAAAGAAGAATGATGATGAGAACCTGAGTATGCAGGCGAGTACCAGTCTGCGAACTCCCATGGTGTTACTCCCGTGATGCACTGCCAACCTCTCTCACCACTTTTCCTTTTTCATCTATGTTTGGTTATTCACATTAGAGGGTGGTACAGACCATGGGAGACAGAGCCCACAGACACATCTGATTTTAAAGAATAGCAGGTGATCTAGGATTCCCTTGAATAGACGGCATAAGTATAACCTCTGTTCCGTCACACAAAGTTGGGTGACTCTAGACATATGGGGGGATCACTGAACAGTTTTTTCACCTATAGAACAGGTCCATTGTTGGTATGATATCCAACACCTTGGCCTGAACCTCAGGGCGGAATATTGTAGCATTTAGCCATCCCTGTCATCTCAACACCGCTGCTCCCGCTATCTGTCTGATGGCGGTCGATGAAATGTCTAGAGCCAGCTCACTGATCTCAGAAGAGGCTCTCTCACCCTCCAATAGAACATGTTTTGCCTCCTTTTTCTTGCCTTCGGGAAGATATTCCGACACGGAAGAGATGACGTATCACATCTGTCGGTCATATCTCCAGAGGATAGACATGGCGTTGGATTCCCTGATGGCAGTGGCTGCCGATGCGGAGAACCTTTGGACAATATTGTCCAGACGGCACCTTTCCTTGTCAGGTGGAACTGCTCATGGAGAAGAAGGATTTTTAGATCTCCTTAGAGCAGCCTGCATGACAACTGAATCAGGCCGAGGATGACCAATAAGCCATGCAGGAGAGTCTTCAGGTGCCATGTACTTTTTATCCAGTTTTGGCACAACCGTAGGAATAGAGGCTGGCGTCTTCATTAACTTTAGGCCCTCTTGCCACAAGTAGTCCAAGATGGGAATGGCCCGAGTGGAACATTGCGCAGTAAGTTTAAAATCATACAAAAAACACTGTCTGCTTGGTGGGCATAGGGAGATCAAAGTGCCTTGATGCACGTTCCAGGAGATCGTGAAAACCACAGATATCTGCAGGTGGAGAGTAAGCTTTAGGTGGAGTAGGAGCCACATATTCGTCTCATTCATCATGGTCATTCGGATTCAACTGCAGCTCCTCTTCTAACTGCTGGTCATCACTGTCCTGCACCTGAACAGGAATTTCTAAAGGTGGCGGAATATTTCTGTATTTTGGCAGCGGCGGTGCAGCCTGCGGCGCAGGGTTGACAACAGGAACCTCATGTGTATGTGGTGGCTGCGGAGCGGAGTTCGCCTCAGGAAATCGTTTATAGTAATCATGGAGTATCATATGATGGTCAGTGACCAACAAAATGGGAATATTAATGGACGGCTCCTATGCATGATCCTCCTGTTCTTCGTATGGGTAGCGCTCTTGAAATGCATCGAAGCATTGAGTGCTGGGACGCCCTGCATCAGAGAAGGAATATTCGCCCTCTAAATAAGTAGATGAGTCATCCTACGGCTCATCCTGGCACTTGACTCTTGAGCTGCGAGGGTCTGTATGCAGGGCCATATGAACCATCACCCTCAGATTCCTGGAAATCCAAAAGATAAGTAGGAAGCAATGGAGATACTTCTGAAAAGTCCTGTATAAGTGATGGCCTTTAAAAGAACAATTTGATTTTCCCTCGTTGACGGAGGCTTCGCCGGGCTAGTCGACGGGATCGCAGACGCTGTCGACGGAGAACCATCTGCAGCGACTGGAGAGAGAAGCTCACCGACTGTGTTGTGACAAGCTGGACCGTCGATGGTGAAGCCCTCGTCGACTGTCTCACAACTGTCAACGATGGTGATACCACAACTTCAGTCTTTGATGACGCATCGCCCACCGTTGTCATCTTTAGTGTCGACTTAGTCGAAGTCGCTGATGAGACCGTCGACGGAGTGCCTGATTCTGTGGAGATGGAGGCTGCAGATGGTGATTTCATCGTTGACGGAGTCGTCAACGAGGGGATTTTCGTTGATTAAGAATCCATGAAGGGAGTATGAGGTCTCTTTATCTGAGATTATCTAGATTTGTCAATATCTCTAAGTGAAGATGAAGACCCTTCTTCCTTCTTTTTCTTGGAGAAGGTATGGGGCTTCTCCTCACCTTCTGAGCCAGAGTCCTTAGCAGCCTTCTTCCTCTGTAGCCAGAGAAGCAGCCTACCCTCACAGTCCTGGAGGATTTTTGTGTACAAAGTACGACAGGACTTGCATTCTTTGGCCTTGTGGACAGGATACAGGCAATAAAGGCACTCTTCATGTGGGTCCTCAGAATACAGTCTTGACTTTCACAGGGCCTAAACAACCCTTTTTTAGACTCTGACCTAATGAAGAAAAAGAGGCACTCACATGCCCGGACTGTACCTGAGAAAAATAAATGAAGCTAAGAGATGAACTGCAAGCTGGAAGTTTAAAAGGGCAACAGTAAAAACACTTACTGAGCAGAGCTCAGGGAGCCTCCCTAACACCCGACATGCATTAAGAAATCTGTGTTATGCTGACCCTGTACGGGATGTAGACTCTATGGTCTATGCTATGATTGGCTGAATTTTGGATATTTTAAAACAATGATAATAGGTTGCTAAAGGCTAATTAATTTCTATGGCAATTGAATGTTAAGCTTTAATACTGCTATTTTACTGTTACCGAGGGACTCCCACCATGACGACGGGGAAGATTCAAGCATGTAAATCTATAAAAGAAACAATAGCGGAGAACTACACCTTATTGAAATTGAAATGAACATAGGCATAGAAGTCATAATATGGTATCCAGAATTGTTACGACATGTAGCTGTGGAAAAACTGGAAAGTACATTCAACCAGATGCCTACGGGTTACGGAAACAGCAAAGGAGTGGAATCAAAGTTCGATACTGGAACCCACAACCTGAACCACTTTGAGTTTGCATGCTTTAATTTATCAAGTTCTGTGGCCTATGCACACCTGACTCCTCAGACCCTAAAGAGGAAAACACGCTTATAGCTGTTTGCTAGATACTATAGAAAATCATTAGCCTCCAATGTGACCCTAGTTTCCCAGCACACTCCATTCTCCCCATTTAGCGTGTGGCAATAATTTCACCTGCGGTCGCTCAACTCGTAGTAGACTTGGAGACTATTTATACCTAAACTCTAATGTAGAAACACTAGAAGAACTGGAAGTCTAAATGCGAATTCATGATTGTTTCTGTGTTTGACCTACAATGAATAAAGTGTGATTCTGCTCTACCTGCTAAACAGTTTTGACTTTCTTTTAACAAAAAGCACCACAACAGTTCATAAACAAATATGCCACTCTACTTAACCAAAAACAAGACAGAATAAAAATGGAGATGCCCAAAGTCTTCTTGTTTTCATACCAGTGGTTTGTACGTTGTTCAAACAAGCTTCCCTCCTTTGCCTTGATGGGCAACCAGAAAAAAAAAAACCTTTCATTTATGCAATCCCAACATACATTAAGTAGTTGGACAACATTGATATGCATCTGCTATGGATCATCTCTGAAATTCTCATACCTTAGTAAAGGACGCCCCTGATTATGTCTTAAATCACTCATGGCCCACCCGTTTGCACTCCAGTCTAGCTCTAGGACATTAACTTAGGTAGCACCAACAATTTTTGCACATTCTATAAGTTAGGGTCTTCACTTGCATACTTTTCCAGCAACTCCTGGAGCATATTAAGAAAATAAGTTTTTTCTTTGCCAACCCTTCAGAGCTAGGGGTCTTGTGGAGGTTAGGTGGACTAATGTGGAGTGAAAACACTCATACCGTTTGAAGAGGGGACAGGACAACTGTTTTGAGGTGTTGATCAGACATTTCATCTCATAGCGTCTTGAATCACTGTTAGGTCATGAACTCATATTTAGGTGAAAAGGCCAGTACAGAAAAATTTAACATTTTACTTGCAGCCAAGTGTCATCCATCAAATGTTGCAGTTAACACATTATAGGAAACTTATAGTTTTACATCAAGGTCTTTGACCTATCAGGCACATCAACAGGGATGATGGCAACTTTCTTTAAGAATGCTCAGGTTCCCAGTCGACTAAAACCATGCCATGCCCCTATCTACATGTGGATAATTGGCAAATTGGGCATAGATATGGGTCAGCCAGCACAAATTCTCTTTGAAAAAGCATGACAACTATTGGTTTAGGTGTTTTCAGTACAATATGACTGTAGGGTTAGCTTGCCCTGCTGCTCGTGTTCTAGGCTCTCATCATGTTGTGTGGAAAATGTTAGTTGAGCTCAGAGACCAGACAGTCTGCAATGTTTCTTCAGCTGCTCAGTGCTGGACCTGTCTTGGTGCACTAATATGTTTCAAGACGAGCAGATTCCAGAGACAGCCAGGCTGTCTGAGACTGCTCCATTCTGTAATTCACAACACAGAGATGCTGTGCCTGTGAAGAACATTCTCGGGTTTCTCAGATGCAGGTACAGATCTAGCTGGGCTAGGCTGCTGAGTTTGGACGCAGGGAGGCATGAAGGTTGAGGTGGAATCCACGCCAGCCTCCTGTTTCGACACATTTTTGCAGAGGGCCAATACAAGTGTGCATAGATAGGAACCAGCAGGAGTGAAAGTTTTATTTGCACACAGAACATGAATGGCACAGCAGCAGTGCGTGATTCTCTCACACACAGGGCAGATGCAGTACTAGCAAGAGCAGCATTGGCCTCCTTTTACACACAGAACAGCTGCAGCTCAGGGAATGGCCCTGTCATGTGTCACACGTTTTGTGTTAGACTAACACAATGTAAAATCCACATAGCTAGGACAAGCATCCTGCAACTGTAATATGTGGGTAAAGGCCTTGTCTCTGGATCGGCTTTCACAAACCAGCGCAACTTGCAGCTGGCCTAGATCATCATTGGACAACTCGTGGTTTTGGTATTATAGGATGTTGATTAAAGCCCTGGAGGAGTCGCCTAAGACAGATAGAACAGCAGGCCTACTCACATGCAACACACTTTACACGAATAAAGCACATTTGAGAGAGCACCAAGGCATCTCTGGCTAAAGCCTTGGTGCTAAGAGGCAGAGCACACTAGACGTCCACTGGTGGTGGTGCATCCCCCACAGCAGGCATGAGACAGAGGCACAATAATATGGTGTTTGTTGCTGCAGAGTCTTAGGAGTGGATGCAGACTAACTGGTGCCTATTGCACTAGTTAAACTATGCTTTTGACTGTGCCGCCAACCCACAATGGGGATTGAATTACGTTAAGGAGACTGGGCCAGATTTGGATACTCTTTATTGCCTTGGGCTCAATGCTGATGTTTATTACTGTCTGGTGACACCAATATGCAATACCTGGAGCCAATAGTGATGCTCCTTAGTGCATGAGAGTATACAAAAGTGATGGATGGAATGCTCAAATTAATTTCAGCCACTGGTAATTACATGGGCCGCATCTCAGTCCAATGTTATTTTGCACGCCATGCCACCTCCGATTGGGCCCAGCCATATTCAAATCAGTCTCGACCCTGCCCCAAACTGGAACACAAAAAACCAAGGACCATTTTCACCCTAATTAGTGCTCAGCTTTTTTGTGTGTCGCCCTAAGTTATGCTAAAAAAAAAAAGAAGCTAAAAATGGCTACAAAAGTGTTGTCTTTTATCCCGGCTGATTTACAGAAAACTGTGATTACAACATTGGTACTACCACGGATCGATTACTGCAATAGTTTGTATATGCATGCACAGCAGCATGTTTTCAACAAATTCCAGATCTTGCAGAATGCGGCAGCTCGGGTGCTCTTCAGGATCCCTAAGCACTAGTCAGCCTCCCAAGCACTTAAGAAACTACATTGGCTACCAATTAGGAAGAGAATTATTTTTGAAGCTCTTTCATAACATGCAGCTGGGCCGGGCATAGTCGATGTTGCTTTTGTCGCAGCTTCTCTTTATACAGTGTTTTGGATTTTAGCAATGGATGACAAAGGTAAAGCATCTAGGTCAATAGAGAATACTCCAGAGGGACGATACATACATTAAAGATTAAAGTATCTAAAATTTGTCAGGAACAGTAAATCAATCCTTGTTTAACATGCTTCTTACCCCATAGATGAATCTCTGGTTAAATTGTTGCATCGCTCCCTGTAGCTGATTACGCTGAAGCTGCCACTGCTCATAATTCCGCACTGATTCGAGTGTAGGTCGCTGCCAGGTTGTTGTTCGGGTAATGTGGTCAACATAATAAATTCTGTTCATGTTATCAACACGCCTTTCCCATCTAAGTGTTGAAAAAGAAGAACGTTTAATCACCTTTATTATATCAAGCTGATCAACCAATATGTGCAATAGTGTTTTTTCAGCACTGTTGTGGTAGATCTGATTTGAGGAAATAAGGTGACAGAGAAACTTAGAGAAGTGTTTGAAATAAAAACACAAGCTTTCACAATGTTATAATTTTTGTTAGTTTTACACCAATATAATACACCTGAATAGCATACGCTTGCCACTTCTGTCACCTTGCCACGGTGAATGGTGCTCGATTAGTTGCAGACCAGAGCTTGCATCTGTGGCCGTTTGTGTGGATGCAGTGCTAGATATGTGGAAGCATTTGCTGCCATGCATGAGGTTATGAGCAGTAAATCGCATTATGCAGAAAGATGCTGAGCACAGCCTCCACGTCTAGAAGAGAGCGAAGATATAGCAACATATTCATTCATACTTTCTCATACCTTGGACCCGCCCAATGAGTGGCCTTACTGGGTAGCAATCGAAAGCTAAGGTTGTCCTTGTAAAAGCTACCCAAAAACTGGTTGGAATTTGTTTGAGGGTTTTATTTCACATATGCCCAATTTCTGGATCAGTCAGTACAGATCAAAGTTAATTAGACTAGGAAGCAGTTGGATATTTGTGTCGAAGAGGAACAAGCCAAAAAAGAGTGCAGGTATTATGGGACAGACTATTGGATGCCACAGGCCAAGGTCTGAAACTTGAGGGTGCTGCAATCTTGGTGGATTTGCACTGAAACCTTGAGCAGATAGGGTTTGATATTTATAGTGGGCTAAGTTGGGGACAATGGGCTTCCTACTAGGACTATTAGACTTCAAATATGGTATACTGCCTACCCTCTGGCAATATCATAAACCAATCAAATTGAGAAAAGATTTATGAAGTCTGTATGATAAACGTGAATGTATGCTTTTCAACAATAGGTATGGGACTGAATATGAAGGTAGTCCTGTAAATTTACATTTCAGTCATTCAAATACCTTACTCACTGGCCAAAAATAGATAGAAAAACAATACTTTTATGGTTTAAATTTCAATTGCCTACAACCACTGTCCGACAAGGAGCAAATGTATACATCTTTGCCAACATTTCCTCTATGTCTTTCTACCCCGATTCAACACCCCTACTCACCCACCTCATGAGTATAACCTTGTGTTGTTTTTGAGGCAAGGATTCGCCTAGCCCGTCAGGAATCAGATTAAATCTTTGCCACCAATGTAATATTTATCGATGGGTAGGAGATACTTTACCTTTAAGTACCTGGCACACGGTAAGTGCCGATACTCGTGGGAGGATCGTAATCAATAAGGCCCAATTAATAGCATATAATTTCTGTTTTTGTTCTATGGCCAACACACTTTTTCCCACTGTAACAATTTGCCATAGCCTATCCAGCCAATCACCTAGTGTAGGTGCCTTGTGTGCCTGGAGTCTTCCCCGGTGGATTGGGTCTTAATAAGTGTTTGTATATTATGGATATTAGGTGATGTATGTGGTAGTTGTCTTTGATCTATTTCTCAACAGGATATGAGTGGTCTCTCGTGGCCCCCCTGTTTTTTTATGCGGAAGGAGAAACCAGTGGCCTATTTGCATTTATGCAAATGCACCGATTCGGATAGATTCTATAGTGTGCATGGGTCTTAAAGATAAAACAAAAGTTTTAAAGGTTGTAGACCATTTATTTTGATTTGAATAATCGCACATCTGTGAAAAAAATAGGCCAACATGTATTTTGCAACTATAGTTTTTATTGTCGTTTCCTCAGGACCAAACTGTTACAAGAAGACAGGACCATTAAATTTACATCGATATATAGGCCAAGTACCACAACAAAAAAACAATCAAATAGAAAGATAGAAGTGAAATAGGAAAAAGATGGAAAACAAAAACAAGTTTATAAACAATCCTTAGCAGTACATAAATTAATATTACACATTCATTATTGTTGAAGTACATCATCTACCAGGTGAGAAAGAAATTAGGTATGGCCAGGATAATCCTAACTCGAAACCCTTATAGATAGATACTAGCAGTGTTTTCTAATTAAAAGTTAGTCAGAGAAACAAAAAAAGCAAATAATTTTGAAATGGATCACCTGAGAGAAAACATTGATAAGGTTATTTATAGCTTATTCATTTCTAAAAACCACAGGTGTGGGTATCTACAGAAGGTGTTTTTAAACGATTTAAGACAAAGAAAGCAAAAGTCCCTATTATATATATATAATATAATCAGGATCATGGGTAGGTTACAGTGCTCTATTTTTAGTAAAAATCAAGAATACTTAAAAATACATCATCTTCAGTTATGAGAGTCAGTATCACACGGGAGGTCAATGACAACTTAAATGTAACATAAAAAAATGTTATTCAATAAAAATTACACAAGCAAAGTTAAAAACATTACATGTTATAATACAATGTATACACAGATATATCACGAGAAAACAGAAGTCAACGCTGCGTTTCGGTGAGTTGATAATTGTTCACCTTCTTCAGGACAGTTTTCTAGGTAGCAAAAACATTGTATTAATAATACTAACAATCTCATGTGGTTTGACTGCATCTCATTTGACCTACAGCACTACATGTTAAAATAATTGCATCTGACTCTAAAAGAACCATTGGGTGCATTACGTATCTAGTGATTAATATTTGCATTACAAATTACTAGCCATAGCACCACAAAAAGCAATTTTATTAATCATCCTCACGAGTCACCTAAAGATTAAATCACTACCCATGATCCATTATTAAGCCTGCTAAAAACGAAATTTAATTGCATACCTACCTAATGTAGGAAATTGCTAGGATTCAAATTCCCTAGACAATTGTTGAAGCGAAATGTGCTTGAATTGAGTAAAGGGCTTTGGCGATGTCCCTGAAATGTGAAGGGGTATTGTACATACCTTAATTTAAATGCCGATTGGCGTTTAGAAGGTTCGTTGGTGCCACCAATATATAATTATTCGTAGGATAAAAGACAAGGTCTAAAGAGAATTTTTTTTACGGAGAGTGTTACTTAAAAACATCTCTGTATTGTCGCCAGTTAAAAAATAAGAACCAATTGTATAGAAAGGCTTACCCAGGGATTGACTGAACTGTTATATATAGCCCTCGCAGATGTGACGTGATTGGAGGAAATAGTTTACAAATTTATCCCTGTCCGTTTCCAAAGTATAATATTTTTGAAGAACAAATCAACATTCCAAACCATCTACTAGAACAGGTCAGTAGATATGAAATTTTGTAAATTAGTAATCACTTGTCTTCAGTAGCCACCACGTGACATATTTTTTTTTATATATAAAGGAGTCCCGGGTCAGACATAAGCGAGTAACCCGACCCGGAAGCTGTTCGTTGGTGCAGGGAGGCCTGATTGATTTTAAAAGGTAAGTGCGACTGCATATCGGTAATGAATTATGGTTAACATCAACATAAAACGTGGTGATTTATGTTAGATATTTAACATTGAATTAATATTTATTTTGGCGCCCGTAGACTTGATCGACTCAGGCAACAATGCAGCACCTTTGTTTAAATATGGTACAGCCGTCTAAATATAGTACAACGTTATTAACATCTCGGTAGTAGATAACGCTACGGAAATAATGAGGCCCAAATCTAGAACAAGTTAAATGCATTCATGCATTTTATTATCAGTAGACACGATTGAAAAAACGGATATGACGCCAAAATAATGAACCTATAGGGCGCACTATTACTATTTATTTATTCCCTTATACTTATGCGTTAAGTAACCTGGCACCTTGTATTTACAGGTTTTATTCTACCGGTTGCATGATTACTGCAGGAACTACATCAGGTAAAAACTGAGTACCTTTACAGCCATACCCGAGAAAAATTGTGAACAGAGCCAAGAAAAGGGCATTAAACACACCCAGAGCGGCCCTGCTTGAGAGGAATGCTAAGGAGAAAGGGGAATGCCTCCCACAACATTTGATCCACTATCGACTAGGATACGCCAGATCATTAGGAAACACTGGTCTATACGGAGTATGAAGAACTTTGTTATGCCACCCCCTAGGTTTGCGTTTAAAAGATCTCGTAAGCTAAGGGATCAATTGGTGCATACTCGCCCGAGACAGGAGGTCAAAACATCAGGACTGCCCACCGGCCACCATCCTTGTGGGGGGTGCTCGGTGTGCGAGCTTACAGGAACAGCGAAGAGTGTTGAATTGGTGAATTGGAGAGTATGGTATCCTAACAAATTCACCAATTGCAACACTACAAATGTTATATATCGATTGACTTGCCAGTGCGGGTTGCACTACATTGGTCGGACAACCCGTAAGATCAAGACTAGAATTCAGGAACACCTGAGTACCATCAAAGAAGGCAAATTGACTACCCGTTTGGTGGGGCACTATCGTGAATTGAGACATTACAGGGACATTAAGTGGACAGTGTTAGAAAAGGTGTGGGGAGACACATTTAGTATTATGAACAGACTGGCCACAAAAGAGGCCAGATGGATTTATCAGTAGCGAGTTGACCAACAGGGCCTTAATGATGTTATTGAGTGGAGCAAGGTCATAGCACATGTTTAGTGCTGGAACCCACACTTGTACATAACATTATCATTAGTACTGAATTAGATATGCGTCCACAAGGGTGGAGTTAACCTCAAAACTCCATGAAGGTTTTTGCTCTGCAAAATTGATATTGCATTAGGATCTGACAAACACCTCTGAGCAATCGGTTTTTAAATCACACCATTCTATGAAGGTGCTGAAAGTAAACTCTTTGTTATTATGTGCGCGCTGGAAATTGCAGGGCGTGTCGAGACGCTGGTATGCGGGCGTTCAAATGCGCAGTATACCGGGCTTGTTAAGATTAAATCCCCAGTGTTGAAAATACATATAGTTTTCATAATTTTTAATTTGTAAATTTTAATAGGGGAATCTTGTTCCTGCTGATATCTGGTTGTCCATTGTAAAGACCCTCAAAAATTCCAAATTGTATTTTTTAAACCTGCAGATTTGATCTGTATTGGTCTAAAAGTGCTCATGAAGTTATAGCACACCATTCTAAGATGGCGATGAAAGTAAACGCTCTGTTATCAAGCGCGCACCGGAAGTAGGAGGGCGTGTCGAGACGCTCGTACACGGGCGTTCAAATACGCCCAAAAATACATGGGGGACGAGAGGGGAGCAAGGAATCCGAACGTAGCGTTTTGCCGGTAAGCTGGGGGAGTGTGACCAGTAATTGGCGCTAACACGAAGGAATGCGTGAAGTGAACGTGATGCCCTAAGCCTTGCGCCTTCGTGAACAATCGTTGGCTATTAGAAATGGAGGCAAGAGACTTGAGATTTCTTCTCAGTGGGGGAACTTACAAAGGGTTAAGGCAGGGGGCACGCCGGTATGAGGTAGACAGCGTGCTCTCGTCCAATGCCAATGATGTGTGATTGTAAAGTCGTCCAGACCCTAAAATGTAATGAGTAAAATGGGCTTGAAAGGGATATACATAGATTGAATGAATTTGACTTGCAGGTTGACGGAGAGCAACCGTGCTTGAGAGATCCGGGTACTGTGGACGAGCACACTGTATCCCGAAGGTGGCTGCTGGTATGCTATAAATGTGCGACCACCAGGTAAAAACTCTTGTGGCCCCGTCTCAATGAGCAGTAACATCCCCCAAAAATGTTTTGGGTGTGTAGAGCTACGTGTATGTGTGTAACTCAATGTTTTGTTCGGTGTTGTTTGTGTCTATCTTCCACAGGAATAGTACTGTATTTGACAGTGTGGCGAGGACTGACCCCTAGCCCTGAAGAAATTGCCGGGAAGTATCAACAGGCAATGAAACATGTTGGCTTCTTTTACAACAATGATGAAGCACGACAGTTGGTCTTGTTTTTAGCATGAGCAAACACACAGCAGAGAATAAAATGGAAATAGTGCCAGTGGTTGTTTAGCTCGTTTTTATAGTGTAGGAGTTAGAAAAATTATTTTTCAACACTCTTACATAGGGGGGTCAGGTTTTTCACAATAATTTGTTTCAATTAAGTTGAGCACAATTTTCACATACATTATATAATTTAGACGGTGTGGAGGCTATTGATGATAAGTGGAGCAAACTGATGAAAACCTATCAGTGGCTCCCTGGTGGGTGCTTCCGTGAGGTGCCTCCTCACCTTTCTCACACTTTTTTGGTGGTGGAATAGAGATAGTGTGTGAAATGAGAAACACTCACAGGGGGTTGTTTGTGGAAGATAGTGACACTAAGATTTTTTTAAGAAGAATAGGAGCACCCCTAGTGTACAGCATAGTTTGGCCAGTACCTGAAGCATTATCACCAATAAGAGGTGTGGGGAATGCTTATGGTTTGTATCCTTAGCTATAGAGCAGGTTTTTTGTGAAGAGAAAGTTGTGAGTGGAGGGCAACTAGCGTCAATTCCCTCTGTAGCTCCTTTTTGTGAAGGATACCTTTACAGCCAATCAAGCACCCCCATCACTACCATAGGGTGTGACGGTATTCTTAATCTCTTCTTTAAAACAGCTTTTCCTCCGCTATATTGGAAACAGACAGGGATAAATTTGTTAACTATTTCCTCCAATCACGGCACATCTGTGAGGGTTATATATAACAATTCAGTCAATCCCTGGGTAAGTCTTTCTATACAATTGGTTCTTATTTTAAACTGGCGACAATACAGAGATGTTTTTAAGTAACACTCTCCGTAAAAAAAATTCTCTTTAGACCTTGTCTTTTATCCTACGAATAATTATATATTGGTGGCACCAACAAACCTAGTAAACGCCAATCGGCATTTAAATTGAGGTATGTACAATACCCCTTCACATTTCAGGGACATCGCCAAAGCCCTTTACTCAATTCAAGCACATTTCGCTTCAACAATTGTCTAGGGAATTTGAATCCTAGCAATTCCCTACATTAGGTAGGTATGCAATTAAATTTCGTTTTTAGCAGGCTTAATAATGGATCATGAGTAGTGATTTAATCTTTAGGTGACTCGTGAAGATGATTAATATAATTGCTTTTTGTGGTGCCATCTCTAGTAATTTGTAATGCAAATATTAATCACTAGATGCGAAATACACACAATGGTTCTTTTAGAGTCAGATGCCATTATTTTAAGATGTATTGCTGTAGGTCAAATGAGATGCAGTCAAGCCACATGAGATTGTTAGTATTATTATATTATTAATACAATGTTTTTGCTACCTAGAAAACTGTCCTGAAAAAGGTGAACAATTACCAACTCACCGAAACGCAGCGTCGACTTCTGTTTCCTTGTGATATATCGGTGTTTAAATTATATTTTAACATGAAATGTTTTTAACTTTGCTTGTGTAATTGTTCTTGAATACAATTTTTTTATATGTCACAATTAAGTTGTCATTGACCTCCCATGTGATACTGACTCTCATAACTGAAGATCTATTTATAAGTATTCTTGATTTTTACTAAAAATAGAGCACTGTAAACTACCCATGATCCTGATTAGATTATATATAGAATAGGGACTTTTGGTTTCTTTGTCTGTATTCGCCCTGTCTCTCTTCTAAACATAAGGGTATCTCCCCTGTTTTTTAACTTTAAACTATTTAAAACACTTCTGTAGGTGCCCACACCTATGTTTTTTCAAATTAATATACTATAACTAGCCTTACCAAGGTTTTCCCTTAGGCGGTTGATTTCTGACCTCTGCTTTTTTTGTTTCTTTTATTATCTTCCACTGGGAAAACACTGCTGCTATCTATTTATAAGGTTTTAAAGAGTGTGTTATCCTAGTCATACTTTTTTACCTTCTCACATGGTGGATGAAGTAATTTATGCACTACTGATGACTCATCAGTGATGGCAAGCAAACTTAAAGCCAAACTGGAACTGACTTTGGAAAATATGATGCATTTGAATGCCTGCTATGAAGAAGTAGAACAGAGAATATCTGCTTTGGAAAATAATTATCCACCAGTCCAAGGTGGTTGAACAACTACAGAAAAAGATGAAAGGCTCTATTAGAAATATTGAGGACATTGACAATAGACCCTGAGCTCCAAATTGTACCGGAAAGATAAGCGAGAGACTCTGAAATAAATGATAGATGGTTTACAAGCTGATCTTCACATATGTTCTCAAAGAACCACAGGCAGACATGTCTATTGCTAGAGCCAATAGGGTAACACCTCCCCCCCCCCCCAAAATCCGGGCAGCTTTAAGTGCAAGACAAACGCTCCTATTTCATGCTTGGAGAAGGAGGACTTGGCTACTAGAGGCTAGCTGCTCCTGGAAGGGGTTGCAGGGTGTTTGGGTGCTTTGGAGGCTATGGGTGGGGCACTATGGTGCGGCGCTGGAAGGGTGTGGGGGGAGTGGGGGAGAGTAGGGGCAAGAGGAAAGAAAGTTTCTCTTGTCAGTAAGGAAAGAAAGAAGGTACATGTAGGGCTAGGCAGTGTGTGAAGCCCTGAAATGTTGGGGTATTTCTAAGGCTATCCACAGGAAATCTGGCTTAATTTTTTGGGAGGGGTGATGTTTATCATATTTAATGTTAAAGGGCTTAACAATAGGTTAGAAATGGAGGCTATTTATGCCTGGTGTAAACAGTTTAACCCTAGCATAATACTAATGCGAGACACATTGAATAAGGAAGGGTAGGAGCATAATAAAGTGAAATACCTGAGCAATGGGATTTCTTCTTCTCCTCAGCTGAAGCTACGTGGGGGCGGGGGGAGAATTTGTATTCTTGTGGGAAAAAAAAGGCCTGCAAATAAAATATTACCTGCTTATTGGGAATCTGGGAGGGTGCTCGGCCATATATCCCATAGAAATGGGAAACTGTGAAGTCATTATCATTTCTAATTACGACACTGTGAATGATGATCAGAGTAAACTTCAGATGCTTAGGTGGGAATAAGCTCTCTGCAGGAGGCGACTATTACAGTAGAGGTTTTTACATTTTGTTTCAAACGTTGGTATGGACTCTTCCATTTCAGCAAAAGAGAATGGAAGAGGCATACTGTTTTTTTCCCCTTAAGATATCTGTATTTGCTTAGTATGATATATGGAGATGGAAGAATGCAACATTTAGGTCGTACACCTGCTATTCTAAAACACTCACTCAGCATCAAGGACTGACATTTTTTTAGCCCCTGGGAGGCCTTTAAATGTACCATTTGGGGTGTCCTTATTTTCATAAAAGCCTTTTGGGGAAAGAAATAGAAGGAGGAAATTCTCTTTTTAGAGGATGGGTGTAGATTGTTTTTTTTCTATTACACTGATTTGTATTTAAATGCCCAAATAGGAGGCCTAGGGTTGGAGCAGTAAATAAACAAATACCTTAAAGATTTAGATCTGCCTGCCTTGACACCTGAGGATGCCTCCATCCTATACAGGCCTCGAAAAATCCTAAAAAGTCCTGCAGGTCTAGTGACTTGAATAATCTACTCGACTTGACTGTAACGTGCTGTAACGTAATCTGGTCTCAAATTGTGTGATCCTATCAAATATTTTATTTTACCAAGCCGCTTTTGTCTTCATCATCACATATGAGAGCACCTTCAAATATGCAAGTTCAGCCTTTCTGCTGTACAAAAAGCTATTTTGGTTGATTTAATAGACTAACCCTTTGCTCCATGTATAATAAGAATCTAACCCACATATAGGGGACACATAACCTCTCACCTGCCTGTAAGTTCACTAATAAGTACGTCTAGAAAATGGGAATGATTCAGTTCAGGAAAATCAGAGGTTGGAATCAAAAACTATCATCAATATACACAAAGTACCTCTGACACCATGAATCAATTGTCCATTCTGCCACAATGATTTTCTCAATTAACCTTGGGCTACCATTTATTTATGGTGTTAGAAATGAGGGGCCTCTGGTTGGCGCAGGCAAGTACCAGCGACAAGCAGGGACCCTTCATGTCTAGTCAGGGCGATGGATGACTCCTCAGAATAACCCCTGCTCACCCTCTAGGTGCGTGGCGCGAGCAGTCAAGGCTAAACCTCAGGCGTACACGGTTAAGCAATTGCAATTTATACATACAGTAAACCACTTGCATGCACCACAAACGGACACCAATCAGGTTGTATACGAAAATAAGATTTTTATATAGTTTCAGCAGAGTTAGTACACGGCCCAGTAACGGTGAAACGGTGGGGCCACAATTTCTATAGATACGGAAAAGTTCTCTTTATTACGGAAAGTTCTTAGGCGGACACAAAGGTGACTGCGGGCCTCAGCGCACTTTGCGCTGAGGCGGCAACCGGGAAGCACGCGGCAGACGACAGGGAAATCAGAACATTGCGGACCCTGGATCCGATGCGAGCGCGCGGTTGAGTTCGTAAGTACAGTACCTTGTTTCTTTTCGTGAAGGCGGGTGCGGGATTTCAGCGGCTCTTCGTCAGAAGGGCGAGGCGGCGTCCGGGGCTCCCACACTTCACGAGGGGGATCTGGTCCTTCAGGCTCACAGCAAGAGCGGGGTGTTACAGGTGGCAAGTGAATAAAGCGGGGCAGCCGGGCACGCTGTTTACGTCCGGGTCCTCCGAGGCTTGAAGATGCTCACAACGCCGATTCCGGCGGGAGGGGTGAAGGTGCGCAGCGAGCCTCCGGCGAGCGAGGTGACGGGGGCAGCCCAGCACGGCGTAGGGAGAGCGGCTCAGATCGAGCGAGGCTCTTCCCAAGGCAGGGGCGGCTAAGCAGTCCGGTCACGGCTCAAGGAGGGGCTGGTGGCACGATAGTCACGCCTCCGGCGAGGGAAGGAACACCACAGTCCAGCGGTGGGCGAGTGAAGGTCAGGTTGAGCCCAATGGTCCTGGGGCTCAGTTCAGGGGGCAAGCTCGCTTCCAAGCCCTTGGAGATCGTTTTGAAAAGCACAAGGTTCTTGAAAATAAAAATAAAGCAAAGTCTCTAGCAAAAGGTTCCTCTTCTCTCCTTTGGCAGCAAGGTCACCACTGCAGGCCAGTCCCCCAGGATAGGGACAGTCTTCCTCCTTACAGCTTTCCCGGCGCCTCCTCCTCAGGCAGAGATTCTTCTTGGTTCAAAGCGGATCTGATTTCTTATGTGCAGGGCTCCTACATTTATACTACATTTCTTTTGTTCTCCCAGGCCAGGGGGGCCCTTGCCTAGTTCAGTCCAGTTCTGGAGCACTTTGTTGACGCGATGCAGGCTTCTTCTTTCAGAGTGAAGGGCAGAGTCATCAGACGCTCCACAGGGGGCGGAGCCGGCATTGTGGTGGCAGAGCACAGTCCTATTCAGAGTCCAGGTGAACTCCTCCCACCCATCTACCTGTCAATCTTTCTATTCACCACCAGGCTACCTAGCCCTGCCCATCTGGGTTTCCCCAGCCCTGTCACTCACACAAGCCAGACAGCAGATACACATCACGCAGAGGCGGGCTGAAATGGTTAGGCAAGCAAATGCCAACTTTCTAAACGTGGCATTTGCAAACGCAGAATATTAAAATAAACCTAACGAAAAGATGTACCTTATTATTCTGAGTTCAGGCATACTAAACTCGATTTTCTACCATGTTCCCTGGGTCGGTTAGGATCATAGGATGTAACAATCTTAACCGCCCATTCTGGCCTATGAGAAAAGGGTAGCCTTACAATAGCGAAAAACGAAAATGGGTGTAATTCACTATTAGGACATGCCACACACATCAGGGCTTGTCCTACCTTATGCTTACAATGCACCCTGCCCTTGGGCCTACCATAGGGGTGACTCATATGAAGTAAAGGGAAGGTTTAGGGACTGGCAAGTGGGTGCACTTGCCCAGTCAGCATGACAGTACCAGACTGCACGCAGGTTCTGCGATGACAGACCCTAGACACATTTTACCAGGCCGCTTCTGTGGGTGGCACAACCAGTGCTGCGAGCCCACCAGCGGCATTTGTATTTACACGCCCGGGCACTCCTGGTGCACTTTACTGGGGTCTGACAGTAAACCAAATAAGCCAATTATGGAATCCAACCAACATAGCAATTTACAATGGGGAGAGCATATGCACTTTAGCACTGATCAGCAGTGGTAAAGTGCCCATAGTCATAAAACAGCCAACAACAGGTCAGAAAAAATGCAGGAGGAAGGCAAAAAGTTTAGGGATGACCCTGCAGAAAGGGCCAAGTCCAACATATGGATTCAGTCGTTATTTTCAAATAGGTGGAAAAAAGAGGTTACCATCACATTACAATTTAGGACATATGACCCCTTCTTTTTAAATACATACAATACTTTGAACAAAAATACAATACGCATAGACAATATTTAGATCACTAACATTCAAGGGACCTAACACTTTAAAACAAATGTACCAACAAAACAAAGTGTTCCTGATTTTAAAGACTCGTTGCTAACATGAATAAGTCCTACTGGATTATAGTTGTAATTGGGACTTTATTTTCTTCAGTCCTCAATTATAATCGCTATACAGGTCCTGGAGAGGTCAGAGAATTATTTACAGACTAATTGAGAGCGTCCACTGTTTTGCTCAAATGTGCCTTAGTATGGAGCAATGTCGTTAGATTTGGTTGCTCTGAACCTCTCTTTATGAAGAGCCAACGCGTTTCGACCTTCAATAAGTGGGACCAAGCGCAATGTTTCAAACAAAGGTCTTCATCAGGGCGGGGCTTTAAACAGGTAGGACTTTGGATGCCATCTTGGGCTCACGTGGTAGAGTACCGTGAAGCTCCTGTATTTCTTTCTGTTGCATTTAGTTGATAACGATATTCAGTGACTCTGTTTTTGTATCTCTGAGTTTGTAGCATTTCTCTCTTCAGGAAGTCGCCTCCCGGTCCACAATCTCGTCGGAGTTTCATCTGGATGCAGAGGAAAGAACGGTGTTAAGTCACCGCCATTACAGACCGGGAGGCGAAGTCTAGAAGAGAGAAACGCCCCGGAGTAAGAGACACTACGGACTGAAAGGTGAAACTCTGACAAGATCGCGGACCGGGAGGAGACTTTCTGAAGAGAGAAACACTACAAACTCAGAGATACAAAAGAAGAGTCACTGAATATCGTTATGAACTAAACGCAACAGAAAGGAATACAGGAGCTTCACGGTACTCTACCACGTGAGCCCAAGATGGCATCCAAAGCCCTACCTGTTTATAGCCCCACCCTGATGAGGACCTTCGTTTGAAACATCGCGCTTGGTCCCACTTATTGAAGGTCGAAACGAGTTGGCTCTTCATAAAGAGAGGTTCAGAGCAACCAAGTCAAACGACATTGCTCCATACTAAGGCACATCTGAGCAGAACAGTGGACGCTCTCAATTAGAGTCTGTAAATAATTCTCTGACCTCTTCAGGACCTGTATAGCGATTATAATTGAGGACTGAAGAAAATAAAGTCCCAATTAAAACTATAATCCAGTAGGGCTTACTCATGTTAGCAACGAGTCTTTAAAATCAGGAACACATTGTTTTGTTTGTACATTTGTCTTAAATTGTTAGTTCACTTGAATGTTAGTGATGTAAATATTGTCTATGTGTATTGTATTTTTGTTCAAAGTATTCTATGTATTTAAAAAGAAGGGGTCAAATGTCCTAAAATGTATGCTAACCTTTTTTTTCCACCTATTTGAAAATAACGAATTAAGCTATAAATAAATGATAGCCCAAGGTCAATTGAAAAAACCATTGTGGCAGATTGGAAAATTGATTCATGGTGTCAGAGGTACTTTGTGTATATTGATTTAGGTTTACTAATAGCACTGTCATCAGGCCGAGGGCAGGAATGTTTCTCAGTTCCGGTATAAAAACTCACTTTTATTAAATGCATTACTAAAGTATGATTTGATAGCGTACTGTCATTTACAAACAGCATATTTTCCATGCAAATGGCCACAAACTTTCCCACTAACATGCAGTTTTACTAATAAAACTATATAGCAAATAAAACAGTCTGTGGCAATTGAGCTGCAGCAAAAATGTTTATCTTTTGCACATCAGTAAAGTGAACTGATATATTTTCATCCTATTCATGTTTTTCTTTTTTTATAAAAAAGTGCTTTCATAACCACTAAAGAACAAGTTACATACCTTCGGTAACAATATATCTGTAAGAGACATATTACATATGGATTCCTCACCTTAGAATTACCTCCAGGCGTCAGACTGGATCCGGAGAATTTTTCTTCAGCAGTACCCCTGAGGGTTGGTAGGTGGCGTCGGACGAGTCAGATTTTGTCACTGGCGTAGTGATTGCCGCAATGACGTTGCGGTATGTACTTAGACGCCACCCCTGCATGCTGACGTCAGTTCTTTACATGACATTCCATGCCAGGTGAGCAGA
The DNA here is from genome assembly GCF_964204655.1 of Triturus cristatus. NCBI lineage: Eukaryota > Metazoa > Chordata > Amphibia > Caudata > Salamandridae > Triturus > Triturus cristatus. The sequence goes on along the minus strand of NC_140590.1, from coordinate 1,374,815,030 downwards.
GCCATGCAAGATACTGACCACTGGTGCACAAAACTAGGGCCCTGAAAGGGAGTTCCTTGCCCTAGAAGCCAGTTCGCAGAACGGGGAGGATGGTGGGGGGCCGTGAGGAATCCGTAACTAATATAGATCTCTTACAGATATATCGCTATGATAAGTAACTTGTCATCTGAAAGAGACTTTTAGTTATGGATTCCTCGCCTTAAAATAGATACTCCAGCAATACCTACCCCATAGGTGGGTCTGCGAACTAAGTTCACACCAGAAAGTCATGGAGAACTGAACGGCCAAAGAAGCCGTCTGTCCGGACTTGGCTGTCCAGGCAGTAATGTTTAGTGAACGTGTGCAATGGAGCCCACGTAGCTGCCTGGGAGATGTCCTGTAGGACGACTCCAAGTCCCAAAGCAGTAGTGGCCACCGTCGCCCTGGTGTAATGGGCGCGCAGCCCTACTGCAGGTTCCTTTTTTGCTAAGGAATAACAGATTTTGATGCAAAGCACGACTCATTGAGAGATGGTCCGTTTTGCATGACCTTTCTTGGCGCCCACATAGCCAACAAAGAGCTAGTCATCCACCCGGAATTGTGTTGTGCGATCCAGATAGAATGAAAGCGCACATTTTGGATCCAGACGGTGGGCCTCTCATCCTCTTTAGAAGGATGCGGGGCGGGAAGAAGGTGGGCAAAGTGATGGTCTGTCCTATGTGGAAAGAGGTAACCGTTTTGGGAAGAAAAGAAGACCTATTGCGAAGGACAACCTTGTCTGGATGAACAGCCAGGAAAGGAGGTTTGGAAGAAAGAGCCTGAAGCTCACTCACCCTGCGAGCAGAGGTGATGGCAACCAAAAAGGCAGTTTTGAGTGTCAAAAGTCTGAGAGGACAGTTATGTAGCAGCTCGAAAGGAGCGCACATAAGATAGGTCAGAACCAGGTTCAAGTCCCAGTGGGGCATTACGAAAGGAAAAGGGGGAAACAAGTGAGTAATGCCCTTAAGGAAACAATATACGATCGGGGACTTGAAAAGAGAGGGTTGATCTGGAAGGCGAAGAAAAGCCAAAAGATGGCCCTTGAGAGTGACCAGAACAGAGCCCTGCTGGGCCAAGGAAAGAATGAAGAGGAGAACCTCTGAAAGAGGGGCAGAAAGTGGATCCACAGCCTTTGCTAAGCACCATGCCACAAATTTGTTCCATCTACAGACGTATACCGTTTTGGTGGAGGGACGCCTGGCTGCCAAGATAACATTAGAGACTTCAGGAGAAAGGTCGAAAGCTGTCAACTGTCGCTGCTCAATCTCAACGCAAGGAGGTGGAGGCTGGAAAGGTTCCAATGGAGGATCACCCCCTGCTGCTGAGGCAGATGATCCTCCCGAAGGGGCAGTCTTATCGGAGGATCGATGGCCATGTTCAAGAGCTCGGGATACCAGACTCTTCGTGCCCAGTCCGAAGCCACAAGAATGACTTGGGCCCGGTTGCGCTTGATCTTGTTCAGCACTCTGGGCAGAAGTGGTATAGTTGGAAAAGCGTATAGAAGAACCCAACTCCACTCGCGACAAAAAGCATTGCCGAGCAAGTGCCGCCTTGGAAATTCCAACGCGCAGAACTCCTGACATTGTGCGTGCTCCTCGGTGGCGAATCGATCTAACCAAGGCTCTCCCCACCGTTGAAAGAGACTTTTCACTACCTCCAAGTGAAGACGCCATTCCTGATCCATCATGCACCAGCGGCTGATAAGAGTCCGCCCTGGCGTTCAGAGAACCTGCCAAGTGTTGAACCACCAGGGACATGCCCTGACTTTCCAGCCCTGTCCAAAGGCGGAGAGCCTCCTGACATAGGGTCCACAACCCGACCCGCCCCGTTTGTTGCCGTACCACATGGCAGTGGTGTTGTCTGTGAACACCTGCACTACTCTTCATATGACAGAAGGAAGGAATGCCTTAAGTGCAAGACTAATCGCCCGGAGCTCCAGTATGTTGATATGGAGCACAGCCTCTGCCGGAGACCAGAGGCCTCTGATCTCCGCCTCTCCCATGTGGCCGCCCCACCCCAAAAGTGACGCATCCGTCACTCCTGTGAACTCTGGCTGGGGAAGGGAGAGGGACCTGCCGTGGACCGAATCCTGGTTCGTAAGCCACCACTGCAATTGGTGTGCAGTGCCCTCCGAGATCTGGACGCAATAAGAAAGAGTCCCCTGATGCTGTGCCCACTGAAACTTCAGGTCCCATTGCAGTGCCCGCATATGCCACCTGGCATAGTCCACCAGCAGGATGCAGGAGGCCATGAGGCCCAGTAGCCTCAGGGTCATTCTGACCGAAACCTGGGATAGAGGATGAAAGATTGGAATCATAGCCCGAATATCCCGGACTCGCTGCTCGGGAGGATAAGCTTGATGTGTCCATAACCGCTCCGATGAAAAGGAGCTTCTGAGAGGGAATCAGGTGTGACTTTGGCACACTGATGATAAACCCCGGCGTATGCAGCAGGTCGGCCGTAGTCTGGAGGTGGGAAACAAGCCCGCCTTCAACAGCCAGTCGTCAAGATAGGGGAAGACTGGAAACCCTGATCTGCGCAGATAAGCTGCAACCACCGCCATCACTTTTGTGAACACCCAAGGGGTGCTGGTAAGGACAAAGGGGAGCACGGTAAACTGAAAGTGCTCGTGGCCTACTGTAAACCATAGGTAACGACTGTGGGCGGGCAGGACGGGAGATGTGAAAATAAGCGTCCTGCAAGTCCAACGTTACCATCCAGTCTCCAGGGTTGAGGACAGACAGGACCTGAGCCAATGGCAACATTTTGAACATCTCCTTCCGGAGGAAGCGGTTGAAGTTCCTGAGATCCAAGATAGGCCTCAGGCCCTTGTCCTTCTTTGGCACCAGAAAGTATTGAGAATAACAACCACAAACTACTTCTGGGGCAGGAACTCGCTTGATGGCTCCCTTGGCCAAGAGAGCCATAACTTCCTGGTGGAGAAGAGCCAAGTGATCCTCCGACATGCGATGGAATTGAGGAGGCATGGATGGAGGGGTAGTCTCGAAGGGGAGGGAGTAGCCCCTTCGGACTATCTGCTAAGCCCACCTGTCCAATGTGATGTTGAGCCAGTGGGGGAGGTGATGGAGAATCCTGCCACCCACTGGCATTTGGTGGCCCTGAAAGGTCGGACTGGGAGGGCTTGGAGGCTGCTGCAGAGGGGGTGATGGTAGACTAGCCCGCCCGCTGGCCCCCAGGCCTACGACGGTGGGTCCCACGTCCCTGGCTGCGCAGAGGCTGGACAGCATGCGCAGGCCTGTGGCTCTGGACGGAACTTGGCAGGGCACCCCTTCCGTAGCCACTAAAGGGATGAAACATCAAACTGCGTGGGTCGAGAGGTGAATGCGAGACCCAAGGAGCTGGCCGTCGACCTGGAGTACTTAAAGCACGTTGTCTGCTTTGTTGCTAAACAAGCAACAGCCATCAAAGGGCCTGTCCAAAAGCGCAGATTGGATATCACCTGAAAAGCCAGTGGACCTCAGCCAGGCATAGCGTCTCTGGGCTACCGATGTTGAATTAGTCCTGCACAGTGAGTCTGCGGTGTCCAGTCCACATCGTATGGCGCACTTTGCTGCGTCTCTCCCTTCGGCAACTGTACGGAGAGCATGACCCGGGCCTCCTTCGGGCACTGTGGCAGCACCTGCACGACCGTGTCCTACACAGAATGGAAGTAACGGCCCAAGACACATGCAGTGTTCACCGACAGGCGTCCTAAGCTGGCAGAAGAAAACATTTTCTTCCCAAGATGATGCAGCTTCTTGGATTCCCTATTAGGTGGAGCGGTAGGGAATGCGCTCTTGGAAGAAGAGGCTTGGACCACCAAGCTCTCGGGGGTAGGGTTTTAGGAGAGGAAAATGGAGTCGCCTGGGGCCCGGCAGTGGCGTTGGGCAATCATCCTATCCACAGGAGACCCTGTGCTGGGCTTGGACCAAGTGCCCAGAAGGATGTCTGTGAGGGCCTCATTGAACACCAGCTGGGGCTCCGAAGAGGCCGCTGCCGGTTGAAGCACCTCGGTCAGGAGGTTAGTCCTGACTACCACCTTAGGAAGCTCGAGGTTCAAGGCCTCAGCTGCCCTACGCAACACCACAGCGCAAGAGGCACCCTACTCCATAACCACGGTAGGATGAGATAGCATGCCAAGGTCTGGAGAGGTGTCCAGACCACTGGCCTCACCCAACTCCTCTCTCCAGTCCGGTTCCTCTAACTGGTCTGCCAGAGGATCAAAAGATGCCTCCCAGTCCTCCTCACCATCCTCTGGTAGCCACTCAGGGCAATAGGGAACACCAGGGGAGAACAGGGGTACTGGTCGGAGCCAGTACAGACGTCGGTCGATGCCGGACTGGCTCCGTGTCCACGTCGAGAGGGAGGCTGGGGTTGACGTCAGTTGGGAACACAACCGGTGTCGGAGGTGGCAGAGGTGTCGTCAATGGATTCGGTGCCGGGGGAGGTGACGTAAGGTCGACCGGCACAGATCCGGATCCAGGCCTGGATCCCTGGGGCATACGCTGGTATTGAAGGCCTAGAGCCCCCAGCCGAGTCTGCAGGGCCCGAAGGCACGCACAAAGATAGAGTGGAGGGCTTCGTAAAAACTACAAAGTTGGGCTGGGGTCGCTCCGGCTCCCAGGAATGGTGGGAGACTCAAAACCGACCCAACAGACTCCGCTGACGGAGTCGGACGACTACCACCCGATTCCCACGATGCATCAGCCAGGGGGGAATGCGAAGAGCGACGGTGCTTCTTCGCCTTCTTTTTGTGCTTCGACTTACCAGACTATGAAGACTTCGACGAGGAGTGGTGGTGATGGCTCCGCGACCGGTCCCGCGAGCTCCCTCTCGACCATGACCTCGGAGCGGCGCAGAGCTGACTGCCGGGCCTCCAGAAGCTTCCGCAAAGGCTTCAGGCCATGGCCCAGCAGTCGAAGCACTACTTCGGGTTGTGGTCGAGCTGCAGACACCAGAGGCACACGAGATGGGGGTCCGTCACCGACATCAGCTTGTTGCAGGAGCTACAAGGCTTGAAGTTGGTCCACCGATGTGACATCCCTCTGCACCATGATTCAAACGACTCAAAAAGAAGTCAACATGAAGTCGAAAAAGAGAGTCAAAAAGTAACTCGCATTACCGCTCTCTCCTGATGTGCGCTGGCTCGCGCAGGAAAAGAAAGAACTGACATCAGCGCGCAGGGGCGGTGTCGAAGTAGATACCGCAACACCATTCCTGTGATCACGATACCAACGATAAACGTGGAGTCGACCGAAGCCACCTACCAATGCGTAGGGGTACTGCTGAAGAAAAATTGTCCAGATCCAGTCTGACGCCTAGGTGTAATTCTAAGGTGAGGAATCCATAACTAATAGTCTATTTCAGCTATCTATTTTGGAGTGTTTAGGCAGTTCATTTACAAGCTATTTAACTGTGTTAAAAAAAGAATGGGTTAAATTACGTGTCCTGCCCCTGATCAAGATCCCCATGTGCTACAGCATACAGGACCAATAGTAAAATGTAAAACTAGGAGCAGCCCATCACACCCACTCTAGGGAAGAATCATGTACTTAGAGGCCCTTCTTGGCTTCTTAACCTGCCAGAGGAAATTAAAGCATACACTCTACTTTTGAGAGACAGTTCTTGGTGACCTGCAAAGGGAGAGTTCTATAAAATATATAATATTTTGGCAGTATTACCATTTTTTATATATTGCATCTTCCAACCAATGAGAGGCACATGTTAGTGATTCTGTTAAACTTCTGCCTTATCTTAGATAGCAGGGGCGTTCAATTCAATTCCACTAGCTGGTCCAAAATAGATGTTATCCTGACCCTCAGAGAGATTGAATCATCCACCACCCGCCACCGCTGGTCCCTCAGAACGATTCCCCCGGTACACACTACCTGAGGCTTAACCTCGTTAATGTGGTATTCTGCTAGTGCCCTGAAGCTATTAGCCTCTCTCTCGATTTCGGTTAAGGCTCTTAGAAGATCTGGTGTTACAACAGCGATGTCGTTATAAGCCAGAACTTTATACTCCACCTGATTTACCTAAATTGGCCTGATCCTGGGATTCTTCTCCGATAGGGATAAAGGGGTCGATATATAGTAAGAATAGCAATGGCTAGCACAGGCACCTTTGTCTTGTCCCCTGGTGATTAAGATCTTGTTTGATTCTATCACCATTATCTGTAATCTAGCATTAGGGTCCTGGTATAATGCCCTAATGAAGCCGAGAACGAGTCCCTTCCAATTTAAGACTTCCCATAGGTAGCCCCAAGAAACCCGGTCAAAGGCCTTTTCGGCGTCCAATATTATTAGGCTCATAGGTGCTTTTTTTGCCTCAGCTAAACCGAACAGGGTGATTACCCTTATAACATGATCAACCATACCCCAGCCAGGGACAAAACCATGTTGGTGGGATGATAACAGATTGACTATTACCTTTCCTAGATGTTTTACAAACACATCAACACAGATTTTTACACCTCTATTTATTAATGAAATTGGTCTGTAAGACCCTGGGTTTAAAGGGGGCTCGTCCCTTTTTGCTAAAATTACAATGTTAGGGAATTTCCAAGAGGAAGGGCCTCCCCCTCGCTCTGTACTCTCAAAAAGAGGTCTGGTCTTTCCCAAGTGGTGAGTAAAAAGTACTAGAAAACTCCAGAGGTAACCTGTCTGGTCCAATGGTTTTCCCCAGAGCCAAAGATCGAACAGCCTCAGCTACCTTTTCAGGAGAGATCAGCAGTTCCAAGAAGGCCCGATCTTAGTCTTTTACACACCCCCATTTATTGTGCTTAAATTTTTTTTTGTAGCTGTCTATGGGTGGAGATATATCCTCTGTATATAGATCCTCTTAAACTCTCTAAAAATCCTTATATCTGTTGTGATTTCAACCTTGCACGCACCCCTAACTGTCCAATATAGCGGCTATGCCCTTTCTCTGTGTCTTTTTGACTGATAAGGAGTGCCAATAATCTTGCAATGTTTTACCCATATTCATTACACTCTAATAGTTTTGGAATTCTGCAGCTACTTCCTTTCTGAGATGGCGATTTATTCTAGCTTTGAGCACCGCAATCTTCTGTTGGGACTCCTTACAGTTGTTTTTCCCTATCACCAGCTTGATCTGTTGTGCTTCCAAAAGTGAAAGTTCCTCATATAGCCCTTGAATCTGGCTACGCCTCTGCTTGTGCCGGTGTAAACTAGAACTCAAGAGTTTCACCCTGACCACTGCCTTTAATGTATCCCATACAATATTATCGGTAGCAGTACCTATTTTTTGCCAGGCAGTCCTTTATCCACTTACACATATGGTCAACGTATTCCGTGTCAAGGAGGAGTGTTTTTTGTTTTTGTTTTTTTAATCAAAAGTCCAATTGCCCCCTGTGGTCACCAGACCCATGATCAGGAATGAGAGCACCAATGGGTTATGATTCGATAAGACTCTGGAACATCTCTCGAATCTCACCTGTCCGCCAAGCGCTGCGGAGACGAAAAATAATCTAGACTGACTAACTTAATATGACAGAAGTAAAAAAACTAACCCGAGTTCTGGGGTCTTCAAATGAGCCCAAATGCCCATCAGCCCATGATCTTTTATTAGCTCATCATCATCATACTTGATTCATTTCTTTCACTTCAAACCATAAGAGTCATACAAACATCAATAAAAACTCCAGCACATTTTTAAAAAAAACAGTGCAATAAGACCATTATAGACACCCTACTTACAAAGTTAAAAGGTAGGCCCCACTATAGAGATTAATCAGAACTGGACCTAAGCCTGATGGAGGACCTTAAAAAGCTAAACGTATACAGTACTGAATCTCTTGAAAGAAGTTGTAAATCGATAAAAGCAGGTCTGACCCTCTTAAAACAAGCTTGTTTAAGAATAGGAATAATACAAGACTTTCTGGGAGTCTCATAAAAACTACAAAACAGTAAAAAGTGCATCATATCCTGAGGAGACTGTTCGTCGCAGCCACAGGATATAAGACACTGCTCGCTATGAACGCCATGTGGATGGGCCAAAAGGTAATGAAAAAGATCAAGCCAAAATCTAGTCAGTAAGAAGCGATCATGATTACTTTCAACCCCTAGGAGATCTGGTTCAATAGTTGGCACGGTTTTCAGTTCAATGTACCTACACACGCTGGGCTTTCTCACCTCTATCTCCTCTCTATCCCAAAGGCGCCTTTTGATAAAACGCTCTTTCAGCCAAGTTAAATCCCGCCTACCTATCGCTTCTGGATTGTCAAATAGATCTGCCCTTCCTAAAATGAAAAGACATTCTCTTACACACTTAAACCAATAGATATGTTTAACCTAATCAAGGGAGAGAAAATCCCTTAGAACGTCCTTACTAAGGGCATTTTCTTTCTTGGTCCAAATCTTCATCCACAAAGCAAGAGGGCAAAAAGCCAGCTCATCAGAGATAAAAGCCATCCCAAATTCTTAATGCACAACATACGACGGAATGCTCTGCAATAAAGAAAGTACCCGTCTAAAAAAAGTATTTTCAACAAATTGCAGTGCCTCCTGCCCAGTATAACCTCATATCTCGCTCCCATAAGTGGCCTTCGCAATACATTTAGCTCTGTAAATCTTCAGGAGGCCCGATCAGTTTTCTACTCAATCTGGAAACAAATTAAAAAACGGCAGTAGTTGCTCTAGCCAGGTCCCCTTTCTTTCCACTAATCAACGGGCACCAGCTCAGGGTGTCATCAAACACTACTCCCAGGTATGAGAAAACATTTGTCTTAGGGACTGACGTAGTTCCTACCTTAAAAGTATAGGGCTTAGCTGTACAAGGTCCCACCTGCATTACAAACGACTTACAGTGGTTAACCAACTGGTCCAAGTCCTCCATAAAATGTACAAAAGAATTCAGGCTCCTAGCTGTCCTAGCCCCAAGGACAGCATCATCTGCGTACAGAAGGACTGGCAGACTACGCTTACCCACCTGGGGGCAATCAGCTTTTAAATTTAAAAGTACTTTCTCCAGGGAGTTAATATACAAATTAAAAAGGGACAGAACTAAGATACACCCTTGGCGCACCCCTCTCCTAATAGCAAACTTGCCGGTCACTTTAAGATCTTTCGAGTAACGGACAACCGCATTTGTATCTCTGTGAAGGTCCCTTAAAAACAAAACAATATCCCAGTCAATACCAATAGAAAGCATCATCTGCCAAAGCTTTGATCTATTAATGCAATCAAACGCAGAGGACAGATCCATGAAAACTAGGTGGATAGAGCCAGTACAAGCCACATGGTACTTGTTCAAGACCATATATAGGTTTAAGCATTGATCCACTGTGGAACAACCTGGGCAGAATCCATATTGTACCTCAGCTTGGATATGGTTTTTATCCGCCCAGGTTACAAGTCTGTCTAAAACCACACGGCCCACCACCTTAACCACAGAATCGAAGCAGAAGATGGGTCTATAGCAAGGAGTGCTATCCCAATCAACTTTTTAAAAACAAGGACAATAGTCGATAGGGCCCATGAGTCCGGGCGGCCAACCTGAACCGATGCATTTATAATTGCCATGAGTACCTGCACCCAAGTATCCACATTCACAATGTAAAGGTCTGGCGGAATCCGATCGGGCCTGGGGCCTTGTACTTGGACAATGCCATGATACCGGCTCTTACCTCTTGCGCTGTAAATGAGACCTTGGATTTACCTTCCATACTCTCCCGCTCTTCCCTGGAGGTTAGGTCAGACTGGAGCATGCCCTCAAAATGGCTTACCCAATCATCCTCTAAGATATGGGCGTACATTAAGTTGCCAGTGTCACCTGCTAAAAAGAGGCTGTTAATGATGCTCCAGAACCTGGAACTGTTGCCCAAGGTACTAGCCTGCACCAGTTCTGACCAGGCCTCCTCTTTCAGGGCAGACTTATGCTTTGCCAGGGCAGCCTTATAGGCTCTTCGGAGGCTCTTAACAACCAGAGGGTTGCGAGGTGTCACTCCCAAGGCCTCTTTCAATTTCCTAGAGGCACGGGAGCACTCAATCAAATCATCTCGGTCCAAAATACGACAAACACCTACCTGGCACTTGCAGTAGATTCACTATAGCACCAAACATACTTCAGAAGGCCTCCATGAAATACAGTGGATTAGCCGCACTGTCTAAATAGATAGCAAACTCCCTGTTACACTGGGTTAAAAGGGACTCATGAAGCTGGTCCGCAACAATTTGATCCCACTTCAGTCTCCTTCCACAGCTTTTAGGGAACCCCCAGACCCTCCTTTTTTTTCTCCAGTACCCACAGCCATCCTGTCGAGAGACACACAGAATTGTGATCACTGTATAAGCTCGCCTTTATGAAAAAGTCAATAATATAAAATTAAATGGTGCACAGACATCAATAAAAATCTCACACCCTCTCCCGGTAAAAGTGGGGACAATATCAGCAGCTTGTTCATGACAGATATTAAGTCAAATTCGCGCAAAATAGCATTAAGTGTGGAGCCTTGAGGAGTATGTTCCATGTGCAAACTGGCATTGCGTGTACAACCCATGTCTTTCACCCCCGTGCCTGATGTCCCCAAACATTCGAAGAACCCCCACCCCCCCACCCCCCAACGCGATTAAGTGTTTGTACTGATGGAGCTATACTGTTCAAAGCTGGTACTGATGTAGAAGAGTAGACTTTAGACACTAGATGACTCATTCGCTGCGTAACTACCGTTGGCGCAAACCTAGGAGAAGGCCTAGGACCAGGCTCCGAACCATTTCCACAGGAACTGTTAATCATGACCCTTGGAGTTGGGGGACATATAGGCGGTGTTGTATGGTCCCCTTGCAGTGTAGCAGTCAATTTAGTAAAGTTATTTTCAATAACAGATAAACTATGTAGATTTGGCTCTAGTTTAGAATCCAACGCTGATAGTAGGGCTGCCTTAAACATATCGAGCAAAAGAGTCATGGAGTCTGTAAGTGACACCGGGGAATTAGGATGTGGACCAATGCTCTTCCAGCGCTTTGCATGCCCCCCCCCCCCCATTGAGGGGCACTTACTCTTTGCTCCCCCTGCTCCCTTCCCCATACCAGGGCCCACCCCAGGGACTGTACACACTCCCCAAGGTGCTGATGACTGAACACTATCCTGTATTGGTGGGATTGGCGTACACGGGCGAGGTACCTCACCAAGATCTTGTGCCACGTCTGTCAGGTCAGACCGGCACAAAAAACGTGTGCCAGTGCTGGTGACCCTGATCGTAAGGGAACAAAAAAAGTGGGAAATAGGAGATCAAGACAGACACAGAGTGGACAGTTCAATTTCTTGTCCAGAACCACAACAGCTGGCTGTAGGAAGGCGTCCATAGTGTTCATGGGGTCCTTTGGCGTGAGGCCCGCTTGCCTACATTTGCCCTCTGTAACACTACTCAGCAACCTAGCAGCCCTACAGGGATGGCCCAACTAGATCCAACAAGCGTCCCCTGGTCCAGCTGACAAACTAATTGAAAAATTGAAGATCCCACAAAAGGAAAGGGGTTCCCACTGCAAGACAGGGGATCAAGAGGGGGTGTAGCCACCAGCTCAAACACAGGGCCCCCACACAGGTAAGATGAAGAGATGGGACTCTTACCTGCGCATATCACCAAATACAAGCCCCAATCTACGGTCCTCCTGATATTGATCCCAGCAGACTTTCGTAGGTCCGGATTCTAGCCCAAATACCAACACTCCAGGGGCAGAAAAACCAAGAGGGGGGGCCAGCACTGCCTCATCCGGTCTCTTACGGGCGCGGACGGGCCCGCCCTTGGCCCGAGCTTTGCATGGGCACGTCCCTCGCCGCTGGAGAAGACCAGCACTTTTACGGTGCGCTGCGGGGTCAGATGGGATCTGGCTTCTCCTACCTCCACTCAAGAGATGTATGTTGGCATCCTTGTGGCTGGCGGCAGGCAAGCAAAGCGGGCAAGAAACAGACGCATTATTAGCCATGAACTACTCCAAACACCAATGGTTTCCTGCCAGAATATGGTTTATGCCCCGGCATTCCGACTCACTTCTATATGTATGTTAAGGTCACCACAAAAAATGAGCGACGCTGGCCAAGATGAGAGCTACAGATCTAAATGATGGCTGACCGCAGCCTCATCTAAATTGAAGCCATAAACCGAACATAGAGTGAATTTCCCACATCCCAGTTGGCTCTTCCAAATCACCCATTTCCTGAGTGTTCTCTTTAGATCTTCGGGTTACCAAACAGTTAGCTTTATTAGCAATTATTGCCACCCCCCTGGACGTCAGACCTTGTGTAGTACAGCCAAGGAGCATTCATCCCAAATCCCCCAGCAGCTTCCTTTTTCCCAAAGGGACATGCATCTCCTGGAAACAGATGTCAGCCCTCATAGCCCTAAGATCAAGTGGCACTCTTCCCCTTTTGGCCTTATTATTTAATCCACAAACGTTGACAGTACAATTACGCAAGCTATTTTTTGACATTCTGTAGTCTAATGCAAACCACAATTATCAGAGCACCAAAGTTTCGTTATATTCTGTGATCTTAAATCTTGAGGATGGCAAGATGCAATTCCTGAACACAATTCAGGAATGCCTTTTGCTATGTGCAGCTTTGCCTGCTATGACAAATTTCAAAGACCCGAGAAATGTCCCGTCCCACCCCTGGCTCCCCTTCCACCCCTTCAACTTCCTCTTAACCTCCACCCTCCCCCCACCTTGCCCATCCCCCCCACCACCCAAAAGGAGCAATTGGACCCGTAATAGGTGCGTTGATTGCAGTGTGCTCTCCACTAGTGCCTGATTCTGAGGGAAAAAAACATTGCAATTCCACTCACATTGCCTGCCTATCACCCAGCAAATGGTTTGTTTTATCAAAATCATGAAAGACTACATTACCACTCCCTATAAATTTGATTATAGCTCAGTCTGCCCATCACCCTCCCTTAAACTTGCACAGGTTCCTGGCAAACGATACAATTCGTCCGCATCAAGCCCGAACCCTGTTTTGCGTTCTCAGCACGGGTTTTTCTTTTAACTCCTACTCTCGAGGGACTCTTTGGCCTTAATCTTTGAGGTAAAAATGAGAGTCTTATCCTGCATGATCACTTTAAATCTGTCTGGGTTCACCAGAAACACTTGTGCCCCCTTGCTCTGAAAAGGCTTTATCATCTGCCTTAGCCTCCAGCGCCTTCAACAGAGAGACCAGACTTCTGTCAAGAAGTCTGGTCTTACAAAAAACGTACAGCCTTCAGCGGTATGCTTTGAGTCTGGATTGGCCTTATCAAATACAGACTGCCTGAGGAGGAAGTTTCCAAAGAATACCAAAATTGCCCATGACTTCCCCCAGTTTTCTGAGCATCGCTGTTGTTGGTGAAACGGAAACCTACATGCTCTGTGGATCTCCAGGTCCCAATTCCAGGTTCCCCGCTCCAGAAACGCGCTCTTGAATAGACCTACTATGAATTTTCTAGTGTCGAGTCTTTCTATCCCTTTGGCTAGCTCCACCACACTAAGGTTATTGTGTCTCTGCCTGTTTGTGAATCCTGGGTATCACCCAGTTGAAATTCATGAGCTGCAATTGTATTTTTGTTTGATACTACAGCTTTCTTGAGGGTGGTCACCCTGTTCTCCACCTCAGCCATTCTGGCAGAGAATTCGGAGCATGTTTTCGCTACTTTCCGGATATGTACTTGAAGTTTCCTATTAGCTGTCCGCGCCCTGCGACTGCTCGGTTCTTTTCGCGATGGGCCATAATCCCTTGATATGTAGCCTCCAATATAGCAGGGTCAGGCTGAGCCACTTCTCTTTCCCCTGGGCACTCAACAAGTTCCCTTCAAACCTAGGCATTGCTCAACAGTCCAAATTAGGCCCTTTTTAACTCGGGCTTCACTGTGCGTCTCCCTCAATGGGTTCCTTGTTTTAATGGTCAGCCAGAGAACTTTCTCACCCAAGTCAACTGACAGGCCTTCACCCCAGCTTAGGCCACATATTTCACTTGTGGCGCTGTCCCTTGAGCCCCTTCTTAAGCCCTCTTTCAGGGATTGCAGGTCTTCCCCAGACAAGTCAGACTGATCTGCAAATGAAAAAAAATGCTCTACAGTTTCTGTTTCTGAGCCCATATTGACTAGAGAGCAGTTACTCTTGCTTGGTGTCCTTTTTTTTACATTTACTTATTTTGCCAGGTAAACCATAAACAGATGCGAGCCCGATGACCTTCTCCCCGGCAGGCCCCTCCTGCGTGCCTGCAGCCAGACCTTTGTCCATCGCACCTATACTGCAACCAGGGTCACCCCCCCAAATCCTTTGAGACATCACCTGCTTGTAACTGCTTTGCCGCAAGGCTCACCTGACCTAGTATACTTGCTGTATTCATGATTCCAACCTCTGGGGGTACTAGGTTTGGAGGGACCATGTCCGCCTGCGTTATAAATATGCCTCTGCCCTCAGGAGAACTCACGGATGTTTTTTCACTGCAGTACCTGCTACTTTACCTGTGCTGGGGATGTTCTGACCTGACCCAGTCACCTCCGGGTGGATCGTGTCATTCGAGAGACTCTGAGACAGAATGGTTCCTTTACTTTTGCAGCTGTTGCTGGGCCCTGTACCCGAATGGGTCTCTAGAAATCCGCCACCGATGAGATGACAGGAGGCTCCATGCTGCCCGCAATGCCTTTCTGGTTTGTTTTCTCCCCTATGCTTATGTCACCTGAGGTGCTCCTTCATGGGCAGAGCTTTCCTCGTACTGTTCCACCTCTATTGAGTTTCCTGCTTGTTGCCCCCGTAGTTTTATGGCTGATCCAGGCTGTCCCCGTCAGAAGGATCCTTCAGTGTCTTCTTCCTCCAATCGCTTGTAAAGTAAGCTGCCAGAGTAACCCTTTTACAGTCCTTCATAATTAGCCGGTTCCATATCCAGAGAACTTCCAGCAGCCTGGCTCCGCACTTCCTGGGCTCATTCCACAATAAGAGGGAGGGGCGTTTAGCAGGTACATTTCTTGATCCCGATCTACAGTGCTTTAAATGGGAAAAAATAAGTGCAGGTACTCATTAATATGAGCTAGAGGTGTGGCGAGTGGGCGGGCCCAGGATGGGGCTTAGGACAACATATGATGATACACAATGACTTCTATATCTGTTGCAGCAACTATGAAAAACACATGAGAAATGTGTTTAAGTAAACGAAACAGGTGAACAAGTTACTTACCTTCGGTAACGCTTTTTCTGGTGGATACAGTATCTGCCTGTGGATTCCTCACCTTATGAATATTCCCTGCACCAGCATTCCGCGGAAACTTTTTCCTAGCTCTCCACACCGATGGGGTCGTCACAATGCTATGGATCCACACACGGCTCCGCGTGACATCACTGGAGCCATAAGAGGGCCACGTCGGCGTGATGACATCAGTTCCACCCATTTTTTCCATGCCACCGAGGAGAATTGGGAAGAACGACCATATAGACAATGCATACATAGTACACAGTATTCACACAAATACACACAGTGTAAAGTGAAAAAGGGGAAACAAAAGAAAGCAAGCATTTACTATAAGCCTAAACAAAGGCAAACAGAGGCAATACAGAATGACAATATGAAATAACATATTAACCAATACCTCTTTTAAGGTATAAAAGGGTGGACAACGGGGAGGGGGGTGCGTCAGTGAGAAATCCACAGGCAGATACTGTATCCACCAGAAAAAGTGTTACCGAAGGTAAGTAACTTGTTCTTCTGATGGATACATCTGCCTGTGGATTCCTCACCTTATGAATAGAATCCCACAGCAGTATCACTCCCTGAGGAGGGTGTCCACCCTTCTACAGCAAAAAGTCCTGCAAAACAGAACACACAAAATGGCAATTCCTCCTCACTTCGGAATTTAAGCAGTAATGCTTCACAAAAGTGTGGAGAGAGGCCCAAGTTGCGGCCTTACAGATGTCCAGCACAGGAACACCCCTAGACAAGGCAGAAGTAGATGATTTAGACCTGGTGGAATGGGCTCTAATGCCTTCAGGAGGCTGCTTACAAGCCAGAGCGTAGCAGATCTTGATGCACAAGATGATCCACCTGGAAAGAGTGCGCTTGTGCACCGCCTTGCCCTTCATGCGTCCAACGTAGCCCACAAAGAGCTGATCGTCCAATAGTAGGTCCTTCAATCTATCGAGATAGAAACTAACCGCCCTTTTAGGATCCAAGCGGTGCAGCCTCTGCTCCTCCTTGGAAGGTTGAGGGGGCGGATAGAAAGTAGGGAGGGTAATGGACTGCCCTAGATGGAAGGGAGTTACCACCTTAGGCAGAAAAGCAGCCCTGGTCCTGAGAACCATCCTTTCACCATGAATAGTCAGAAACGGAGGCTTAGAGCTCAAAGCCTGAAGCTCACTCACCCTCCTGGCTGAGGTGATAGCCACAAGGAAGACCGTTTTGAATGACAGCAGTCTCAAAGGAAAACTATGCATAGGTTCGAATGAGGAACCCATTAAGAAAGTTAAAACTAGATTTAAATCCCACTGGGGCATAATAAAGGGAGTAGGCGGAAACGTATTAGTAAGGACCTTAATAAACCTCAAAACAACCGGAGATTTGAAAAGAGACGGCTGATCAGGCAAACAAAAATGCAGATAAAGCCGACAAATAACCTTTACCAGTAGCCACAGCAGAACCCTGCTGGGCCAAATGCAGTGAAAAACAAAGAACATCAGAAAGATGAGCCTTTAAGGGATCAATAGATCTCTCTTCACACCATTTAACAAATCTTGACCACCTGTAGGTGTAAATGAACTTGGTGGAGTGACGCCTGGCCGATAAAATAACATCCACCACATCAGGCGGGAGAGAGAAGGAACTCAGTTTGTCCCGTTCAATCTCTAGGCATGAAGGTGCAGGTTCTGGAGGTGGGGGTGTAGAACCTGCCCCTGTGACTGCGAGAGATCTGCCCTGAGAGGGAGACGGAGCGGAGGGTGCGACGAGAGGTTAAGTAAATCTGTGTACAACACCCTTGTTGGCCAATCCGGGGCGATCAATATGACTTGGGCCCGGTCTTGACGAATCTTCCTCAGAACCCGAGGAATCAAGAGTATGGGAGGAAACGCATAAAGGAGCTGTGAGCTCCAACTCAACTGAAGTGTGTCCCCCAACGCCCCCTGCATCAGAAACTGGAGACTGTAGAATGACGGGCAGTGCGCTTTCTCGAGAGTGGCAAACGGGTCCACCCGAGGAGTCCCCCACGTCCGGAAGATGTGTCGAACTACCTCCGGATGAAGCCTCCACTCGTGGTCGGCGGAGAACTGCCAACTGAGACTGTCTGCACGCACATTTAGCACCCCGGCCAGATGATTTGCCATCAAGAAAATCGTTGGTCCTGAGCCCAGGACCAAAGCCGCTAAGCCTCCCTGCAGAGACGGTACGACTCTACTCTTCCCTGCTTGTTGACATACCACATCGCGGCAGTGTTGTCCATCAGGACTTGAACTGACTGACCGCGAAGGGAAGGGAGAAAGACCTTGAGCGCCAAATGATTCGCCCGCAATTCCAGAAGATTGATATGAAACAATCTTCCCTCTGGAGACCAAAGACCCTTGATCTCCAGATCCCCCCAGATGAGCACCCCACCCCAGAGTGGAGGCATCCGTTATCACTGTGACCACCGATGGAGGAAGATGAAAGGGCTTTCCTTGAGACAGATTGCCCTCCACGCTCCACCAAGTCAGATCCGCTGCAGCTTCTCTGGAGATGCTGAAAAGACTCCCTGAGATCTCCGTTGTGCTGATACCACTGTCTGCGGAGGCACCACTAGAGCGCCCTCATGTGTCAGCGTGCATGGTTGACCAATAGAATGCAGGAGGCGAACAGACGTAGAACCTTCAGAACTGGAACAACTGCTCCATTGTGAAACGAAGGGATCATTTCCTGAATGTCGAGAATCCTTTGCGGAGGAGGAAAAGCTCGACACAGTGGTATCCAGTACTGCCCCTATGAACTGGTTGCGCTGAGAGGGCACCAGGTGAGATTTGGACACATTTATCGAAAAAACCCAATCTGAACAACAGCTGAGTTGTTACCTGCAGATGACGACGCACCATCTCTGGCGAGACTACCTCCAGAAGCCAGTCGTCCAGGTAGGGGAAAATCGGGATCCCCCACCTACTGAGATGGGCAGCCACAACCGCCATCACCTTGGTGAAGACTCGAAGTGCAGTAGCAAGACCAAACAGAAGGACCGCAAACTGGTAATGCTGTGGGCCAACCGTAAACCCGAGATACTTCCTGTGCGACTTCAGGATTAGGATGTGAAAATACGCATCCTGCAAGTCGAGGGACACCATCCAGTCCTCTTGTTGCAGCGCCTGAAGAACAAGCGCTAGGGTGAGCATCTTGAACCTTTCCTGCTTGAGAAACAGATTAAATATTCTGAGATCTAGGATGGGTCGTAACCTGCCATCCTTTTTGGGAATCAGGAAATACCGGGAGTAGCATCCCTGACCCTTTCCTGCTCCGGAACCACCTCTATCGCACCCTTTTGTAACAGAACAAGAACCTCCTCTGAAGAAGAATTAAATGATCCTTCGTGCAAAACCCTAAGCAAGGAGGGTAAGGAGGAGGGAATTCCCTGAAGGGAAGGGCGTACCCATTTTCTACCAGATCTAAAACCCAGAAGGACCGAAGTGACCAATTTCCAATCCTGTAGAAAATGGGTAAGCCGGCCCCCCACGGGACCTGCATGATCCAGGATGGCGGATCTAGGGCTGCTTTCCACCAGGAGGGGTTGGGGAGGTAGAGGAGGAAGAAGGCTGACGACCCGCTCCACGAAGGTGACCTCTGCCCTTACCCCAGTAGGACTTGTACAAGGTGTTTTGTTGCTGTTGCTGCTGCTGTGGCGGACGAGAACCACGAGAGGAAGACTTCCCAAAGCCACGGTATCTTCTATAGCCATAACCCCTTGCTTGAGACTGTAGACCCAAGGATTTTGCTGTGGCCTCACTGTCCTTGAACCTTTGTAAAGCAGAGTCTGGTTTTTCACCAAAAAGCCTGGATCCGGCAAAGGGAAGATCTAGAAGGGCAGCCTGCACATCAGGTGAGAACGCAGACGACCTTAGCCATGCATGCCTTCTCGTAGCAATGGATGAGCCCATCACTCTGGCAACCGAATCTGCTGTGTCCAGGCCAGACTGGATGACTTGGCGAGCTGCAGCCTATGAGTCTGCCAGTACCTCACTGAAATTTTCCCGGTCTTCCTCCGAGAATTTTGGAAGAAGCTGCTTGGTAGAATCCATAAGGGCATGAATGCATCTACCCAACAAATAGGTAGTGTTGGTGGATTTCAAAGCCATTCTCGCTGATGAGAAGACCTTCTTTGCAGATTGTTCAAGTTTCTTGGAATCCCTGTCAACAGGAGCCTGCGGAAAGGCGCCCTTAGACTGCTTTGAACATGAATCCTGTACCACCAAACTCTCAGGCGAAGAATGAGAAGAAAGGAACACAGGATGTCCTGGAGCAGGCCTGTACCTTCTAGACACCGACCTTGAAACTGCAGGAGCAGAAAGAGGATTGCGCCACACCTCCAGGATCGGCTCCGTCAGGGCATCATTGAAAAGCAAGAGGGGTTCAACCGCAGAGAACGGAGAATGAAGCACCTCCGTGAGCAAATTAGGCTTATACTCAGCCATAGGGAGCTGCAGATCCAAGAGCTCTGCAGCCTTCCTTATCACAGTATGGTAAGGTGCAACTTCCTTCGAAGGAGAAGCTTTCTGAGAAGCAAAGTCCCACTCTGGGGAGGAGTCTCGTCCACTTGCCTCACATAGACCCTCGAACATATCCTCATGCTCATAAATTTCACCTTCTTCCATTTCTTCAGCCTGGTACTTTTCCTCCTCTAGCAACCTCTGCACCTCTCTCCTCGAGCGCATCTTCGGTTGCGGTGTCGACGGCGCCACACGTGGCGTCGATGGCTCCAGGAGCGGCGTCAAAGGTGGATCCGCAGCAGCAACCTGTGTCGAACGAATCCGTGAAGAAGGTTCGCCGGATGGAGCCGCGGACTGCACATACGGCGTCGACATCCTCGGAGCCGGAAATTGCCATGACGGCGTCCTCGGCATGAATGGCACAAAGGGGGGCATGAGGATATTGGTGAGGCACACCCAAATTAAATGCCTGGGGACCCACGGGACCCAAAGGTGCACCAGAAGGGTATGAGGCCCTAGAAAACACACCATACATTGCATTTAAAAAATGCAGAGGATCCGAAGCCGGCGCCGGGAATGAAGGATACTGAGCCGGTTCGAGATCCAAATGAGGCACCTCCGGAGTCTGAACCACCAGGGCCACAGGCGGAGCCACAGGAGCTGAAGGCGTCTTAGCATCAGCTGGATTCGACAAACTTTCCAGAGCCGGAGAAGATAGACTGCGCCGGAGTCCCCTTATACGAAGGAGAATGGGCCAGAGTCACCTGAGGAAGGTGAAGGAGAGACGAAGTCCTTAACACAACGTTGAGGAGCCGGGGAAGGCGACCTCAAAGCCACAGGCTTCAACGAACGGCGCCGAGATCCATGCCTCTTCTTCTTCTTGTGCTTCCTCCTCGAGTCATGTGAAGTCGACAACCTCAACTTCAAACGTTTTCGACCCCTTTTTTCTTTTCTCACTTTAGCCATGTACAGCTTGGCTTCTCGTTCCTTCAGAGCCTTCGGGTTCATCTTTCTACAGCAAGGACAGCCCTCAACGTCGTGATCTGAAGATTGACACATCATTCAGTCCTCATGGGGGTCAGTGATCGACATATGCACATATGCCCCCTGCATTCTTTACAGGGCTTGAAACCCGACTTCCTTGGAGCAGACATGTCGAAACCACACAAAAACAAAGTATCCAGCAGAAAGTATGGAGAGTCCGTAGAAAAACCGTTAGCGTCAACAGAGCGGTAAAAAGGGAACTGCGTCATCACGCCGACGTGGCCCTCTTATGGCTCCAGTTACGTCAAGTGGAGCCGCGTGCGGAGCCATAGCATTGTGACGACCTCGTTGCCGCGGAATGCTGACGCAGGGGATATTCATAAGGTGAGGAATCCACAGGCAGATGTATCCATCAGAATAACTCATTACACAAAATGAAATTCAAAAAGGATGATATGTGAACAGTTCCTCATTTTGTAATATTTGCTGGTTCTTAATGCCATACTGTTATTTGTTTGGCACAATACTATATACTCTCAAGCACATGCGCGCGCGCACACACACACACACACACACACACACACTCTACACATTCCCTCTAAAATCTACTGAGTGTCCTGATTCTCTCCCTTTTCTCTCACAGAAAAACAGGCTGACACACAAGTTATTATTAAGTAACAATGTTCTGAAGCTACATGAACAGATTTGTTGCACGCACAGCATACAACCCTCAACTTTTTGTTAGCTGTGCATCATCAAAGCCTGGGCTAGGGAAAGGATTTTACTCCAAAACTGTCATGATTAGACTAGAAAACATTAGTGTAACTGCAAGTATGTCGTTTTGGGTAGCTCTTCTTCACTCCTTGAGTTTGAACCTGGGGGCATGAAAGGGGGGATTTTTTTTCTAGAAAAAGATAAATGCAACCTGTGTGCATGTTTTCTTTGCCAACTGTGTACTCTTTCACCAGGCGAGAATCCTAACATTTGCAGGATTTGTCTGGAAATTATTAGGGTAACCTGCATGTAAGTAGTTCTGGCTAGCTGTTCCTCAAGACATCCTCAGCTCACACTTCTGGTCATATCATGTGATATGATGGTAAGACTAATATTTTCAGATTCTGTCCACAAAAGATGAATTGTAGCCTATTTATGTGATGGAAGAATGCACCCAACCTTTGGTGGAGTATGTGGGATGCACTGTTAAAAACCCATGGCCGGAGAAGTGGGTTGAATAGTGGGCTCGGCTCCCGCTGAACCACAAAGTTAATTGCCAACATTACTCAAGCATTTGGCATTTCCAGATTCTTCTTGGACAAGTTGGTAAAGTAACATGTTTGCCGCTTTGTGACTGTGAGGAAGGAGGGCATGTCCCGTACGGCCCTCATTCACCATTGCCTGGAAGGAGTCCCAGGAGCGATGGTTAAGTCTTTCTTTCATGTCTTGACTCAGCATCAGTGGGCAAGTATCGAAAAGCTGCAGAAACATACTCCCACCCCAAAAGGCTCCCCTCCATGCTGTACTCATCCCCTAAATTTGCTGTCTGGAAAATTAAGGTTAAGAAATGCACCAGATTTATGACTTTACAGAAATGTGTGTTAAAACACCATTTCTAAGACGATTCATCATTTCAAAACTCAAATATCTGGTATTTTTATCTGAAAATAAGTGGCAATCCTAACTTAACCTGCCACCTCACTTCTTTATATGCATCCCTACTCCTTCCTTCCACAAAGAGAAGCAGCTCCTGTCCTGAACAAAAAGATGAAAAGAAAACCGGCTTTGACAAAGGCAGAGGATTTTGTTCACTCGCTTTAGAACGGCCAGTGCAATCAATATCCTAAATAAGGCTGGATTACTGACCGACTGCCCGTCACTCCCAACCCATTTACACACCTGATGGAGAAGGGCGGGGTGAGGCTAAAGCACTTTCAGCCGAATAGTCGTCGGGCACCTGATCGACAGTGAAGGGTCTGTCTAGACCCTGCACTGTTAATCACAGCGTGACGCAAGGCAAGCCATCTTAGACTCCTGCAGTCTCGGGCCATTCACATGGGCGCTGCTGGAATCTCCAGCAGGGACTCTGCAAGAGGCTTGGCACGCTTACAACCTACCCTGTGCTAGAGGAGATAAATAACCGGAGCCTGGAGTGCCATCTATTAGGGTACCAGTACTCTCCCTGGCGAATGAGAAGTGCCTGAGGGACATAAAATTCAGAAGTGCCGGTATTCAGTACTGGTGAGTACCAGCCTATTTAAAGCACTGCCGATCTAGCAGGGAGAAGGGTTGAGTCTATCATCCTCATACGGTAGCCATCTTGCCCCTAGTGCCTGTGCCTTTCGTTCTTTGTCATCGACATGCACATACAAAGTGACCAGCTAGATTTAAAGTACTGTAAAATTACTAGCTGGACACATTGGATAATTAATTTCCTTACGGAACTTAATATCTTTATATTAAAAACGATGTTGTGATGTCTATAAATGTTCATATCCTTTGTGGGATAATCTAAACATGACAGGCTACAACTGATCACAGCATCTCCATGAATTAAATAAAGCCAGTTAGTCTT
Source organism: Triturus cristatus (assembly GCF_964204655.1). NCBI lineage: Eukaryota > Metazoa > Chordata > Amphibia > Caudata > Salamandridae > Triturus > Triturus cristatus. Next base: position 1,374,791,819 of record NC_140590.1, on the reverse strand, counting down.
CCATAATTAATGCACGATTCAGAGAGTGCAAAGATGCAGACACACTAAACCACCATTGCATTATAATGCATTATTGCTGTCCACATATCTTAGGAGGTCTGATAAAGAAAAAGAAATCCTAGAGGTAAGCTAACTAAAGTAGAGGGAGCTAAATAGAATTATAAACAGGTAACTGTGAATAACGGCAATTTTTTTTAACAGAAAGATTTTGGATGACTTTAAATAGAAGAGAGGAAAGTTTGAGTTGTTGATAATTTTACTAGCAACTTAAGGAGCAAAATATCATCCAATATTCACTTTTATTTTAGGATAAATATGCACCCCCAAATCATCTGCCCCTGCTTTCAATATCTATTGAGTAGCTGAAGAGTAATTGAGGAACCATGCATAACATGGCCGCCTTTTCCAAAAATTTAAAAAATTCATCTGGCCTCCTGCATTCAGCCTCCGCATTTAACCTACCACTCATCGAAGCTGGAGGAAACAAAAACAGAGAGCGAGTGTGAGAGAGAACGAGTGTGAGAGTGTGTGCGAGTGTGTGTGTGTAGAATATGGTAATTGAGGCATTAAAGAAGTACATGGAGGCAGTATAGAAAAACGTAGATTAGGAATTTGGTGAGCCTCAGCACTGCATAAATTCTTTAGCTAAGAAACTGTTATCCTATTTCCGTTCCTAGTTGGGGTGGGTGCTTCTGTTAGAAACACAACAGACAAATGCTGTACACACATTATCACAATAACAAACGGTGATGATATTGTCTCTTATAATATCATCAATTAAACAATCATATGTATTGGTGAAACTGTAGGTATATATTAAGTAAGCACCGGATTTCACACCCACATTAATGTTGAAGGACCAACTTTTCAAGTGATCAGTTTGCAAATGTTAAGATTTTGTCTTTGGACATTATGAGAATAATCTCGCACTAGCAAGAGACAGGGTAAAAAAACCTGGGAGATAGTGCCAGAAGAAAGGAAAACAAATAAGGGGGTTGGGGGCTGGATTCCTGTAACTGCATTTATTTGTACATGTAACGAAAGACAGCAATATCTTTAATAGATCTGATCAGAACTCTTATTTTAGGTATAAAGCTACCCCAAAAATTCGAATCCACATAGAATTGGTTATCATTTTAACATAATTGTTAGCATTAAATACAGGAACAGCAAAACGACATGCAATAATGGACAGCTATTTACATACATTTAGCATACAAAAATAGGTATACAAATTAAAATAAAACAAAAACATACTGAAAATATAATATTTCTATGATTTTGGATACTACACAAATTCCTGAAAGGTAGGATTTTTTTATGTACATTACCCAGGAGGAAGTGGTTCTGGCCGATCCCACGTAGTTCTTTTCTCAACGTGATCTACAAAATACATTCGCCCGTGCTGATCCACTCTCTGCTCCCAACTAAAATAAGAAATAAAAATACTGAGTAGTATCACCCTAAACGCTGCAGCAGAGGTGGACTCAGAGGGAGAGTTATTATACCACGGTAAGCTATAATGTCAAAAAACACTGTGTTGCTCTACCCAACTAGCAGAACATACAAGTTGTTGCAGTACATAATGGGCTTGGACTTGAGAGCAATAAAACAGCATGTGTTTCACTGCCAATGGAACAGGACAGAATAGCAATGGCTACTCTGCACGAACAATGCAGAACATTAGTAGGGCTACTCAATGACAGCAATGGAGCAACAGTGGTATCGCAGGATAGACTTGTGGGGCATTAAAGGCATGACACTGTAGAGGAGCGAAAGGGATTGACGATACAGTAGGTTAGGAATGACAGTTCATTTGTATAATTATTTGATTTGACAGGGTAAAACATGCAGGGAATAATGGCCCATATGTGGCCCTGTGCTTATTTACGACAGAAAGAAGAAGCCGCTATTGTGAGCAAGCATTAGGATATATTTGCAGAGTAGAGTTGTAGCAGAGGCTATTGTAGGAAGGGGTTATAGTAGCAGAGGTTATTGTAGGAAGGGATTATAGTATATTTGCAGAGCTGTGTGGCTACAGAGAGCTAAAATAGCCAGGGCTAATGCAGGTAAAGCTCAGGTTACAAATATATGTTTTTCCAAATAAGAGGTGTGTCGCGTCAGTCCATAACAGTGTGACACATGGCCTGAAAAACAATGTTATTTATAGGCACACGGGTTAGGAAAACTCACTAACAGACTGTAGAGGAAAAATAGATTTCTAATTTGGATCTCGTTTAATTTTGCAGTAAAGTCAAATACAAATGCCTGAGCAAGAGACTATATAGGAGCAGTTTAGATATTTTCCCAGACACACTGGCGCTATGTCATTAAGGAAGACGGCACAGCAGAAATGAAATGAGGGGTTAATTATGCAAAAAAATAAAAACCCTCCCCACCCCCCCCAAAAAAACAAGAACAAACGCCTTAGCAGCTAAGACTGGTCACTCATCCTGAAACAGGTACCTACCCTGGAGGTAATGGACCTTGCATTACTGAAGCCATTGGTTGTGCTGCAGGATTCGCTGGTGATACTTGCTGAGAGACAGGGGGTACAGCCGATGAGGCTGATGTCTCACCTTCAGGATTTCTTTGCGGTTGTGCATTTGGAGTTACAGCTGGCAATGTTACTGCACTTGGACCATTTGTCTCTGAAAATGAACAGGTAAAGACCAATAAAAAGGACTGTAAACAATCTTGTGAAACTATTACTCTTGTGCATCATGAATGCATACATATGCAGTCCTTAGCAATTTTCCCTTTCTCATGCTGGTGTGCACCCGCATTTGTTACTGCATGAAAAGAACCTAGCAATGCAATATGCTGTCCGATGGCCTAGCTGTTGATGGATGGGTGCTGTTCTAAACTAATGTCCCATTTTATTAGCAAGAGGAAGAAATAAATAAGGAGGTAAATATGTAGAACAAGGAAAACAAACAATGGCTTTAGGTGAATTTCATGTTTAAAGAGCACAATATCCATCCAGTAAAAGGGCCCTAGAAGCCACCTTGCTGTGTCCAGACAACCAAAGCTCAAGAAGAGCCGGACGAAGGAACTAAAGTCTTTGGTCTAATCCAGGAAGAAAGGGAAAGTGTATCTGACAACAACTTTATGAAGCACTTTTTAGGGCAAGAAAGCACAAATGCGCACAAAGACAAAAAGCCATACTTGTACATAAAGTGTGAATACGATCAACAACTTTGGAACAAAATTTGGGTGGATCCAGAGGACCGCCTTCTTGAGAAATGGTATCTTGTCCTTTGAATCTATGGGGGCGTAACACAGCAAAATATCTCACATAGATGACGGTGACCAAAACAGCCACATTCAAATAAAGAAGCTTAAGCTCATAGACACATCAAGTTTAAAAAGGTTGGTGGATTAAGACAGGAGAGCAACAATTCAGATCCTACCTGGCCGGAAGCTTGCTAACCAAAGAAAGACCTAGAAGAGCAACAAAATGACATCCGATTGTATTAATAGACAAAAATACTCTTAGGTCTGTTTCTTTAAGTCCATCTTACTGTAAATTATATCTTGTATGCATCTATTTGAATGCCTGATACAGCCAATTATTTCGCCATATTAAAGACATAAGAATGTTGGCATACAATGTGAGGGGTTTAGTTCTCTTAAAAGCCCCACCATAGAATCTCAACAATTTACTTCAGTGTTAAGGCCAGCAGGATCTTTGGGAAAGGCCTTATTATACGAAGGTCAATTCTTCAAAAGGACTGTGCTCAGGCTGAGCACCTCCAGGAAGGGATAGAAGTTACTCATCTTATTTCTCATCTGAAGGTCTTCTTTCAGAACGAGCTAGATAACATCCACCTGCTGAAGCTGCAGCAGTTTCTAGACTCAAATCTGGCAATGACATGATAGTGCCTCAAGTATGACTGAGACCCTGTGGTTCCCTTGAATGTCTGAAGAACTCAATTAAGCAGCTGAATAAAAAATAAATAAAGAAAGAAAGACTTTCTTTGATGGGTCAATCATGACATATACCTCCCTCTTTCCCCTCTTCTCCTTTTATCTGCCCCCCACAGCCAATCTGTGATCACCAAGCTAATAGTAGTACTGCTTCAATTGATTCTAGTCCTCCTCCTTTGGATTGCTTCCACTTATGCATGTTTTTGGTTCTTTCTAATCCCTTTCTTTAATAATCTCTTGCCGCCTCTGATATTGTTCACAGTCCATTTTAACACACCATTCTCATCCTTGTTAAAAAAATATTACTTCAAGACCTCAGTCCCCCCAAATCCCTATTTTATTAATTATGCGTCTCTATGAGCATCCTAAATATTGCCCATAACAAGCTCTCTTCACGTTTGCCCATTTCCTTTCTGGGTTGTTTTGCCTGCTTCATATAAACTTATTTTAGTAGTGTAGTCAACTCCTTACAACAGCTCCCATGGCTAGGAAATTCTTCTCTTGGCTCTTCCCACTACTTTCAATAAGGATAACCACTTTAATTAATTACACCATTCTAACCGCTGACAGTCTCTTTATTCAGAATTTCTAGTACTATCTTTTATTGGTTTTCGTATGATCTTTTTGGTTACTCCAAATATGTATATAAGTCTAGGCAGATCTGTGACTCATCTGTCCCTTCTGAGTTATTTAACTTTGCTCTTAGCCAGATTAGTTTCTTCAGCTGTACTACTGTTGCCCCACATAACCTATTTTGACCAATTCGCCCATGCAAACCATTCAAGATGTTTGCTTTCTTCTCATTTTTCAATCCCATAATCAGTGACACTATTTCTAAAAGTCTGTCCGGTTCAGTACTGAATGTCATCTCATTCTCTTAATTTCACCCTTGCTGAATCCAAAGTTTTGCTTTTTTTTTTAATATTTGTTTTTTGAAAATGTTCTTTTTTTTTTTTTAGCTTCCCCCCCCCCCCTAACTCTTCCCATATCTAGTCAACTTCTCTGATCTCCCTTCCATGCTATTAGGTATATCTTTGATTCTTGTCTATTTATATGCCTACATGATTACAGCTTTATAACATTCATACAATACTTTTTATGATCTTTCAAGGAACCAAGATTCTCCTCTACTTGGTTGAATGGATTTCTTTTCTTCTCCTTTTGTCAGATTCACTTGTCACTACTTCTCTTTTTCAGTTTACACCTCTGTGAATACTTACCCCTCTCTTTGTTGGCACTCCTTTGCCTCTCACCTTCTTCAGTTCCACTGTATTACATTTAAGTTCAACCATGGACCCACTTCCTGATACCTTTCTTCTCTAGTGTAAATCTTAACCAATGGCCATAACCTACATCACTCTTGCCAGCTTAGTCTTTTTGGTACTAGTCTACGTAATGCTCAATCTCACTTGTGTTCCTTTTCTGCACTGGAACTCTTCCCCAGTATGCGTGTTCCTGACTTTCTCACCATTCTTTCCATTATCTTGCAAAAGAACATATTTTAGCGCTTTCCACTCATTTTCAGTTTTAAGAATACCACATCCATGTGTTACCTACTCAAGTCTAATACAGCATGGCCTATAATAAAGGGTTGGATGGCTTCAATGAAATGAGACAAAGTTCTTACATTTGGGAGTTCAAGTGAAAAACATGTATATCCGGGTGACTTAAGGCCTTGAAGTTCATGCTGAGGCTTGCATGGTTACATTCCACTTAAGGTGGAATAGCAGCAACAGATCAGACTGTGTAACAGATATTTAGCTCCTTTACAATATGGGAAAACTGAAGGAAGATCTGGAAAAACTCAAATCGCAATCACGGCTAGACAGAGGCGTGAAGGGAAATATGTGTTGCCCTTCGTTCCAAGGTAATATAAAGCTCTATTATTGCTTGTGTTATTTCTAACCATTAAGAACATGATCACTGCAACGTAGCCTTAAGATAAAAAAGGTTATCCCGTATTGGTATCTTTCATAGATTCACATGCATGAATCATTCCCCGTCGCCGAGGCGGGAGTCCCACGGTACATACAAAAGTAGTGCCAAGAGTAAATAATAGTAGTAGGCTAAAAGAAAAATCCTAAGGCCTAAGTCTTAGTAGCCGATCTACATCATTATAGTAAAAAGAACCAAAGATTGGTCCCAGCCAATCAGCTGCTAGCACCCTCTAGAACCTTCCCAGCAGAGGCAGTTCTCCTCAGATTTTCATAGCACATGTGAGAAGTAAGTATCCCAGATATAGAGAACTGACTAGCCGGGGAGGAGGGTGGGTGCATGTGAATCTATGAAAGATACCAATACTGGAAAACTGTAGTTACAGGTAAGTAACTTGTTTTCTTATCCAGTATTGGGGTATCTTTCATAGATTCACATGCCTGAATCATAGTAGCAAGCAGTATAACCATATACTGTCACTGTGGATGGTAGGAGACACTGGTTCATAAACTCCCAAATAGCATCCTCAGGGTTTGAAAAACATTGTTCTCTCCTTTTTTTTTTTTTTAAATGGAGTAGTCTCAAAGAAAGCAAAGCTATATCCAAGTATTATATATATATATATATATATATATATATATATATATATATATATATATATATAAGGTCGTGTGAAGAACCCAATACACTTTGGGAAATCCGTTCCTGAGAGTGCTTGGTCCATTAACTTGTGCCGTGAGCTGTGGATTTTGTAGATCCGTGCGGTTTCCGTCACCGCACTATCGAGCACCCGATCGAGAGTGAAAGGGAGGAGAGGCGGGGATTGAGCATTATATATATTACCTACTGGCGGTCGCCAGTAGGTAGTTATAGTTAGGACCACGTTTCCATAGGAAATCCGCAACATTCTATTTTGAATAACTTTGGCGCCGGTCGACGAATCCTCGCAAATTTTTCAAAATAGGTGGGGCGCTACGCTCCGCTCCTACCCTGAAAGTCTCGGGGGGATTCGTCAAGTGGGGGCTGAGATAAAAGGGGGGTCCCAAAAGGCGTTTTTCCCATGCATTTTTCCATAGGACCTTTAGACACAGCTACAGCCCGAACGGCTGAACAGAATTACTTGAAATTTGGCAGAGAGGTAGTCCTCAGGTCAAGGAAGTGCCTTTTGTAGGTTTGGTGTAAATCTGTTCAGTAGATTCTGAGAAAATAGCCTTTAAATCAATATATATATCTGAGCCAGCTTACGGTGCGCTTACGGTGCGCTTACCGTACGCGTACGGTGACGTGCGCGAGCGCGATTCTGATTGGCTCTTAGATCTTAGTAAACATTCGAATCGGACGAAACCAGGAAGCGGCGTCCGCCATTTTGTGTATTTTACTCAGAAAAAAAAGGGTGATATCTTGAAAAGGGGGCAAGGGAGAGAGTTACAGACCCCCTAACATTTGTAAGGGGGTCAAAGAAGGACAGAAAAGTACAAAGAAAACATTTATTGATTTTAAAAAAAATCACGGGGTACGCGTACGGTAAGCTCAACGTACGCGTACGGTAGAAAAAAAATTTAAAAAAAGAAATGAAATGCAGATTTAAGAGTTTAGATATTAGGGGGCTCTAAAAAGAGCCGTTGTGTTTATGAAGTGATTTTTTAGTGGTACCTACAAGTAAGTACCGATGCAGAGTCTAAGGTTCAAGAGGAAGACTCTGTTCCCTTCATCACTGAAGTGCACACCATCTCCTCTATAAATGTCTTGCATGTCGTAACGCAAGTTGTTGTGGTAAATGGAACCCATACCATAGTCACGGAGGAAAGCAGAAACAGATTTGTTGACGTGCTTTCTTGCTTTGTCAATCTGCGGACAAAAATGATTGGACCAGTTCCATTTTTGCCTTTGGCATATGTTAGAAAACACAAAGGCAGTTTTAGGGAAAACAGTTGTGCAAAGGTGTCCTTCATAAGCATTTCCAGACCTACCCCAGTCAAAGTGCCTAGGTCATTGCCACCACAGTGCACTATTATGAGGTCAGGGTGTTGGATTTGCATGAAGGATTTCACCAATGGCATCAATTGGTGCCACTTTAACCCTCTCTGACCAATCCATTTAATGTCTACATTTGGCAAAGCAAGGTCTCTCACCATATCTGTTTTCTCTGCATACTTTTCACTCCAGAAGACATAGCTGTGCCCTACAATCCACACTGTGAACATCTTCAAAGGAGAACTGGATGCACTCAGGAGGTGTAATTCAGTAGAATGGTAAAAAGAAATGAAAGACAGTTTGGAAATGGAGGCATACATATTTTTTTTATAAAAAAAAAGAACTGATTGGCTGTTTCATACCATTCTAGAATAAAAACTAGGCTGTATGTGTAAATTAATAGAAGCATGTTTTGTATTGGTACAGAAAAATGTTTTACTAAAGAACAGTACTTTGGATTTGCTGTTAGGTTTGAAAAGTCAAGCACTCCTGCTCTTTGGAAATGAAACATTGTGTGGCGAACTTCTGACCTAACTCCACACAGCAGTGTTCCATGAGCTGTTGCTATGGTAGCAGGCAGATGTCAAGTTGGGGGAAGGGTACTAGAAATAAACTAAAGAGGGCCCCTGAAAAACTAAATAATAGGGGAGGAAAGCAGGGGAAAAAATCAACAAAAAGAATCACAGAACCTCCCCCAAATATTTTTAGTCGGTAATAACTCCCACGAATAATTGGTTAGTGCCTCATTCAATCACAGGGACATAGAGAAATACATTTTTAAACAATTTTATTTTTATATAAGCAAAAATATAAAAATGGAGTCAGTGCAATAAACATGATTTCTAATTTTTGTTGCACTAACAAAAAGCCAAGTAATACCCACAAAGAACAATATTTTAACCAAAATGCATTTACAAGTACATACAGATAACACACAATAAATTCAATATATTACAATACTACACATGAGACCTATACAAAAAACAACATGAAGACAAGCCACCTAAAAAGAAAACAGAAACAAATCTCAATAGTAGTACAAATTGTTCATGTCAATAATTAGAACACCACAAGCGCCGACGCGCGTTTCGGAGTGGACCACAAAGTCCACAAATTCCTTCGTCAGGGCGCATAAATAGATAAATAGAACAGAGATCAATTTGCTCATCAATGGGGTCTTTTTAGTGCATTAAGACTCCGTGGAGAAAAGGGCTTAAAAACGGGGCTTCTTGGCAACCCAGAGCGTGCTCAAAACGAACTCTGTGAAAGAAATGAATGAGGCAAACAATAAGTCGATGTATAGCAATTAAAAACACAGTAATCTATTTCTATGGGAGCAAACCATCACCAAGTAGAGAGCCAGGGTTAACAAATAGAAAATACACACCGAAAAACTGTGAAGAAAAAGTATTTGCAACATGAGGATTACTGCCAGACCAAGAGATATACCCAAGTGTAGAAAAATAAAGACAAAATACAAAGGGTGTACAGTGACTTAAATAAAAACCCTGAAAATAAAAAAGTAGAATGATAACAGGATCAGCACATAATTACCTACTGAGTGAGGGAGTAGCTATCAGAATTCCAATGGACCAATAAGCAAAACCAAAAAGTAATGAAGCCAATACGAGCGATACTCCTGGGGGACAGCTTCGCTACAAGAATAGGTAAACCAATTAAAGTGAATTAGTTATAAGTAACTGGATAGCGTAGGTACTGAAAGAGAACCTACAATTTACACAGGTAGTGAAGTTTTAACAAGGTATGGTATAGGACAATGGCAGACCCTAGATAAGATAAAGGGAAGCCTATTCAAAGCGGAACAGGCGACGTAAATATTATCTAAACAAATAACTATGTGGGCAGATGTAGGAACCGGGCCATGCAAAGAATCAGAAAAATATGAATAGCTTACTCAAAGATAGTGTGGAATGAAGTGGAATATGCGCGAAGGTCGTCACTTGGGCAAGATTAGAAGAATCCAAAATTGAGCAGTTGCCCCCCAAACTGATAAGTTACGGGCATGAGACTCCTGCGGGAATAATTAGGAAACTGAATAGAGAACTTAAAATGTGTGAGAAAATGAAACAGATCCCGGATAAAAATAAAGCTTACTTGTAGTTGGATATAGAATAGGCTTAGTAGCAAGGTAAACGCTAAATCGTCATCGCCTCAGAAATGAGGTCAGTAGCGTACAGGTGCCCACCAATCTAAAGAAAAAATATAAAAAATAGATAAATGAAGTGAAACCTGAAACCCGGACTGCCCCAGATAAGGAAATCGCGCTCGTAAACTTACTGGTGGGTGGTACGCGGTGTGGAACCTGAACGGAATAACGGCCCGATCCTAGGGAGGTAAACGTTGTAGCAGGATTTAAATCCCTGATTCAATAGCCTACACCTGAAGACCCACGTGGGGGACATGAGCGATCCAACATCTAGAGAGTAGGAGATAGGCCGCCATCTTAGGAGTATGCGAGAACGGCGACCCGATCTATCGTATCTCCGAAGTGGGGACTAACGCATAAAGTAAAATATTGTGAAAGTAGCGATGGAGTAATAGAAATACCAAGGGGACCAAGAAAACTAAAACAAAGTGAAAAATAAATGAAAATAAAAAAATAAAAAAATAGAGATAAAAATAAAGAACAGACTATGGAAAAAGGGACGAATGATCCATGATACACAAGGGGCAGATGAAATCTACTATGACATGGGCTATGGGAATAGTAGAAAATATATGAATATGGAAAAAAGTATATATACAAATATAGAAAGACCAAGCACTGAAACCTGGAATGAGAGGGAGAAAACTTCTCTCATACTGTACAATAAAGGCCAAAGAGGTACATAAAAAATAAAAAATAATAAATAATAAAAAACTAAAAAACTAGGAAAGCTCACCTGCAGTAATAAGGAATGCACCCAGAGAGTTCATAGTAAAGCATTCTGCCAAGGACAGTATTCATTGAGTCCAATGATGGCAGTACGCAGAGTGAAAATCCAAAATACTTCTCTCTTACCTCTGAGTCCATTGATATTTTTGTCACTCGGAGTGTGTACTTTTTCAAGTATCGTCCATCTGAGTTCATTATCCGCATGCCGGTGATCTAACCAATGTTGGACGAGAGGAGCCCCTCTTCGTTTGTTTTTAATCGCCGACTTGTGTTCACTGAAGCGGATTCTGAATTCTCTGCCAGTTTCCCCCACATATCCCTTATTACAGGGACAAAGAATGAGGTAGATGACGTTGGCAGATCTGCAATTGGTCATCTCTTTGAGTTGGAAAGTATGTTTTTCCCATATTAGTTCAGATGATACAATGGCAGAGCTGCAGGCATGGCAATTCCCACATTTGTGGTTGCCTAACACGGGGTTGCTGCCAGTAATGGATTTCTGATTGATGGATTTGGTGTTCTCAAGTCTGGATTTAACCAGGAAATTACGTAGATTTCTGTTTCTCCGAAAGGCAAACAAAGGTCTGGGTAAGGAGGTAATCTGCTGACCTGAATTAAGTATATGCCATTGCGAGCAGATAATCTGTCGTAGTTTGTTATTTATGGTTGAATGTCTAGTGACACAAACCAATTTCTTTAGATCATTGGTGGGTTTATCCAAAAAGAGAGCATCTCTGTTGTAATACTTAGCTCTTTTATAAGAATCTCGCACCAATCTACGGGGGTAGCCACGAATAAGTAGTTTTGTGCGGAGTTCCTCCGCATGGCACTCAAAGTTACTGAGGTTGGTACAATTTCTGCGTAGTCTCAAGAATTGGCTGAAAGGGATACTGTCTCGTTGACTACGAGGATGAAAACTTTGATATTGAAGGAGAGTGTTCCTGGCCGTGGGCTTGGTGTACAGGGATACCTCAATGATACCATTCGCCACATGGATCCATATATCCAGAAATTCAATCATGGTCTTGCTGATGTTAGGACTAAATTTAAGGTTGGGGTCACATAAGGGGAAGGGTACTAGGCAGAAGTCAAGTTGGGGGAAGGGTACTTTTGGAAAAGGGTTGGTTTTGAACCAATAGAAATGTGTGATTACATTTGAAAAAAAGGGGGAAGCACTGAGATTTGAAATTAACATGTATATGTGTGGAAAAAGAGAGGGAAAGTTTGCCATTATCTGGTTCTGCTGAGAGGAGAGAGGTGTAAAGAACAGAGATCCTGGCTCTGATAATCTGCTGTTTGAGTGCCACATTTCTTTCACAACTAACTAATTTTAAAGGTGAGTTTAGAGTTTGAGAGGGGATGTATATGGTAAATTAAGAAATGAATAATAGAATTGGAATTCCTTTTGTTGAAGTTGTGTTTATTATTTTCTGTTTTGGGAGAAATTTAAATGTGAGGAACATGTAAAATAATATGGACTATGTTTTCACGATAAATTAAGGTGTACTGGTAAAAATAAGGAATACTTTAAGGGTTTGAGGTTGCACTCAGTAATGCAAATACATACAGCATCAGAAAGGCTGGTTGCCCTTGCTGGAGTGTAGGCAGTCACCCAGGTTACACATGGTGCTGGTTTGAAAAAGCAGTTTGGACATGTGCTGTTTTCAGAATCTGAAAAGTGGATTCAAAATGTGTCAGTCTGTAAAAGTGTTTATCACTTGCCAAAAAAAAGAGAAGTAAGTGTGCTTTCAAATTGGCAAAGAAATTTCGTTTTGTGACTAATGTGAAAACATGACTGTGTGCAAATAGGAATTACAGGCAGAGATTTATTGCGTATTGCTCTGGAGATTTCACATTTGCATTAGATGGAAAGGGGGAGACATTTTTTTTGTGTAGAAGCAGACTCTTAGCACACACCCAGCTGCTTATCCTGTGGAATCATGCACAGTATTCACAACCGAGTGGGGTTTGAGGTTTCAGTCAGTAATGCAAATACATTCAGCATCACTAAGGCTGGTTGCCCTTGCTGGAGTGTAGTCAGTCACCCAGGTTACACATGGTGCTGGTTTGAAAAAGCAGTTTGGACATGTGCTGTTTTCAGAATCTGAAAAGTGGATTCAAAATGTGTCAGTCTGTAAAAGTGTTTATCACTTGCCAAAAAAAAGAGAAGTAAGTGTGCTTTCAAATTGGCAAAGAAATTTCGTTTTGTGACTAATGTGAAAACATGACTGTGTGCAAATAGGAATTACAGGCAGAGATTTATTGCGTATTGCTCTGGAGATTTCACATTTGCATTAGATGGAAAGGGGGAGACATTTTTTTTGTGTAGAAGCAGACTCTTAGCACACACCCAGCTGCTTATCCTGTGGAATAATGCACAGTATTCACAACCGAGTGGGGTTTGAGGTTTCAGTCAGTAATGCAAATACATTCAGCATCACTAAGGCTGGTTGCCCTTGCTGGAGTGTAGTCAGTCACCCAGGTTACACATGGTGCTGGTCTGAAAAAGCAGTTTGGACATGTGCTTTTTTAAGAATCTGAAAAGTGGATTCAAAATGTGTCAGTCTGTAAAAGTGTTTATCACTTGCCAAAAAAAAGAGTAGTAAGTGTGCTTTCAAATTGGCAAAGAAATTTCGTTTTGTGACTAATGTGAAAACATGACTCTGTGTGGAAAGAGGAATTACAGGCAGAGATTTATTGCATATTGCTCTGGTGATTTTACATTTGCATTAGATGGAAAGGGGGAGCCATTTTTTTGTGCAGAAGCAGACTCTTAGCACACACCCAGCTGCTTATCCTGTAGAATCATGCATAGTATTCACAACCGAGTGGGGTTTGAGGTTGCAGTCAGTAATGCAAATACATTCAGCATCACTAAGGCTGGTTGCCCTTGCTGGAGTGTAGTCAGTCACCCAGGTTACACAGGGTGCTGGTTTCAAAAAGCAGTTTGGACATGTGCTGTTTTCAGAATCTGAAAAGTGGATTCAAAATGTGTCAGTCTGTAAAAGTGTTTATTACTTGCCAAAAAAGTAGTAGAATGTGTGCTTTCCAATTGAGATTCTGGGCTTTTTTTAAACAATCTTTGAGATTTTTTTTTGCCCGCTGTTAAATGATGAATGCAATTGCTTTCACAATTTATAGTGAAATGCAATATATTCTGAAAACAGCAAAAATAAGGCAAAATTTTTTTATGGAAAATATGTAAATATGTGTACTGTATTATAAAATGTTTTATTAAATATTAATACTTTTTTCTTTTTTTTCAGATTGAGAAAGAAAATTTTCGAAAAATTGAACCATTTTTAAAGCAATTAAAATTAAATTTAAATTAATAAATAATTTTTTGAGTGGGTATGGTAAGTCAAAAATTTCATGGTCCCTTTTTTCCACTTCTCCACAATCACATTTTCAGTTTTTCATTGTAGTCTCTCAAGGACCTTGTAATGTGAAAATTGATTTTTAGTGTTTTTTTAAAAAAAAAAATAATAATTACGCGTACCGTACGCGTACGGTAAAAAAAAAAAATTAAAAAAAGTTAAAAAAAATATATAAAAAAAAGTTAAAAGGTAAGGTTGGCTCTTAAAAGAGCCGTTGTGTTCATGCAGGGACAGAGGAAAGAAAGAGTGGGAATATTAGTCTCTACGACAAATGTGCTGATCTATTAAATTGTTCACTAGGGCAACACTGGTCTCCCTATGACAAATTAGATCATGACAAGTGGCGCACCGAACTAAAACCCTCGAAAACCGATGGTTGATTTCCAGAGGACGAGAAAAAGGAGATGCTCCCCCCACAGATGAAGGGCTCAGCTGACCTGCCGAAGATGGACTCAGCCCTGCAGATGATGGACCAGGCTGAGCTGCTGTGGATGTGCTTGGTTGACTTACTGAAGGGTTACCTTCAGTATGTCGAGCAAATGTCCTACCGTGTACATCTTGAAGGTGTCTCAACATGGTGTGATTCCCGAAGGAATACTTCTTGTTGGGATTCCCTCTTGAAAGTACACGGCCACAAAGCTTACAAGTCACTAAGGGTGCATTTACCTTTTTCTTGCCCTCTGGAAAAGAAAAATACTCCCATATGAAAGAGCTCTTTTGTTTCCTCCTTCTCTGCCTCAAGGTAGTGCTGCTAGCCTCACTCTCAGAAGAGTTCTGCTGTTCTGCCATCGTATCACAAAGACAACTCAGCTCCTTCTCCTAAGGGATCACAAGCAGAAATGAGGGGAATGGGTGTGGTGTAGGAGAGTTCTAGAACTGAAAGTAGTTTCAACCAATCAAAAGTTGTGTTTCATGATCACATGACCCACCGTGCGTGTACGTTACGCTTACGTTACGCTTACGGTAAAAGTACGCATGCGCATAAAAAAGACACGCGCTCGCGCGCATGCGCAAAACAGGCACGCCCCTTCACTTACGCGTAACATGCGCGTGCAGCGTACGCGTTACGCGCCGCGTGCGCGTGATGCGCGTCTACGCAAATTGCGTAACTGAACGCAAACAGCGTAGACATCTAACGTACTAAAAGCAAGACGTGCGCTTACCGTACGCGCACGTTAAAAAAATACTAAAAAAAAAAAAAAAAGGGAAAAAAAAGATTCACTATGTTATACTACTATATCTTACCGGTTTAGTTTAAAAAAAAGGTAAAAATAAAAAATATATTGTAGATTTTTTAAAATTTAACCATAGTCTTGAAAAAAGGATAGAAAATTAAAATAAAAATATGTTAAAAAAATTGAAAATAAAAAAATCAAAAATAAAAAATAAGAATTAGCATTTAAAAAACCTTGCAAATTCACTGAAAAAACCATGGGTTTCACTCACGTTATAGTTAGGAATTAGCATTTAAAAAACCTTGCAAATTCACTGAAAAAACCATGGGTTTCACACACGTTATAGTTAGGAATTAGCATTTAAAAAACCTTAGAAATTCAATGAAAAAACCAAAGGTTTCACACATGTTATAGTTAGCTGGACATTTCACTCGTAAAAAACCAATGAAATTTCCCCGTTATAGTTAGTTCAGCTAACTATAACTCGCGCGCCCGCAATGCACTACTGATGACGTCACATATTACATCACTCATGATATGGTCACTGACATCACTCATGACATCACTGATGACATCATCCTGTGAATGTGTGTTTTTCTGAAAATTAAATATGTTTTATATTTATGTATATCTCAAGGTCGATGGAAGAATAAATGGGTATATAAGTGTCTAAATGGATGATTTGTTTTTAAAAAATTTATTGTGTAACTGACTGATTAAGTGTATCATAGTGAATACATGGCTTACTGAGTAATGTTTAAATATGAAAATATCTGTATCAGTCTCTCACTTTGTGTATAAGTGGCTGCATGGGTTGGTGATTAGCTTCATGGGTGTCTATATAGGTTATTAGTTGTTTTTTTGAGTATCAGTCTGAGTGTCTGTATGGTTCAGTGGGGGGTATTACGTAGTGCATAGGTGCATGAATGAGTGATTCACTCTTTGTATGTGTTGAAGACAACATGTGTGCAGGACTGTATGGGTGGATGAGTGTGTGTATGGGTGTGTTAGTGAGTGAATGACTGTTTCAATAGTGTCTTTATGAGTAACTACATATCTATTAAACTAGTATATGTGACTATTGGTGTATATAAGTGAGTATATGTGAGAGTGAGAGATTGAAAGAGTTCCTGTATGAATAAGTATGTGTTTCTTCCAGTGATTGTTTTTTAGACTAAGTATGTGTAAGTTTCCGTAGAAGTAAGTGTGGTGGTGTGTGTATAACTGTATAAGCTAATAAATGTATGTTTGTTTCTTTATTAGCATGAGTGACTATGTGTGAATAACTCTATGGATGAGTGGCATTGTGTAACAGGATGTATAGGTGTATGAGTACATATGATGAGTGAGTGCATGTATGAGTGACTGTATAGGACTGTTGGTGAATGAGTGGATGTGTATGTTGTTCTTAGAATTACTGAAGAGGTTGTTGTAACTGGTATTGGTATGTCCATTGTTTTGAAAATTTTAGTTTCTATTTTTGAATGTGTGTATCAAAGGTTATATTAGGGGAAGAGGAGGTCTGCCACTCTATCACAAGGATGATGTCATCAGTGATGTCATCAGTGATGTCATTTGAGATGTCATCAGTGATGTCGTGAGTGATGTCAGTGACCATGTCATGAGTGATGTAATATGTGACGTCATCAGTAGTGCATTGCGGGCGCGCGAGTTATAGTTAGCTGAACTAACTATAACGGGGAAATTTCATTGGTTTTTTACGAGTGAAATGTCCAGCTAACTATAACATGTGTGAAACCTTTGGTTTTTTCATTGAATATATATATATATATATACACACACACACACAAATATTTAAAATCTTGCAGACATATAAATCTGTACATTTGCATGAATATTAAAGAATGGAATAATACATAAAAGGGCATAAGTACCCGAGTCTGATCTTAATGAAAGAGATGGCGTAGAACAGCCTGTCCAACCGCTGCATCTTCTTGATGCGAAGATTGAAGAAAGTAATGCTTTGTGAACGTGTGGACATTTTACATGTCGCAGCACGACATATATGTTCCGGAGTTACTCCAACAAACAAAGCTGTTGACGTTGATACTGTTCTTGTCGAATGAGCTTTGACTTTCCTCTGCAAAGGTTTGTTAGCCTGGTCATGGCAGAAAGGAATAGCAGATGCCAGCCATCTGGCTATTGTTGCCTTTGTTACAGCATTTCCAAGAGTTGCTTGACCATAAGCCACGAACTGCTGGTTGGATTGTCTGATATCCCTCGTTTTCTGTAGGTAGAATTTTAAACAGCGTTTAACATCCAGCGAGTGTAATGCTCTTTCAGCTGGAGTGGATGGATCCGGAAAGAATGTTTTTAGTCTTACCGGTTCAAGTGAAATTGTGTTGGTACCTTAGGAATGAACCTGGGATTTGTTCGAAGGTTTACGTAGTCCAAAGCAAAATGTAAAAAGGGTTCCTTTATAGTGAAAGCTTGGATTTCACTAACCCTTCTTGCCGAGTTAAGAGTCAATAAATGGGCAACCTTCCAAGTGAGGGAGGAATTTGAGATCAGCTTTATGGATAGGCTCAAATGGACGCTTCATTAACTGCGCTAGCACAGTGTTGAGTTCCCACTCTGGAGGGGTGCTCGCACTGGAGGGAAGGCTCGGAAAAGTCCTTTCATAAATTGTCTGATAAGTGAAGAAGAGCAGAGAAAAGGGAATTTTGAGCATTTCCTGAATCTAGAAAGAGCAGCAAGATGTACTTTGACCGATGAAAAAGTAAGCCCAGACTTGGCTAGAGAAAGCAGATAATGGAGAACTTGTTCTGCAGGAGCTTGAATTGAGTGAATATTATTCGCCTCACACCAACAGCAAGATCGCTTCCATTTGAGGCGGTAAGTCTTGATTGTGCTCTGGGCACAAGATTTGGCCAATATTTCACAACAGTCTTGTGAAATGTGGAGGTCATTGAACTCTAAGAAATCAGTTGGCGGCCGTGTGACAAGAATGCGTTGCACTGGACAGTGTGTATCCTTGCTCCGAGAAAAAACATGACTTGGAGAGGACGCAACTGATTTGCTGTCGTTGAGAATTGCGATTCTCCTATTAACATGACCAGAGAATCTGGATTTCATTAAAGACACGGAGGCTAACATTATGCTTACACTTTTAATTGCGTCACCAGGACAGCCGCATACATCACAAAGGAAGTATTCCAAATAGAACATTAACAACAGTAAAAGGCATGAGCCCACAGTATTCTGCCTCTTTTAAATCGCGAAAAAAACAGGATAAGTTCGTTAAAATCCTTTGAACTTTGGAAAATGAAGAAGAAACGTCTTGATGAAACGAAGGACGTCATAGAAGGAAGGACACACCGAAGATGGAGAAGAAGAGAAAACTCTAATCCGAAATTCTTTAGAGAGTATCTGCAATAAAGAGAGAATTAGTGCAAGTATAAAAAGAGCAAAAGACTGGTGTCAAACAACAATGTATAAAAAAGCATGAGGGAAATGTCAAGTCAACGATAACAAGTCAAGTCAACAATATCTATAAAATTGAATAATAAACATTTAAATTCTTATAGAAACATATCAACCTCCAAGGGGAAAGAGGAGGGGGGGATAATGTTAGCCTCCGTGTCTTTAATGAAATCCAGATTCTCTGGTCATGTTAATAGGAGAATCACAATTTCATTACAAGACCGGAGGCTACCATTATGCTTGTTGGTAGCTTTGTAATACTACGTCAGATACATGCGGTATAGGTTTACAGTAATGATGAGCAAAGGTCCGAGCATTAGACCAATCAGCAGCCTTGAGGATATCGTCCAACTTACCTCCGGACCAGAAAGACTTACTGGCCATAGCGCCTCTGATAGAGTGTGGTTTAAAAATATTAAGGTCGATACCTGCTAGGTTCATCACAATTTTAACCCATCTAGAGATAGAACTGGAAGAAACAGGGTTGTGTGGTTTAACGAAGGAGATGAGTAACTGGTTCGCAGTAGGAGGACGAAGAGAGCTCATTCTAGAATCATATTCTTTCATGCAGTCAACCACACAGAGTTTGGGATAATCATCAAAACGAGGGTAAAAAATAGAATTGGACATGGTCTTTGTTCTTCTGAAGAGCTCAAAGTTTACTCCGAACATGTTATAAGATCTATTAGATATCTCCAGAGCCTTGACATCAGAGACTCTACGACAGGAGATTAAGCAAAGTAAGGTAGCCAGTTTAATAGAAAGTTTTTTATTGTCTAAAAGAGTATTACTGGGCCAATCCGAAAAAAGGTCAAGGATTAGGTTAACATCCCAGAGGGATTGATATCTGGGTCTAGGAGGTCTTCTGAGTCTGATACTCTTAAGGACCCTGCAAATAACTGCGTTTTTACCAATAGTCTTACCGTTGACGAGGGAGTGGCCAGCGGAAAGGGCAGATCTATAACAATTGATAGATCTATAACTAAGGCCTCTTTCAAATTGTTCCACTAGAAAATTGATTATGTCAATGATAGGTGCCTGAACGGAATCCAGATTCCTTTCCAAGCACCAACGAACCCAAGATTTCCAAATGTTGTTGTATCGGTAGTGTGTACCAGGGGCCCAAGATTCGCCGAGGAGAGTTGAAGCTGTTGACGAAAGACCTGAGAGATCATTGGATCTCCTGACACTCTCCAAGCAAGAAGGTTCAGTTTCCCTGATTGAACCATGGGGTGAAGATGAACGTCTATGTCTGTAAGAAGGTCCGCAAGGAAGGGAATTAGGAATGGAAGATCGTAGCTCATTTCTAGGGCAGTTGGGAACCAGGCTTGAGAGGGCCAGAAGGGAGTGATCAACACGATTGAGCATAGGTGGAGTCTGACTTTCTGAAGCACTCTTTGAATCATGGAAAAGGGGGGAAAGGCGTAGCTGTTTCTGCCTTGCCAAGGTTGGAGGAAGGCATTCACTGCCAGAGCACCCGGGTCTGGCATCCAACTGTAATAATTCACAATTTGGAAGGTTAGTCTGCTGGCAAAGAGGTCTAAATCTAGGGGTCCCCAGAGGGTGTTGAGGGAATTGAAGACGGAGACATTGAGTTTCCAATCGCTGAAGTCCAGAAGGAATCTTGAGTTCCAGTCTGCCGATACATTGGATTTGCCTGGGAGATATTCGGCTCTTAAGGCGATTTTGTGTTCCAAGCAGAACATCCAAAGTTTCTTGGCAAGATTGGATAGGTCGGCAGATTTGGTTCCACCAAGCCGATTTATGTAGGCGACGGCGGAGATATTGTCCATTTTTAGGATGATAGACCTGCCCTGAATGAAACGTTTGAAACTCATCAGGGCGTAAAGACCAGCTGTTAATTCCAAAAAATTTATATGATGTAAGGAATCTTCCAGAGACCAAATTCCACCAGTGTTCTGGCCTTGAAAGCATGCTCCCCAGCCATGAAGGCTGGCATCTGATTCCAAAACGAATTCTGGAGTTGAACCAAAAATTGCTTTCCCATTCCATGCCTCTAGGTTGTCTAACCACCAGGTCAGTTCTACCTTGGCCTCCTGGTCTAGAGAGATAAGGTCTCCGTACCAAAGACCCGATTGAAGGGACCTTGCCTTTACCCTCTGAAGTGCGCGGTAATTTAGAGGACCTGGGAAGATGGCTTGTATTGAGGAGGAAAGGAGACCTAGTAATCTGGCTAGTTCTCTTAGGGGAAAACTCTGAAGTTTTAGGATATGTCTTATTTCTTTTTTTATTTTGGATATCTTTTTTGGAGGAAGGAGTAGAAGACAACTTGTGGTATCTACTGAAAAACCAAGGAATTCTAGTTTTTTTGAAGGTAAAAGGATGGATTTTTCTCTGTTTATAATAAAGCCCAGATTTTCCAAAAGGTCCATCACAGTCTTCAGATCTTTGAGAATTTGACAATGGTCCTGAGAAAGGATGAGGATATCGTCTAGATAAAGTATCATGCGAATACCTTTTTCTCTTAAGCATGAAGCGATTGATCTCATTACCTTGGTGAAACACCAGGGGGCTGAAGAAAGACCGAAGGGGAGGGCTATGAATTGGAAAAGATGGTTTTTCCAAAGAAATTGAAGGAAGGGTTGGTGAGTTTCGGCCATAGGAATCGTGAAGTAGGCGTCTTTTAGGTCTAACTTTACAAGCCAGTCGTCTTTTAGAAGTAAATCCCTCAGAAGGTGAATTCCTTCCATCTTGAAGTGTCTGTAGACGAGGAATCTGTTGAGGGCTCTTAAATTTATGACGGGTCTCCACCCTTTGTCTTTCTTCTTGACAAGGAAAAGGGTGCTGATGAATTTTAGCATCTCTAAGGGGACTTCTACTATAGCACCCTTCTGAAGCATGGAAGAGATCTCCTCTTCTATAATCTTTTCCTGCTCTAGGGAAAGAGGCATTTCTTTTGGGAAAGAAGATTGGTAAGGAGTTTGTGTAAAGTCTATCCTGAATCCCCTGACGGTATTTAAAACCCAAGGGTCCTGTGTTATCGACTTCCAGTTGTTGAAAAAGAGTTTGAGTCTCCCACCCACTTTGGGGAAAGGGGGGGGAAGGGAAGAAATTGAAATTGTACTCACTTTGGTTGTTGTTGTCGGTAGATGCTCCGCGGAATCTGAAGCTTCTAGAGCGAAACCCTCTTCCTCTTTGCGGAAAGAATTGGGGAGTGTTGGGGTTGAAGAAGCCCCTTCCGCCATATCCTCTTCCTCTAGGATAGGGCCTTCTGTTGAAACGGCCGGAAGACTGGCCCCGTCTACCGGCCCTTGCGAAAAGGTTATTAGAGTTAAACACTCTCTTCATATTCTGATGTGCTTTATCAAGGGCTGTGAAAGTAGAAACGTATTTCCCTAGAGTCTTAATTAGGTCTTCCCCGAAAAGCAAGCCCTTAGGGTTGACAGATGGCTCTTTGTCTGCTAAATCACTGAGCTTGGGGCTAATTTTGGTGAGGACCACTCTTCTCCTCTCTGAATTTAGGCTGGCATTTGCGTTACCTAAGAAAACGAGGGCTCTTTGACTAAGGCCTCTAATGATTTCCGTGTCGAGGGGAGTGCCATTAATATGGCTTTCTTCAGAAATATCAATGATTCTTGCCAGGGGGCCCAGGATGTCCAGGACCCTATCTTGGCAGCCTTTTAGAGATCTCTCCATACCCTTCCTAGGGTCTCTTCCCAGTTTGAAAAGGTACTTTATAAGTTCTGGGTCGAGGTTTGGGGTTTGAGAAGCTTTTTCTCCGATGTTGGGTCGGCAACATTCCGCTCTTAGTAGGTTTCTAGCGTCCCTGTCGAGCGGGTTTCTAAGCCATTTAATGATGAATTTACTCACATGTTCGTGAGGGATCCATTCTGAGCTCCTCGGGTGTTTGATGTTAAGAGGAGAGAACATCTCTTGTCCTAGAGGGTCAAGGATGGCATCTTTGGAAGAGAGAGTGAGGTCGTCGTCAAGAGAACTAAACTCTAAATCATCATGGTCTAAGTCTAGGACATATTCGTCAGGCGAATTAGATGCATCATCAAAATAAAGATCATCATCATCATTATCATTATTGGTATCAGAGAGGTCATTTTGAGCACTTAGATATTTTGTGCCGCGGTGGACACCTTGATATTGTGTGCCGCTTGGGACACCTTTATGCGTTGTGCCGCTGAGGGCACCTTTATATGTTGTGCCGCTGGGGACACCCATTGAAAAGGAGGTATGGTGGCTTCTTTTAAAAGTAGAGGTACTAGGACCTCCAGTGCTCTTTGGGAAAAACTCTATGTTATTACATTTTTTTGATCTTTTTCCCTTTATATTAGTGAGATCTTCGTTGGTATGTTGGTCTGTAGTATTGTCATCATCGGATAGGAAAGATCTTTTAGAAGTGATAACTTTCGAAAAGGTTTCCAACATACAGGATCTCATCCCCTCATGGATGATGTCTTTAATAGTCTCATTATTAAAATTGGGGGTAGGAGCGCTAGCCTCAGCTTCGTCTGAGTCAAAATCAGACATGGTAAAGGTAAATTATTATTATTCACTCCTTTTTTTTTTTTTTTTTAAATAGGTTAATAAATAAATCTAATTTCACTCTCTCCTCCTGTTCTCCTTTTTTTTTTTTTTTTTTGTGCTAATGGGTAAAGATAAAAGGTCGGAATAATAATCTGAAAAATGAAGAATAAAAATTCAATGTTAATAGCAGCCTTTCTGTTAGAGGCAGACAAGGAGACATAAAGAAACTGTGGCAGTGATCAACCGTCCTCCTCCGGTGATTAAAATGCGCTCGAGCGCGATCGCATTTCCTTGTTGGTTGCCATGGTGCTTAGACGCGTGGGAGGCTGAAGGAGAGGCAGCCGGAGGATTTGAGGAATGTTCCCTGGCAACGCGACGACGCTAGCGTCGCGTTGCCAAGGTTCATCCCTCAGATTTAAATGCGACGGTGCGATCGACAAAGTGAGTGAAGAAACGCACTTACGCTGTGTTGAAAATGAACCAAAAAACATCGAACTTGAACCAGAAACATAATCGGGTTGGGAATGAACGGAAGGACGCGTGATCATCGTCCCACCTCCATAAATTGGAGGAAGGGAGATCGGAACGAAGGGAAAGGGAAGTGGGGGTAAGTCCGAAAAACGGAAAACGGACGCAGTGCGCGCCCAGATGGTGAATAAAACAGAATGATTTCAGCAATATGAGAAAAAAGGTTAAGGCAAAATATGTAAAGAAGTCCCAATACAAGGGGGCATGTAAAAGATCAGATACATAGAACAATAGGTATAAAATATCAATACAATATCAATACAATATCAATAAGATACAGTTAAAATGTAGTAAGAGAAGGAATGTAAAGGATAACTTATCTGCCTGGAGCCGCATTTAAAAGAGGCAGAATACTGTGGGCTCATGCCTTTTACTGTTGTTAATGTTCTATTTGGAATACTTCCTTTGTGATGTATGCGGCTGTCCTGGTGACGCAATTAAAAGTGTAAGCATAATGGTAGCCTCCGGTCTTGTAATGAAATCAGCCCCAGAGAAGAGAAGAGATGGATACATTCTGCTGTGGCAATCTTGGTTTCGTGTTCTGAAGGACCTTTGAGCAGTCAATCGTCTAGATAAGGGAATACTTGTATTCCTCAAGATCTCAATGCTGCTGCCACTGGTGCCAAGCACTTTGTGAAGGTTATTGGTGCCGATTTCATCCCAAACGGGAGCACTTTGACCTGATAATGGGCGCCAGCCACTTGAAAGCACAGATATTTGCGATGTTTGGGGTGGATAGGCATGTGGAAATACGCATCTTCCATATCCAGAGAAGCCATAAAATCTCCTTCGTTTAAACAACTCAAAATTTCATGAGGGGGAGGAGGGCCCCTGGGCGGAGTAGTAGGTGGCTGTTTGATGAATTCCAGGGTGTGGCCGTTGATTACTAGGTCTAGAACCCATTGGTCTGATGTAATTTCCTGCCACTTGTGAACAAAAGCTTAAATCTTCTGGCCCACGGGTAAGGAGGGTAAAATGGTTGACGCCCTGTTGAGATCACTGCTTCCTGTTAGTGTCTCGGCCTTGATACTGTGATCTCTTTCGACCACCCTGACGGGAGAAACTAGTCGTAGACTATTGACGGTATGATGTCTGGCTGTAAGGCTGTACTGGGATTGATACTGCCTATTCTGTTGGTTTTGGTATCCTCCTTTTGATGAAAAACCACATCCTCTCGCTCCTCTGAAAGATCCACGCCCGTATTGAAGGGTGCCTAATGATCGTGCAGTATCCGTGTTCGTTTTTATAGCTAAGAGGGCCTCATCAATATGTTTACCAAACCAAAAACTCTCCATCGTAGGCCATGTCTAGAATCTTTGTTTTCCCCTTAGGTCTGAAAGTAGTGGCTTTAAGCCATCCCTGGCATCTAAGCACTGCAGCCCCTGCTAGCTGATGGAAGTTGGTGTTCACGATGTCCAAGGCGCAATCTATAGTTTCCGATGCGGCACGTTCTCCTTCCAACAGAATCTTTCTTGCTTCCTGCCTTCGGTCCTGAGGAATGAGGTCAATGAGACTCGCCATGTCTGACCACAATTGACGGTCATAACAGCCGATTATG
This sequence comes from Triturus cristatus, assembly GCF_964204655.1. Lineage (NCBI taxonomy): Eukaryota > Metazoa > Chordata > Amphibia > Caudata > Salamandridae > Triturus > Triturus cristatus. The sequence goes on along the minus strand of NC_140590.1, from coordinate 1,374,766,505 downwards.
GCTAGAGGATTGGTAGCTCTAATAGAGGCCGCTGCCATGGTAGAGAATATTTTGCCTATAAGGTCCAGACGACGTCCTTCCTTGTCAGGCGGTGTGGTGATAGGCATTGCGGGATTTTTAGATCGCTGTTGGGAGGCCTGTGAAATTACTGAATCTGGCCGAGGGTGACTTATCAGACAGGATGGGCTGTTAGCAGGTACACAGTATTTCTTTTCTATGCACGGAAGCACTGCTGGAATAGATGTAGTCTATTCTAGGTACCACTCTCGTGATCTTCCTGGACTCTCCCTTGAAATCATGAAGGAAACATTCTATCTGTTCGACTAACTGGCAGTTGAAATCTAGCTACTGCCGCTGCATTAAATTATGTACAGGATGCAGTCATAGATGAGGCCATCGTAGACGAACTTATCATAGACTTTGCTGTCGTAGACATGGTTATGCAGGCGAGGTTATTGCAGATGAGGCCGTCGTCATAGATGACAGTCATGAACAACCATCATAGATGAGGCTCTCGTAGACGACCGTCATAGACAATACCATCATAGATGAGGCAATCATAGGTGAGGCAATCGTATGATGGCCATCCGTGGATGAGGCCATTCGTAGATGGGGCCATTTGTGGATGAGGCCATTCGTACATGAGGCCATACATAGATGAGGCCATACATAGATGAGGGCATACATAGATGAGGGCATACATAGATGAGGGCATACATAGATGAGGCCTCATTGATAAGGCGGTCATAGACGACCGTCGCATATGACCATTGTAGATTAGGTTGTCTTCGAGATGAGGCTGTCCTAGGCAATGCCGTTGTAGATGAGGCCATTCGTGGGTGAGACCATCATAGACGAGGCAGTCGTAGACGACCGTCGTGGATGAGGCCGTCGTCGACGACGACCGTCTTAGATGAGGCAGTCGACGGCGACGACCTTCTTAGATGAGGCCGTCGACGGCGACGACCTTCTTAGATGAGGCCGTCGACGGCGACGACCTTCTTAGATGAGGCCGTCGACGGCGACGACCGTCGTAGATGAGGCCGTCGACGGCGACGACCGTCGTAGATGAGGCCGTCGACGGCGACGACCGTCGTAGATGAGGCCGTCGACGGCGACGACCGTCGTAGATGAGGCCGTCGACGGCGACGACCGTCGTAGATGAGGCCGTCGACGGCGACGACCGTCGTAGATGAGGCCGTCGACGGCGACGACCGTCGTAGATGAGGCAGTCGACGACGACGACCGTCGTAGATGAGGCCGTCGACGACGACGACCGTCGTAGATGAGGCCGTCGACGACGACGACCGTCGTAGATGAGGCCGTCGTTGACGACGACTGTATTAGATGAGGCCGTCGTCGACGACCGTCTTAGATGAGGCCGTCGTCGACGACCGTCATAGAGGAGGCCGTCGTCGACGACCTTCATAGATGAGGCCGTCGTCGACGACCGTCATAGATGAGGCCGTGGTCGACGACCGTCATAGATGAGGCTGTCGTCGACGACCGTCATAGATGAGGCTGTCGACGACCGTCATAGATGAGGCTGTCGTCGACGACCGTCGTAGACGACTGTCGTAGATGAGGCTGTCGTCGACGTCCGTCATAGGAGGCCATCGTAGACGAGGCCATCGTAGATGAGGTCAATATTGGTGAGGCAGTAATAGTAGACATGGAGTTTTGTTATAGACTCCTTAATGTCCGGTTAAGAGGATTTCCCTGATGTAGTGTCAGGAATGAAAAGGGAGTTGTAGGATCAGCCTCTGAGGACATTTTTTCCAATTGCCTCTCTGTGAGAAGGGCCGTATCAAGACTCAAGGTAAGTCTTTATGGCTTTTTTGCGCGCCCTCTGGAAGTTCCTGGCGCGACCTCTCCCTTTGACTTCTCCTATGAGGTGAAGGAATCCTCGTTGTCATCAGAAGTGAAAGATTAAAGTCTCTGTATTCCCAAAAATAGCCTCATCTCTCAAAACATGAGAGTTATTGAGGAAAAGGTTAGACATAATTCGTAGTGTATTACCTTGTTTTCTGCCACTCTGCCATATTACTGCCCTAATAGGGTCAGAGAAATGAAGTATGATCTTGGATGATCCAAAAAGAAGTAATAGCTTAAGAAACTGAGCAGAGCTCAGGGAGACTCCCTTCACACACGATGTGCGGTGAAAATCTGAGGAGAACTGCCTCTGCTGGGAAGGTTCTAGAGGGTGCTAGCAGCTGATTGGCTGGGACCAATCTTTGGTTCTTTTTACTATAATGATGTAGATCGGCTACTAAGACTTAGGCTTTTTCTTTTAGCCTACTACTATTATTTACTCTTGGCACTACTTTTGTATTTACCGTGGGACTCCCGCCTCGGCGACGGGGAATGATTCAGGCATGTGAATCTATGAAAGATACCCCAATACTGGATAACTTGTTCTACTGATGGATACCTCAAACCACAAATTTCGTATCTTGTGAATGGATACCAGAGCAGTACCTCCCAAGGTGGTAAGTCTGTGGAATGGCTCAGACCAAAAAGTCCTGCAGGACTGATTAAGCAAAATGTCCCTGAAGACTGGCCTGGCTCTCAAGGCAGTAGTGCAGAGGTCTTCAATCTGTGGGGCGCAACCCCCAGGGGGGCTGTGGACTCCTGGGAAGGGGGTCGCAGATTCCCCAGCTTCACTTGTCCTTTCAAAAAGACAGCCATCCTGGCATGGCTAATTTAGATCGTTATCAGCTGCTTGGCTGTATGAAATGCACATGTGCCTTGTCAGTTCACATGCAAGTGTAAAGGATGCTTGGGAGCAGTTCTGGCCCTTTGTTATGACAGAGATTAGTTTTTTTGGGTGGAAGTGCAAAGAGTTAACAACTGGGCTGGGAAGTTCTTGCTTTTAATTGTAACTGTATTTACACAACCCTTAGTGACCCTAAAGAAGTTTTGAAGGGACAGAAATGTAAAAAATAATTTGCATTACATACGCTCTGGTATTACTAAAATCTACATTTTGAAAGCACCATATTATCGTAAAACTATTTGCATGTTTCGCAGTATTCTATCTTACCCTGTGTGTACTCCAAGTATAAAAAATTGACTTACATATTCACAGCGCTTTCTGTCACAGGCTGTGACCTCGCTGCATTAAAAATACACATCACTATTCTCCATTGCACCAATCAAGATTTAATTCTGTGGTTCTCTTGTTACACACAGGCCTCTGCAGTGGATTAACTAATAGAGGTTTCATAATGTACTACAGTGCATTTCCCACTGAGAAATAACTTTTTAACTTTATTTTTCATTTGCGCTGCCCATTATTTTATATGTAGATACCTGATGGTGAAAGACCTAAAAAACGTACAGAATATTTTAGGCTTATTTATGAGAGGCTTGCAGCGCCAGAGCATCACTTTTTTGATGCTCTGGTGGCGCAAGCGTCTCAACCATATCTATGAGGTAGTGCACAGTCACCCTGCATAGCTTTGCATGGCCTCATAGATATGGAGTAAGACATAGCAGTGCAAGTCACTGCGCTGCCTTACTCTGCATCAAGGAGGTGTTCCATGGGCTTTGCATGGGGTTCCCACGCAACACCCATGGATTTTGATGCTGCCCCAGATTTATAAAATCACGCAAACCTGGGGCAGCGTCAAAACCTTACCCCTCCCCAGCTGAGTCGTAACAAGGACTAATGATATAATTTCTCCTTGTTTTTTCCTCTTTCCATGTATGCTGCATTCCACAGCTCACATAGAAGGAGGAAAACGCCCCCAGGATTGTTTTGGTGAAGGAATGTGTCCTTCTTGTACAAAAACAATCCTACCTACGTTGGTGCTAGGCAGCAATTTGTGCGCCAAGGTTGTGGTGCAGGCAGCGGCTAGGTGAAGGTCGTCCAGTGGCATTGGTGAGACCAGGGCTGCGGTGCGGAGTGAAGGCCGTACTCGTTAAGGTACCGACAGATCACGGTGGAGGCAACAGTGCCGGTTGCAGGGAGCTGGTGTCGATCGGTGCAGACTGCGGTAAGGGACGGGACGATGTATCGCAATACTTATGAGCAGTGCCTCCAAGCCACGGTGCGGTCACGGGTGTCGAAGTCAGCAGGCAGCAACAGCGTCGGTGAGACCAGGGTGGCGAAGCGAGGCTGTGCGGAGCCCACAGGTCAAGGTGCAAGCAGCGGTCATCGTCGGTGAGACCAGGGTTGCGTTGCGAGATGTGGCGGTGCCCTCTGCGGTGCCTTCAGGCAACGGAGTCGGTGACAGAGTTAGTTGCTGTCTCCCCCTCAGTGGCAACTGAAACCACGATTCCTGAGGCGGTACCCAGAGGTTTGTGACGTCTTTGCAGTCCATTAGACTTCAGAACAGGTGGCAAGCTCTACTTCAAGCCCTTGGAGATACTCAGCAACTAGTAAAAGTTCAGTCCTGTCCTTTCACTGCCAAAGGCAGAAGCAGCAACTGCAGGCCAACCCAACAAAGCAACAACACAGCAAAGGGGCAGTACCCCTGGTTCTTCCAGCTCTTCTTCTTGGCAGGTACCTTGATTCCAGTGAGTTCTAAAGTTCTGGGGTCTGGGCCCCAATATTTATAATCAGTGTCTCTTTGTTCTTTTGGGCAGAGTGTGTCAGCGCCCAGCCCAAACCAGTTCCATCCTCTTTGGCCCAGCTTCCTGGCAGGAGGTGGAGACAGCATTGTTCAAGGCAGACCAGGCCTATTCAGGTGCAAGGAAAACTCCTCCCACTACTCTAAATACAGCTCAGGTCTATTCAGCCCAGCCCTGACTCCTCCAGGACACACCTTGACAACCCCCCTAGTGGCTGTAAATGCACATCCCCAGACCCTGTCACTCCAAAGTGACAGTCAATCCACAAACCCATCAGAGGCACATAGGGTGGCTAAGCAAGATAAATACCTACTTTCTAAAAGTGGTATTTTCAAACACAGAACATAAAAATCATCTTTACTAAATGATGCATTTTTATATTTTGAGTTCAGGCATACTAAACCCAATTTCCCTATCTTGTCTCAAAGGGAAGATATGCTTATAAGATGTTGTAAGTAAACTCTATTTCTATCCTATGGGACAGATAGCCTTTCCATAGTGAAAAACGAAACACACTGTAATTTACTACCAGGACATGTCACACACACCAGTACATGTCCTAACTTTAATATAGACGACACCCTGCCCACAGGGGTACATTGGGCCTACCTTAGGGGTGACTTACAAGTAAGAGAAGGTAAGATTAGACCCTGGAAAGTGGGTGCACTTGCCAGGTCGACATGGCTGTTAGAAACTGCGTGCAGACACTGCAGTAGCAGATCTGAGAAGCCTTTTCCAGGTTGCTTGGGTGAGTGGCACAATCAGTACTGCAGACCAACCAGCATCATTTGATTTACAGGCCCTGGCACTCTCAGTGCACTTTACTAAGGACTTACTAGTAAGTCAAACATGCCAATCATTGAAACACCAATCCATAATACAATTTACAATAGGAGCACTTGAACTTTAACACTGAACAGCAGTGTGAGTGCGCAAAGACACCAAACCAGCAAAAACAGAGTCAAAACTAGAAGGTCAGAAAGCAAAAAGACAGGGGAAACACGCCAATGGTTGTTGATAGTTGTCGATGATGAGGAGTACCAGGTTCTAGACATTTTTGTCAGAAGGGGTTCCTTATGCCTAAAAAGGTTTGAGAAGGGGGTCTCGGCATCAAAAAGTCTGAAGACCTCTGCAGTAGTGCTTTGTGAACAGATGAACTGAGTCCCATGTTGAAGCTGGAAAGATGCCAATGCAGTGGTAACAGTCTTAGCCCTGATGCGATGAGTTTGAAACTCCTCAGGTGGCTGCTTCTTGGCCAATGCGTAGCAGATTTTGATACAGATGGCAAACCAGCTAGAAATTTATTTTTTCTGCTCTGCATCATTGCTCCTGCAAACCACACAAAGATGATCGTCAACCTAATGGTCCTTGGCTCATTTTATGTAAATACTTAGCTGTTCTGGGATCTAAAAGATGGCGTCTCTCTTCCTCTTTCAAGTCTGACGAAGCAACGTGTCCTAACCGTAGGCAGAAATGCCGTTGTAGTTCGTAGCATCCAGTTTGTCAAGAAATAACGTGTTATATGGCTGCTGGACAGACAGTCCTTGTAACTCTGTCATGCGAAGAGCTGATGTTATCACTATGATACAGACTGTTTTCAGAGTCAGATGACATACAGGACAGCTTTGCATTGCCTCAAATGGGATGAAAAAGTATATAAGAACCAAACTAAGGTACAATTAATGTATTACAAAAGGTTTGGGTGGAAACGTGGAGTAACCCTTTCTGAAAACTTATCATAACAGGCAATTTAAACAATGGTGTTTGATCTGGTGAATGTAAAAAGGCTGACTAGGAAGATAAATAGCTTTTAATCAAGGCGAAAGAAGGACCTTGCTGGGCCAAAGATAGCACAAACAACAAACATATCTGACAATTTGGCTTCCAGTGGTTCTATCCACCAAGAGGTGCACAAAGCCACAAACATATCCCAACATACAGCATAAAACTTTTTTGTGGCTGATGTGTGGCCACCAAGAAGGCATCCAATACCTTGGGAAGGAGAGCGAAAGTATTTAGCTGTTGCCGCTCAATTTCTACAAATGGATATGTAGGTTGTGCTGGACGGTGTTTAGGACTGTGCCCTGCTGCAGCAACAAAAGATAATCCTACATCAGCTGCCTGATTGAGGTACAGGTGCTCATGGCCAGATGTTCCAAGTACTACACGTACTACACACTTCTGCACCGATCTTGAGCCACTAAGATGACTTGGGCCCACTCATTTCTGATTTTCTTCAGAACTTTGAGCAGGAAAGAAAGAGGCAGAAAGGCATACAGGTGTCCCAAGCTCCCTTCCAGGCAGAAAGCGTCTCAAAGGGAGAGTAGCAATGGGAACTCCAGAGCTCAAAACCTTGGACACTGTACGTTCTTGGCAATGCAGAAAAGATCAAGCCAGGGTTCTCCCTACTAGCAGAAGACACCCAGCACCATCTCCAAATGTAATTGTCATTTGTGATCTGCTAGGCAACACTGGCTGAGTTTGTCCGCCCTTGCAGTAAAAAATCCTGCCAGGTGGTTGTTAACCAGGGAGATGTCCTATCTGTCCGGAGGCGCAGAGCCTCCTGGCACATAACCCCGTACCCTACTTCAGCCTGTTTGTTGCAATACCACATGGCAGAAGTGTTGTTTGTGAGAACTTGAACCATGCCCCCCCTAATATGATGGAATGAAGGTCTTTAGCGGCATGCTAATCACCTGCAACTCCAACAGATTGATGTGGAGGCGTGTCTCTGCCAGAGAGGAGGGTCCTCTAATCTCCACCTCTCCAAGATGGCCTCCCCAACCCAGCAACAATTCATTTGTCACAAACGTCAACTTTGGGTGTGGTAGGGAGAGGGGTCGAGGTCATGGCTGATTCATTTGAGAAACTTAAAGGCCATCAGTTTCCTTTTCTAGAATAAGCAGCATCAGTGACACTGAGACAAACGGGGAACTGGCACATGTCTGGATGTGAGTGTTACATAGTGCAGACCCCGCAACCGGGTCAAGAGGCACAGACTGCATCGAGGATGCATCCAGCGATGGTAATCAGACTGGAGGCTTCCTCGGATACTTGCAGTACTCCAGCACCTTGCTAAGTTTGTCAAATAAGTGCAGAAAACTCAAACTATTTAGCATTCTTGCAGATATCTTGGCAACCAACTCTTTCAAATGACCATTAATCAAGGAAAACAACTTGTTATTCTTATGAATACTTCCAACCATAGATGCCCGACTTGTGAATAGATACCAAAGTAGTACCTCTCCAGGTGGTGGGTCTGTGGAGTGGCTTAGACCAGGAAATCCTGCAGGACAGATGGGGCAAAATGCCCCTCCTGAAGGACCTGGGTATCCAAGCTGTAGTGCTTTGTGAACGCACGCCCACGTAGTAACCTGGCAGATATCCAAGACAGAGACACCACGTGCCAATGTCATGGTGGAAGCCTTGATCCTATTGGAATGAGCCCTCAAGTCCTCAAGCCCTCTGAAGGTTGCTTCTTAGCCAGTGCTTTGCAGATGTTAATGTAGAGGACTCACCATCTAGAGATCGTACTTTTCTGAACTGTTTTATCACTCTTGACTCCTGTGAACCACGCAAAGATCTGATCGATCATCAAGTGTTCTCTGGTAGGAACAAGGTGGAAACGAAAGCTCTCTTCAGGGTTAGAAGGTGGAAGATTTCAATGTTGTAGGAAAGAGCCTCACATTCTAGAAAAGGAGCAGGTTGAAAAGAGGCTTGCAAGTGATCCCGGTAGAAAATTGCAAGTACCCCCCCTTCCCCTTTTAAGTTGTCTATCAAGCCTAAAAAGAGCGTATCCTGAGGGAATGGCAAAAACTAGATTAGGGGGTGAGGTCTGATCTGCCCAGGTTTCTGTCACAACGGCAATGTCTAGGTTTGGGCCTCGAGGAAATCGCAAGGTTTACATAAATCATTCCAATTCTGTGGTATTGAACATCTGAAGATGGAAGCGCGTGGAGGGAATAGAGAACTCACACTGTGGAGGCATGAGGCAAGATGGATCATGCGCTTGAGGGCCGTGGAAGATGGTCTTAATTATGACAGTGAGTTACAATATTTCCTAGGTGAATGAGAGATTAATGAATGTGTCAGGATGTTGTAAGAAAAAAGTAAGATAAGGCAGATTCATTGTCGGGTTATTGGAGTTGCGAGGTTTCCTCGCAGTTGTGGTTATTGTCTAGCTGTAAGCGTACTGTAGTTCCTAGTAAGATCTACAGAGTGTACATATGTTCACTATATATTGAATGAGTAAATAGCATAATGGACATAGTGAAGGAAGATTAATAAAGATGCATGTGGTTTTATCGAACTATGTGAGGAACGGGGGGTTTTCACACAACATGTGATTGCTGGAAGAAGTAATTTGGGTTTTAGTCCTCAGTGTAAAAACCCCCCCGTGTATATTTAACTGTTGCTTAAACGATGAGGAGTACTGATTTTCGAAACGAGATAAGGTTTGCCGTTTTTGATTCAGGTATTATCGTCTGAGACCTAACCAAAATGGCGCTGTTGAAAATATGGTGAGAGTAGTCACTTTTTTATAATTTTTATTTATTTTTGTATGGCGGGGTTAAACAAAGAATAGCAATTGGGACGATTGCAAATGCGAGGTAAGTTCATGTATCCGGTGACTAAAAGGATACACTTAATGAGATACGGTTTGCCGTTTGTCTGGTTTCACTTATTATTGTTTGAAACCTATCCAAAATGGCGCTGGTGAAAATACGGGGAGAGGAGTCACCTCATTTATTTTGATGGCGTGGTTAAACAGGGAGTAGTAAACGCGACGATAGCAGACGCGAGGTGTGTTCCTGTATCCGGTGACCCTGTTACTTCGGATAGTAAGTAACATTAGAGCTCAATATTATGTTGTCTGAAAGTGGCATTTGGTAATGTTAACAATTAGGAATATCACTAAGAGATTTATTATCATTTTTTAGGTCTCCGTACTTCAGAGACTTGATTTGGACAAAGTGATTATTGCTTGGATAATTCGAAAACTAAATCCGTTAGTGGTTACGAACAGAGGTCAATATTAAGCAGGTGAGACTACACATTAGTCGTTTTTTGTGGGTATTTTGCCTGGTTTATACAGGAATTTTTAGTGCAGTTTATTTAGAGCATAATTTGCATTTTAGGTAATCGCATATAACTGAAAGAAAATATTAAGGAGGATTTGCGGCTGATGACGTTGTTAAAGTATATGAAGGTATGTGTATGTCATTAGGAGGCTTTGTGTATCCTCGCCACTCTTGCCTCTTGTGCTCCGCAGTGTTTTTACAAGGTGTCTTTTTGTAATCTTTTGGAATATAGGAGACAGTTACACAAGATTAAGGTACTGACTATATTTATTTAGAGGCATGAATCTATGGCATGGTTCACTGTTGGGAGAATGGTGCCATCACGAAAGTGCTAAGTGTTCACTGTTACAATGGTGGAGGACTATTTGGAGTGGATATCCAATCAATGGGTTAATTTGTTTAATAAATCAAGTATATGCAAATATGATAATATGATAATAGTGTGAAGTCACACAGCATGTTTTTTCCTTTGCACATTGAAGTAATGTGGGCTATTGGGTATGAAACAAGAGAGTTTCTATACTCCAATGTATATTATTTATTACTTCCAGCCCTGAGGAAGTCGCATGGGTTAATTCCCTTATCGACGAAACGCGTTGGGAATGGAAGAATGTTTATGAATAAAGAAGTTTGAAGATTCAGTTGAAAATAAAAGGAAGAAGAGAAGCCCACATTAATGTGTATCTAGTTTTGTTACTGTAACAGGAGACGTTGATTGTTAATTTGCGTGTGCTTCGACAAGAGAAAATACATTTACTAATGCACCAATAATGTGGGCTGCCCGACGTCCACGAAGGGGACCCTCCTTAGAGGGCGGCCACTTTGGTGCCACAGGAGGGCACACAGGACAGCCCAGCCTCTTGAGACCCCTTTGGGATCCTGCACGTCATGTTCGGCCTGGTTGGGGGAAGGGGAGAAGTATAAGTGCCTCCCCCGCTCACCTAGCGGCCTCTTTCTCCTCACCCCTGAGGCCAAGTGAGCTAGTAGCTAGATCTAAGCACGACATGTCAGGGGTAGCTTTGAAGATTCAGGATGCTGTGCTCTCGGGGGCTTCACTCAAATTAACTCTAAGAAGATCGAAGACAGACCAGTCCGGGAAGGGTGTTCTGGCTACACAGTCTGGGTGATGCCACGTATTGCCCAGTGGGCCTGTTCGCCGCCTATCTGGCCCTGCGCCCGGCGGCAGAAGGGTATCTTCTTTTGCATGCAGATGGCACGCCCCTTACAAATTTCCAGGTAGAACACATAATGCACGCATGCCTGGCATTGTCAGGCTACATTGATCTGGGCAAGCGCTTCTGCAGTCACTCTTTCCGCATATGGGCAGCAACAACAGCATTTAAGGAAGGCTTGCCAGCAGAAGGTATCAAACAAGTGGGGTGGTGGGAATCCCATTGTTTCAAGGGATACATACGGCCATGAGCCCACAAACTTTAATTTTGTTTCAGTCATCAGAGTCCCCGTGACTGGCAGCAGTGTGTTGTGGAGTGTAATTTACTGTTTGCAATTTGGTGTGCTGTGGTGTCAATAAACGTTTTGCAACATCACATTTCTTTATTTGCCAGGAACAAAGGTCTGGGTGATTGGGCATTCTGGCGTCTTGAGACTGGCACAGTGGGCTGAACGCAGGCAGTGGAGGCATGGCTTTTCCAACACCAAGATAATTTGGCTGGGGCACCCAGGCATGCGATGGAATGGGTTGTTGGGCAAACTGCAGCAGAGACGGGGGGAGGCACCCATCCTCCCAACGTTCTAGTTATACATCTGGAGGGGGGAACGGCCTGACTACCTTGGGGAAAAGGACATTGCTTCAAAACATGAAGACCACAATGTGCAATTTAAGCAACCAGTTGGGGACATGTGACCTTTGGTGGTCCGAGATCACCCCTCGGCTCCTGTGGCATGGAGCTCAGTCAGGAGAGGCAATGGATGCTGCTCGCAGGAGGGTGAATGGCGCTATGCGTAAATTCACCGAGCAGCGAGGATTTGGCTTCATTAGACATGGGTTGCTGCACGCCAAATCCACAGGGTGTTTCGAGGACGATGGGGTACATCTCTCCAGAATAGGCATGGACTTGTTCTTGCTGGATCTGGGGGAGGCTCTAGAAAAAGCAGGATGTAAGTAGGAATGCCGGCTTCGGTGGGGGGCCCTGGCTGCGATGGTCACCACACCCAGGGCTGTGGCAGAGTTACAGGGCGATCCAGAGGCAGAAAGGTACTCAGGGGTAGCCTCTTCAGGAGCACAAAGGGTGCTGAGGCCCAATATCCCCAGGAAGTCTTCGCGGTGGACCCTGAGGTGCGACGGCGCCCCGTCTGTCCTACGGGCAGTTGGAAACCTGTACAACCAGGGGTCGCTTGAACGCTCCGCCCCTCGTAGGGGGGAGAGCGCGAGTAATGGGGTGGACCGACTGTTCACCGGAAGTGGGAGGGGCTATCCCCTCACCATAACCGCTGAGCACCGATTGGCTAAGGCCACGATGCAAGTTGGCCCATCAGGTGGTAGGCCGGGAGGGAAGCTTGCCTTTGGATCGCCTGTAAGATAACACACCATGTTGGCATAGTTGGTATGCTAATAAACCTGCAGCAATTTCCTCCACGAAAACAGTGTCTTGTCTGTTTATTTATTGGGTATGATGCTGCATGAGGGGTGAGGAGTGTTGCCGATATTGGCACTAAGGGTTTTGTTGTGCTTTGTGACTGGCTGTGTACCACTGTTCGTTTGGTCTGCTCCATTCATTTCTATCTGGGCATTACAGTTATGACATGTGAGGGTACACAGACTCGTGATATCGATCAGGTTGTGTTTTGTACACTCTGCGTTTTTACCTGAAGGGTTCATCTTGGTATACCGTTTCTTGGGAGGCTTTTGTGGACTGGAAATGCTGGGGGGGCTTGTGCTGAGCGCAGTCTTAGCATGGACTGCAGCCTCGGCCAATGCAGGTAAGAGCGGTAGGAGGGTGGGGATTTCTACGGACAATGACGAGAGAAAATTAAATAAATAATTAATTTTCCCTCGGCACAGTCTGTTGAACCCCCTCCCCACCGCTCTTACCTGCACGGGCCGCGGCTGGTGAACAGGCACACTACAGGCTTGCCTTTGGCGCGCCACGATGTTTAATTAGCTCAACAAGAGTGGGGGGCGTGGCTACAGTGCTGTGAGCAGTCTCCAAAACTTGTTGGTAAACAAATGTACGAAACTAGGGCCCAGCAACCCCTACAGTCCCTCTGCAGGCTCTCCTGTGAGGGATGATACTGGTAACACAAATTTACGCAAATCAATAGGGTGAAAATAAAATCAAACTTAAATCAAATCGGTACAGACCTTCTTCAAAATGGTGCTCGATCTACTAGGAGCTAGGCATCTCCAAAACGGCACCTCTATGCCTCAAAAGAACTGAAAAGGGCAGAGCAGGTCAGATATGAGAGGTAAAGCTGCGCAGACACGGTATACCGGATGGCTGCAAACTAGTAGGAGAGAGCAGAATGGGTTGTTCCTTCTCCGCTGGCAGCATCAACATTGATGAAAAAGGAACTGGTGAGGGGGTGGAGGCAAGATCGAAGTCGCCACTGAGGATGGTGCAGAATCTGAAGCAGAATCGAAGGTCACAGATGATGCGGAGGGCTATCCTGCCTACAGAAGTCCAGCTGGAGGCCCTGGCAGATCCTTTGAGCCAGAGAGGACCCATACACTGCCAAAAATCCGCATCATGGCTTCACGAAAAGGCATTAACCTGCTGTGACACAACCCTGGAAATTCAGGATGCAGCATGACCTGGTTCGGAATAGGCTCAGATGGGGATCAGAAGCGAGACCAGGATGCACAAAGATGCCCACACGTCTTCTCTGGAGTTTGACAGCGGCTGAATGGGGCAGGAGTCCCGCTTGGACTTCTGTTTCTTCTTAGATTTACCCAATGACTTTGATAAATATCTGCAACGGGAATAACTTCTGGAGCGGGAACGGGACCTTCCTTTAGACTTCAACAGCATGGGATCTTTAGGTGTTTGGCAACGCAACATTTTGCCTCGCAGACCGGTATGGCCTTCAAGTTAATCTGCATACTCCTTCGAGAATGGGTCACTGACATCTATTTGCAACATTCCCTACAAGGTTTAAACCCTAAAGTTTTGGAAGGCAGAAACCTTACACACTGAAAATGTGGGAAACAATTGTCAGAAGATGAATGAGAAGCTCTGGATCCGCGTTCGAAGGCATGAAAAGAAAGGAACTAATGTCAGTGTGCATGAGTGGCGCTTGTTTGCGCCCCTGCTTGTCACTTCTGGAGTGGAAGAAAGTTGGCATGGAGCTTCATGATATTACCTACAGGTGCACAGGAGTACTGCTTTGAGGTTTCCTGATTCAGGCTGTTGCATGGTGAATTGTCACAATGTAAGGAATCTGCGGTTAGAAATATCCATCAGAATAAACTGTCTATGCCTGAACAGCCTGTTGAAGGGCCCCTTTTGTATGGCCAGACGCCATGAATCCACTCCTAATTTCATTTAAGACAGTTCATAGACCAGTGTTAACTCTGACAACAATTTCATCTACATTTTTCCAGTGAAAGCCCTCCAAGATCACCCAATCCTTAAGGTAACTTCATCCCAACTGGACTATTGCAAATGCTTCTAAACTCAGCCTCATCAGAATAGGTGAGCTACAAAAAGTCTATAACCATCTCGATTGACTCATTTAAGGATTAATGCACAACAGTCAACATATCTGTCCTCAGATACTCAGATGATCCCAATCAAAGGAAGAAGCCACTATCAAACTATTTGCACGTCCTTCCATGGCTGCACTCAAGGTAAGAAAAGTCTTTCAGTCTAACCCCGAAACCAGTCCTAGGATGCTTGTTTCTAGTCCAGGGAGGACCTGGCCTGGCAGTTCGGGCTGGACCGTTCCCATTGAGTGTAGGGTCAAGACGGAATTGCATATGGCTGGGTTCTAACAGGAATGGCATGGGGAGCAAAAGAACGATGGATTTAGGCCCTGATCTCTGAACTAGGGTGAATGTATGACATTGTTCTGCATTCTGTCCATCATTTGTGCTTTTTGCATCTAACAAATAATAAGGCACCTAGGATCGGCAACTGCAACTCTAAAAGCAATCGGACTCCCCAAGCTGAAAAGGTCTGGCAGCAGATGTCTGGCCATACAGGACCCCATCCTCTGGTACAAATTGCTGCTTTCTCCCAGAGATAAACTCCATCTTAAAATTGATGAGGCATGAAAATCCATCTTGGTGGTGAATGGACTTAATTCCTCAGGGTGGGGTAATAAAACAGGCTTCCTGTACAAATCATTCCCATGACCTCCGTATCCCGTCGGCCATACACTTTACATTGGAATGCAAGTTCAAAGGAGTTTTCACCAAATGAGATACACAAGAACACAATTAACAACAGCAGCTTTGATATCTGTTAACCTTTACAAGAAAACTGCTTTGGGATGATGTTTTTTCTCCTCATCTCCACCCTTATTTAACGTATCAAAGACAAAGCCCACTGAGGCTGTAAAATTGTGATGTGTAGCATGTTACAGAAAACTGTTAATAATCATCTGCCATAAAACCAAGGGAACGGTAAACTTTATCCATAAGTCTTAGTGCCAACGACTCATAAGAACACTCATTTGGCTGCCAAATCTAATTGCCTAATCGATACATGGTTCACTTGGAAATTCCTCATCTATTGAAACCCACTGAGCTGCTTCAACAACTGCACCTGTTTTGGCAAGCCAATGATGGTATAAGCAGATCCTCATTGCACTTTGCATACAGCATAATCTGCAAGTCTAGAATGCTTAAGAATTTTCTTGGCAACATGCAAATTTTGCATTCTGCAATTGTTTGCACTTCAACTAGGATCTAGAGGTCATATAGACTGGTCCCTTTTGAGAGGCAATCTTCCTTGGATCTAGTAAGCTTGTTTGTCTCTAGTTGAACTTGCTCTCCGCTGGCCCACATCCCCATGTGATGTCAGTATTGTGTTGGTTGCTTCAAAGGCACTACTTTGCTACGTTTCTCCTTTACAGCTGTTCTACTCTAGAGGTTAGTATCTTCAAATTAGGTAGCCTGATTTTAACATATGCCATAACTGGAATAAACCGTCACTTTATAGAACGTTTGCTGTACATTCTAGCATTGAGTACTTCCAGGCAGTGCTTTAACTGAGCCAGTACTCACTGGTACTGAATACCAACACTAGATTATTTTCTGTTTGAGTACCGGAACTACGCCTCGGCACAGTAGAATAGTAGTAACCATCAGGGCAGCAGGGCAGGCTCAGTGGAGTTATGTTCAGCAGTGCAGGTGTTGCTCAAGTGCTACTCTTGACCCAACAGAGTGGACTGTTTATGTGCAGCACTCCAACAGCTGAGCACCAGTGTAGTTTATGGATTCCAATGCCACACACATCCTATCTCCCTCCACACAAACCTCCATCCATCTTCTAATTAGTATGGCCTAAAGAACCAAGCAAATTGCATTTCCTGCAGTCAATACGTATGCATGAATCGCTGCAGCTCATAAAAATGCCCTACATACATACTTGTTATTGACTCAGAAGCATAGGTGTATAGCGATTTTTCTACTAATATGCCCTTGGAACTCTCTAGTTACTCAGCTTGTAGTGCTAGAACTATTGGAACTCCAAACTTTGCTCCGGTAAGTCTGCCTTGGTCTGTTTAATAACCTGAGTGCAACTTAGCACAGCTTAACTACCAATCCTTTCTTAAAGATTCTAGAGCATGGGCCGGTGCGACTGTCCTGCAGTGGTTTACTCTACTACACATATGTTCCCAAAACCATTCAAATGGATTACAAGCAGCACACAAATTTAGATGTCAAAACAGCCTGTCTTTGTTTCTATTTCATAGCAATGTTTAATGCACATCTTGGAGCCTAAGAGGCCAGAAAAACAGATCCTCAAAATGTACGATTAGAGACAGAGGAGCTGTGGATGGGTGGGACCTCCTGTGTGTCACGGTCTGGTTGTCGAATGCCAAACTGAAGGTGTTAGGCCTGGAGAGTGAGGATAGGGACAGGAAAAAGAGAAAGAGAAATGAGAAACTCTTTAAAGAGTGGAGGAGCCAGAGAGGAAACCAAGAGGGGAAGAAGGAGGACAGAAAGGAAAGTAGGGAGAAAGGAACAAGAGTTCAGGAAGATATGGGTGGAGTAGATCCAAGGGAAAAGAAAGAAGGGTAAAACAACATAGAATTGGAAGGAGAGGGGTAAGAGGCAAGGAGAAAAGGAAAGAAGGAAGTGGTTAGAGCACAGAGGGAAGAAAGAGATGGACGAAATGGGTGGAGAGAAATGTGAAGAGGGGGAAAAAGACCAAAAAGGAAAAGGGAAAATATAGATCTGGGAGACAAAGAAGTGGTTAAAGGGAAAGACAGATGGGGTAGGTGAACAGAAAAAAATGTATCTGATTATAAAGCAATGGGAAGGAGAGGACTGAGAAAGAAGATTCATTAAATGCTTGTCTCCTCGCCCAGTCCATACACCGGCCCCTGGTCCCACCTACAGTACACAGCTCTGTAGAGTGAGTACCTGCACTTACTGCTTCCAAGACTTCGTTGTCAGATTGTTGTCAATAGCTTCTTGTTCGTTATCTCTCGCTCACATTTCTCTTTCAAGATCAAACATTACATTCTTCAACCTTAAAAGCAATATCCCATATTAAGGCTAACACCATACGCAGCAGAGATATTCTACTAAATACATTTCTTAGTAATAATCGCTTTGTGAATTCTATGGAAGGTCTTATATAAGAGATAACAAAAATGAATGTCACCATCCACAAAATGCAAACATTGTTTAAAATGTGCAGTTCCATTACTCTATGTCCTTAGGCAAGACTGAGTTGACACTACTTCTCTTTCAAAGAAGAAAGAACAAGGAGCTCATCACTCAAATTGATGCTTTCAGTCATCAACAGCTGCTTTACTTCACTATGCTTGTTCTCTGAGCACACTGTCTCATCCAAACCAGTCCTGAGACTGACTGCCTGCAATTTCTTTAACTAACCCATTTATGACCTGCAGGAACAAAACTGCTGAGTCTCCGACATATCTTGAAAACTCACTGATATTTAATATAAAGACCTTCTAATTAGGCTACCAGCTATAATGAACAAATTAAATGTTTGGTAACTATAACGGATTCCCTTACAGTCATTCTCACCTGGAACAGAGGATGTTGGTCGGCGTGGTGTTGGTGGAGGTGGTCGTATAGGCCTGGGTGGCCTGGAAGATTTGAATCCACCATTAGATAGTGCTGGTGAACTACCACTGTCCGCTGTTCTGCTGTCGCCACTGTCAGCAACGTCAAGGTTTTCAGAGGTATTTGTGTCTGTGCTTTAAGGAACAAAAAAGGCTACTATTATAAACATCATTACTGCAGAGACCAATAACCTTCAGAAACTGATTGCAACACGTTTTCTTTGAAAAATCTAGATCATGCACATTTTATGCTTTAAGTAAGGTGTTTTAAGATCTGAATTATAAATCAATAGAGGTTTTTTTGGTTTTTTTTTTTTAAACAAGCAAACCGTAAGGAATCACATAACTGAACAAATCCTCGTTACAAAGGAGTCGGGCTCAAACCACACCCCGACATTTGCTGGTGGTGGCTAGAGATTGGTGTTCTGTCAGAGACTCTTCGGTTCTCCACTGTGAGCCACACGTGTGGCATGCGTTTGTGCTCTTAATCTGTTCTGTAAACATTTGTATGCTTTTAGCTTTGTTTTTATTAGTGAGATGTGAGCTATAACCTTCTTGCTAATTCATAAGAGAATTTCGATCCATTCCAGTCCAGTGCAACAATATTATTTCTGCTGTTAGTTTCACAGATCAAGGCCATTTAAAAGCATTTATGAAATGACATACTTTTACACGTCTGCAGCTTGCACAGACGCGACCTAAAAATAGCTTTGTTAATGGCATTTTTATAGTCCTAAAAAGTTAACATAAGTATTAGTCTGTCTTTTTAGATCTGACCTAGAGATAGTTTTAACAATCTCAACTGCCTCGTGCTCTTCAAAAACATCATAATAAATACAGCAAGCAGTTATTTAGAGCAATTATAGCAATAAAAGTACACTCATACATTTATTACTACAGTTCAAAGGTCAAAATGGAGTTTATTACCACAGTAGAGCAGAATTGGTATGAGAATTTTTTTTTATTGCATCGCACATTGAATGTAGCAGTTACTTTGTACGGGGAAACAGCTCCCCTAATAGTCACACAGTCTCGTGTGTGACGCTATCATACTTCACACATGAAACCCCTTGCATCCAGGTTTTGGTTAAATGTCTTGTTCAAACTACGGATGAATAAAGGCCATGGCATTAAGCACAAATGGACCTCTGCAGAACAGAACATGCTATTTACTATTGGTGTTTAAGGAGGGGAGGGGTGTCATGCCTTTCTTGAGGATTCATATGTCCTCTGAGTCATAACTCCTCCCCACTCTCAACAATGGTAATAAACAGCATATACTGTGCATCTGTATTTATATTACGCTAAATGATGTACACACACACACATACATACAGACATGCAGGAGCTTTCGGGTAGCCCATTTCATCTATTGATCAGTTCAGGTTTCATACACATTTGGCGTCCCCTCCTCCCAGCAAACAGCGGGGGCAATGGGTCAGCCCAATTCAGCCACTTAACCTCTTGCACTCAGGGTGATGACATTTTACTTGCGCTCATCCACATAAAAGCTAGGCAACTTCAGTGTCGGACTGGTGGGCTTTACTCGGCTTCCACTGTACCTTTTTTTTTTTTTTTTTTAAATAGTTTAGGGAAGTTATTTTTTTAACTTTTTGTTTTTGCAACCCATTTCTGCCGTAACATTTTTACTTTTTATTACTTTCAAATTTCTAATGCCAATTACACCCAGTAGCAAATAAAAACAACTGCAAGTTTTTCTAAGGCCACGCCTATAGGGTCTACCAATGATTATTTAAGTTTGCTTTCATGCTACTTCTTTTGCTTCTTCTAATTCATGTTGTACAAGAACGGAATCAAAGTGTTACAAAGGACGTTACAGTTTCTCTAGTACCTGCTGATCAGATAATCTTCCAGTCAGCAAAAAATAGATTGGGGCATAAATACAGTTAGCCCCCCGGCACTCCTAGTCTATCATGAAGCTATGTATGTATGTATGAATACATTTATTTACGCATCTAGGTAGTTAAGTGGTATTTCTATTAAGTTAACCTAGCCAAAAGGGTCTGTCAAAGGCAAGCAAGAAGTCAACGAGTGATAGGAGGGAAATCTGGTTTTTGGCCTGCAAATGCATTGCAAAGTAGTGATTTTCTAACAAGGTGCATATTCCTCTTTTTAAAATTGGAGTAGAGCTGGGGCAGCGCTGATAGATATGGGATGTTGTTCCAGATCCTGGGTGCATGGATGGAAAACGCCTGCTCCTTTGTTTTCTTTCGTTTTTACACTTCATAGCCTGCAGTCTGAAGGTGTCCTGCATGAGAGTATTCCAAAAACCACCAGATAGTGTGCTTGTCTACAATATTAAGCATGGTGCTGGCCGTGATAGCTTTGTTAATGATGCAGCTGGTTTTAAAAATGGTGTGAGCCAGCAACGGAAGTCAATGGAGTTCCATCAGGATAGGAGTGCTGTGATTAGATTTCTGCAGGCCATAGATAAGACATGCTGTGGCGTGTAAGATGCCCTTAAGGAGTGCCCCAGTAGAGTCCATGAGGACATGTAGCAGGGCGTTACCACTATACAGATGAGGAGAGTACACAGGTTTTAACAGCATTACTGAATTCACTTGTCTGGCAATGTGGTCCTAGAGGGTGAGGTTGGTGACAAAGGTGAATCCAAGTGACTTGTCTTTCAGCGAAAGTTGGGTTTAAAACCGCCAAGTTTCACATTAGTGAGCGAGGTTTGTGCCATTTTGGTTTCTAGTTCTTGGCAAAATAATAGGAATTCTGTCTTGGTTGGTTTGAGTTTTAGGTAGTCTTTAGACATCCAGGTCTGAATGCTGTGCATACAGTGTATGAGACACTGGATGTTTGAAGTACAGAAGACACTCAAGTAGAGTTGTGTATCATCAGCATATTGGTGAATTTTGATGCCGTTATCTGGGAGTAGAGCATCAGGCTGTAGAGGGTGCAGGGGACAGTATGGAACCTGGGTGACTCCGTAGGTTAGTGGGATCTTTCGGGGCCTTCCAGTACCCATATCACCAAACTGGTGTCAGTTGGAAATGTAGTAGGAGAACCAGTAATGGACATTGCTAGTGAATCCCATTAGAGAATTTAGGGTGTGTAGCAGAATGAGATGGTCAACTATTGAAGGCAGCTGAAAGTTCGAGCAATATCAGGGCGCAGGAGTCGTCTACATGCAGTCAGGAAGGCATCATCTACGATGTTCAAGTTAGCCGTGTACGTGTTTTATCATGATCTGGAACGTAGAAAAAGAAATGGCAAGGAGGAAAAGATCTCTCTACCTACTAAGATATAGGGAACTTCAATTTACCCCATGCACAGTACTTAATACTTTTGTTAATTAATATACAATATATTCACAACAACAGCTCACATACCACAAGAACATTTTTAGAACAAATAATAATTTTTTGTTAATCTTTTAAAACATACAAACATACATATATAAACAAACATTATATACAATTGACATCACAATTTAAGAGAACATGAATCATATTCAAAACGTTCTTTCTTGAGAAGAATAAGTTCCAAACACCCACTTCTTTAACACCACAAATCAGTGTTTGTACACCAAATAAAGACAATACACTTTGAGGACGTCTACTCAGCACACAAGGTTACCACACATCTAACTGCCTTGTTTATAATGTGCTCTAAACCAACAAGGAAATTATTTCTCATTTCCAATCAGACTCCTCTTATCATAAACTGTCAACGCAGATGCGTTTCGGCCTTCATTTGCATCTTGGCCTCCTATGGACAAGGGTAAGGAAACAAAAACGTGCAGCGCACAGTATAGACTAACCGTGAGCTTCTGAGAAATCTGCCTTACGGCGCTCTCCAATGGACCAGCCACTGGTTGCAAAACCTGAAATCTGTAGATACAGGCAAAATCATGGGCAATCAAAGTTCCACTGATTTCAGTCCACACATGAACCAGAATATTTTCACACTCCACTCGGTAGCATAGGTGGAAATATAATTCACCACCGATATCTCATATTCAACGTGCGCTCGTTTTCTCTATTTAACAATGCGCTTGATCAACACCAACAGCTACTCGCTCTACTCCAGAAGTTAGCTAATGACTCGTGTCCATGTTCCACTGAGTGTGAAGGCCGTGTATCATGATCTGGAGCCAGACTGGTAGTCAAGCAGAAGATGGTTCGCATTAATGTAATCTTGGAGTTGAACATAAAATGCTATTTAAATAATCTTGATCCAAGTAAGGTAGGTGAGTGACAAGGTCATCAGGGTCAAGTATAGGTTTCTTTAGGAGTGGGAAGATCTGGCCTGTCTTGAGAGCTTCTTCAAAGATGCCTTAAGTGAAGGAGGCAGAGACAATGGTGAGTAAGATTTATAGACACCATCTTAATCAGAAGTGGCTTTTAGAGTGTTGGTGTTGACGGTATCTGCAAGAAATAGGGCTTTGAAGTATGACCTCTGAGGGACTCTGCTGGAAGGGATGGGTATAATAGATGAAGCAGACTTGGAGTTGCCAATGTGCTGTCTGATATTCTCTATTCTTTTCACTGAAAAGGAGGCTGATGGAACTGCACTTTTCTGCAGAGTGGGCAATAGGTGGGTCCAGCATGGGTTGAAGCAGTGTTTCATTGCCTAGAAAACAGTTTTGCTACTGTAAGTGGCAATTCCTAAATTGTACTTCTTTGTGCCTTAAATCCTGAGTGAAAATGGTGACTAGGTTTGTTGGGCACAATGAAACCATGAAAGAGATGGCATGGCCTAGTTGATATGGACCACAAAGCAGCATGCTTGCTTTGGTTGTGGAAGGATTCTCTAGTAGAGTTATTACAAATGCCTCCTTCAATTTTTACAGGAATGTCTCAGGGGAGAGGAATGACTAGATCAGATGTGGGTCACCAGGTCCAGTGACACTAAGAGACCCTTCACATAATTGCCTTGGCATTCCATTATGGGGTCCAAATCATGAATGAAGGAGAAGGAATTGAAAAAATTAACGCAGGGGCCTAACATGTTCACAACTCTACTGAGGCATCACAGAAGGACTAGGATTAAGTAGGCCATGTTCTGATGGTGGCAAGCAGGGCATTTTTCCTGATAAGAACTTACTTTCCATTTCTAATATGTAGCGGAAAAGACTGCTCAAGAATCAAGAAAAGGTAAACAAAGTTTTATGGGTTGGGCAGCAAGGCATTTTTAATACATCAATTTAGGATAAATATTTCTTTTACTTGGGTCATATCATGAGTTAGCCCTTTAGCAGAACCTGGATCTGCAATGACCTGCACAGGGCATGCAAAGCCTTTTTTATGGAGATGTTTAACTCTGTTATTGCCTTTTCAATCAGGCTTTAATGGGTGGAGATGTCCAGGGCCAAACAATGAATTGACAGGCTGAAGAATTATAGTAATGTTGGTGAAATGGATATGTTTATGCCATACTATATTTTAAATCACACACAAAACTACAGAAGTCTGTGGAGGCAGATTAGGCTTCTTCTGTGTCCTGGCATTCCAAATGAATCAGTGATCCGTTTGTTAGTGAGAGGCCCGATAGAAACCGATACAGACTGTCATCTTAAAAAAGTATTTAGCAAGACGACTGGCATATCGAACAAGTTGCTTACCTTCAGTAACGCTCTTTCTGGTAGATTCTCTATCTAACCGCAGACTCCTCACCTTTTGAATATTCCCCAGGCATCATACTGCATCGGGAAACCTCTCCTGCAGTTTCCCTGTGTGATGGAAGGTCATGACTCGTGGATCAGTGCTGTTCCGTTCCAAAGTGATGCGCAGAACCACATATAGGCGCCACTCGTGCAGACTGACGTCAGTTGCTTCCTAGGCTGGCTTCGCCCCCAGATGCAGACCAAAACATTAAAAGATCTTTGACTAGTGTGCAGCTCTCTATACTTGAGACTTATTTAGGGAGAAAAGAGCCCAGTTCAATGCACAGTGAGCATGGGAGGGTTAGTGAGGATTCTGCAATTAGATAGAGTATATACACCAGAAAGAGCATTACTAACAGTAAGGATTTCTGCTTCTGATAGATACTTCTACCAGCAGGTTGCCCACCTTTTGAAAAGATGCCACAGAAGTAACTTCCAGGTGGTGTGTCTGGTTTAAATTAGGAAGTCCCGCAGGACCAAGCTGGCAAAGTCGCATCTTAAAGGACCTGGTTGTCGAGATAGTAGTGCATCGTTAACATATGGAGTGATGCCTAAGTAGCAGCCTGGCAAATATGCAGAACAGACACCCAATGGGCCAATGCAATGGTAGCAGTCATGGCTCTGTTGGAATGAGAGCATAAACCTTCTGGGAGCTGGTTTTTGGCCAGTACATAGCTCGATTTAATGCAGAGCACTATCCTCAGAGAGCCGGTCCTGTTCTACACTGCCTTGCCCTTCTTTGTGCCAGTGAATCCCACAAAGAGCTGATAGTTCACAAGATGTTCCCTGATACGATCGAAGTAAAAGCTAAGAGCACTAGAAACCAGCCAATGGAGTCATATCCTCTTTCAATGGGTGAGGAGGAGCAGTGACTGCTGGTAGAGTGATGTTTTACCCAACGTGAAAGGAGTCACCACCTTTGGAAGAAAGAAAGCTCTGGTACTCAGGACCACTCTGAGAAGAAAGTAATGTATTGAGGTTTGATGGAGGGGGTTTGCAGCTCATTCCCCTGCTACAGCGATGCGATGCGATGGTAACGAGGAACATTGTTTTGAGGGTGAAAAGCCGTAGTGGTCAGCTATGCAGTGGTTCAAAAGTAGTATACATCAGTAAGGATAGTACCAAGTTAAGGTCCCAATGAGGCATGATAAAGGGAAAGGGTAGAAACAAATGAGGCAAACAACTTAAAAAACACACATCACACTGGGTGCTTTGAATAGTATAGGCTGGTCTGGCAAACACGAAAAGGCCGAAAGAGTATACACGTACCCCTTTAACTGTGCCCAAAGCAAGCACTGAGCTAGGGACAACACAACAAGCAATACTTTGGATAACCTGGCTTGAAGAGTGTCAACCAGCCAAGTACTGCACCAAACCTGTCCTAAGGGCAGGCCTATACTGATTTTGTCAAGGGACGCCTGGCTGCCAAGATTACATCTACCACCCTGAGAGGGAGATCAAAGGAAATTAGCTGTTGTCGCTCAATTTCCAATCATGGAAGTGAAGTTTATGCAGGCATGGTTTCAGAACCTGGCTTGCTGCTGCAACAGAAGATTCTCTCGAGGTGGCAGCCTGATGGGAGGACAGTCACTATGAGGACTTGGGTCTGGTCGTTCCTTCTCTTCTTCAGAACTTGGGCAAAAGAAGTATCAGCCGAAAGGCATACAGGTGTCTCAAGTTCTACTTTAGGAGGAACATATGTCTGACATAGAGACCAATGGAAACTCAAACAAGTAAAACTTCTCACATTACACATTTTCAGCATTGCTAAAGAGAGAGTCCGGTTTCTCCCTATTTGCGGACGATACCTTGCGCCATCCTGGTGTTTCGAGATACCACCAGGAAAATCCCCTGGTTTTCCTGCCATGAGCCAGGGCGTAGTGCCACCTAGCACAAGGCCCATGAACCCCAAACCATGTCCTGTTTGTTGCAATACCACATAGTGTTGGCGTTGTCCATGCACAACAGCACCGGCCTCCTGTTATGGGTGGTAGCAAGGCTTTCAATGCGAAGCAAATGGTTCGCAGCTCCAGGAGATTGAGCCAGTACTCGGTCAGAGAGCAGGTGCCTCTGATCTCCACCTCTCCCAAATGGCATCTCCTAAACCAGAAGCAACGCATCGGTCACAACTGGTAGGGAAAGGGGCCTGCCAATGACCCAATTGCAGTCCAGTAACCACCAGTAGGTTTTTGCAATCTCTTTAAAAAACTGAAAGTGATCAGAGAGGTCCCCCTGATGCCATGCCCACTGGGCCTTCAGATACCACTGCAGAGCACGCACATGGCGTGCATGACCAACAAGACACAAGAGGCCATCCATCCCAGCAGCCTCAGAGTTATCCTCACAGAGATCCAGAACAGTTAGAAACATCGTGAACACAGCCCGAATGACCTGGACTCTCCGTTCTGGGGAAAGGGACAAAACTCTCCAAAGAATCCAGAAGGGCTCTGATGAAGAGGAGCATCTGTCAAGAAGTCAGGTGTGACTTTGGCACGTTTATAGTTAACCCCAATACAACAAAGGCTTTCACAATAGTTTGTAGGTGGATGAGGACTACCTGGAGAATGCCAGTCTTCATCAGCCAGCAATTGAGATATTGGAAGACTGGAAACTCTGACCTCTGAAGATGTGCTGCAACCCCCACCATCACTTCAGTGAACACATAAGGGGCACTGGTGAGGCCAAAGGGGAGCACAGCGAACTGGAAATGCTCCTGCCACACCATGAACTGCAGATAGCACCTGTAGAACTGCAAAACAAGGCGTAACATCTGTAACCCTGTCGTGGTCGAGGATAGATTACTGGCTCGCCTCCAGGGATGTAGACGCCTTGGCGGCTGCAGTATCCCATCTTCCGAGAACATTTTCGGACCACTCACTGATGCTCCTTGAACTTTCAGTTCTGGATAATCCCTACAACAGGCCTTCACATGGCGTCTCTGGACTGGAGCCCTGAGGGATCAGGTGTTTCGCAAATCTGTCAGGCAATAGTTGATTTTGTCTATTATAACGAGGGAATGGTCGAATCCGCCTCTGTGCTGTAGGAGGCATTTAAAACCATGATTAGAGGGGAATGAATAGCTAAACAGGCGGGAGTCCTTCAGCCGCTTAGAGAGAAAATAGGGCGTCTTGAGGCTGAGATCAGAGGGCTGGAGAGAGAATATTTTGTGTCCCATGGAGTGGAGGTACTGGGCACCATTCGAAGAAAGATAGATGAATTTGAGGAGGCCTCAATACAAGGAATGCACTATATGGGTAGTGAAAGGCGGGGAGGTGTTATGGAGAGGGGGATCGAGCTAGTAAGACACTAGTGGGGCTTCTCCGAAAAACCCTGGCCTGATGACTATATTGCGGAGATTCGAACAGACCAGAATGAGGTATGGGTTGGCACGTAGCAGTACATGAGGAAATTATTTCTTTCTACACCTCCCTCTATAGGGCAACGCAGACGCAGGCCCCTCTTGATCTCAATTCCTTTTTTGACTCGATCCAACTGCTCTGGTTAGATAAGGGGCATCTTAGATGAACCATTTACGGAAGAGGAGGTTATACAGACCATCAGATCCCTCCTGGGAGGTAAGGCTCCGGGTCTTGATGGCCTGACGTCGGCGTTTTATAAAGACTATGCAGACCTCATGGCTCTTAATCTCATAAACATGTATAGTGACTCCTTGGACAAAGGTGTGCTATCCCCCTCGAATAGGAAAGCAATTATAATTACCATTCTGAAGCCGGAAAAGGATTCTCAGCGTTCTAAGTCATATAGGCCGCTGTCCATGATTAATGTGGACAATAACATTTTGCCCAAGTTAACTGCGTCGCAACTCCTCCCTGTGCTCCCTCTCATCATATGTCCAGTCCAATCTGTCTTTTTACCCGGTAGAGTCTGGTTACATAATCTACGCACCTTTTTGCAATACTTCAGGAGACTGATCCCTCCATATCGACTGCTGCAATTTTTCTTGACACCAGTAAGGCATTCGATTCGCTCGAATGGCCGTACCTGTTTGCCCTGCTGCACGTCTGGGGCTCAGTCCTAAGTTTCTTAAGCTTATCGAGCTTCTCTATACTAGACCTACGGCATGCGTACGGGTCAATGGTGTGATCTCCCCCTCGTTTCTGGTACTACAGGGTATTAGGCAGGGATGCCCACTTTCACCTACTCTTTTTGCTGTTGCCATGGAGCCCTTGACTGGGTGCCTTAGGCAGCACTGTGCACATCGGGGCTTGATGTTCACTCTGCGTGAAGTGTTGGTATCCATGTATGTGGATGATGTCACCCTATATGTTAAATACACCGACAGAAACTTGACCCCTAGATTAGGAAAATCACAAGATTTGGGGGACTGTCTGAGACAGTTATTAATTAGGCAAAATCAGTGATGTTTCGGCTCACAGACACAACAGAGGAGTTTACCTCTGAGTTCCCTCTCTGATGGGCAAAAGAACCCAATAAATATCTAGGGGTGTGGCTAAGTTGAGAGGTTGCGGTCCTCTGGCGGTCCAACTATGACTGCCTAATGGAGTGGCTGGAGAGCAGACTGACTAGCTGGTTGAAGTTTTTGTATTTATTCACTAATCTTCCACTTTCCTTCACTCACGGCTTTCGGAGTAAGGCTTCGATAAAATTTGTTAATGTTGGCAAGGGCTGGGAAACAGCCCATGGCGTGGTTTGGGAAGCAGCCCAGGATTCCCTTGAAGATCCTCACTCTCCATTTTGAGCAGGGCGGCCTCTGCATGCTGGATATTGATCTCTACTCCCCGGCAAAACCCCTGATTGGACACCCTGCCCTTCCCTTCTTTTGGGATGCGGGGGCATGCGATCGATTGCGGTTACTCCGGCTTACTAATATGGGTGCATCGTTTACAGGTGGCTCGTTCATAGAGTTGCGGCAGATTTTGAATGATGGAGAAGTAACCATATGGGAACGATTCACTTATCTACAAGTGAGGGCAGCCCTGTGTGCCACTTACAAGTTGTTTCCTGCTACTCCCCCTACGTTCCAAGTCCTTGAGAGCTTTCTTGGAAACCCGTCCCTGTGCAAGCTAATTACTAGATCATATCTCGAGATGCAGCGCACAGCCCCTGTCCACACCCCTGTGGCCCGGCTGCAATGGGAGTATTTACTGGGCACTCCTATTGCAGAAGATAAGTGGACATTCTGCTCCGCGCAGACGAGAGCACTGTCACCCAATTACAGACTGCGCCTAATATAATACGTTTCTACATAGGCTGTATAGGACCCCGGAATGGCTGTGCAGGCATGGATTGGTGGATGAACCGAGATCTATTCGGTGCTCGACCCCTTGTGCGAATTTCTTGCATTTAGCATGGGAATGCCCTACCGTTAGTAAATATTGGGAGTCACTCCTGGACGCACTGGATGAGAGGACGGGTTGCGACTGGAGCATACCCCTCTTCTCACTCTATTGGGATATGTTAAGGAGGTCCCCCTGGAGTACCATGGGCTGGTCTCGCTCCTGCTGGACAAGCGACTAGTGGCGATGCGCTGGGGTTGCCGCTTGAGCTCCTATCTGGAAGATTGGCTCCGGGATGCTGCGTACTGCCAGGGCCTGATGCTGATGTACGCTCGCCCGCAAGATATTTGGGAGCCCTTTCAGACCTATATGCACCTGCGGAGTTCTGCTGATTCGGTGTCCCATTAGCTGAGTGAGCTGATGAGTGATCTAGTGTTCACCTTGGTGAGTGCTGATTGATGTGTGACTGCAACTGTATGATAGTACATTGCCTATTAGGGGCCTGCTGATAAATTGCTGCTTGCCCTACCTGGATATTGTCTGCAGTGGGCCGACCATCTCCGGGCAGCCCCCCCCCCCCAATCTTTTCCCCCTATGCTTGTTCTTGATCCCTTTCGTATATGCTTTCTGCTAATTTGCATTACATTGCTGGGTGGATCCACCTAAAGACCTGTTATATCTGTCACCAAGACTGTCAATATTGTATATTCATACAATGTGAAGTTCGTAACACTTTAAGTCTTCGCTTGGTGTGACTCTACCACCGACTATTTGTATTTCTATTTCATTGACCTAAATTTCAATAAAAAGATTTAAAAAAAAGAAAAAAGAACTGCAGGACAAGAATGTGAAAGTAAGCATCCTGCAGGTCCAACGCTACTATCCACTCTCTGTGGTCGAGGCCAGACAGGCCTGGGCCAGGATGAGCATTTCGAAATCGTCCTTCCACAGGAAGGCATTGAGAGGGCAAAGGTCTAAACAGTACGAAGGCTACCACCATTCTTCACCACTAAAAAGTAGTGAGAGTAACAACCAAAGCCTACTTCTGATGTGGACACCTTCTTTATGGCTCCTGTGGCCAGGAGGACCTGCAAGTCCTGCTGCAAAAGGAACAGGTGGTCCTCCGTCAGCCGTTCCGAGGATGGTGGAAGGTGCAGCAGGTTGACAAGAAATGGTAGGGTGTAACACCACTGGGCAATCCGCAGGACTCACTTATCTGATGTTATCACCTCCAACCCTGGTGAAAAATGGTGAATACTGTCTCCGACAGGGTGGCTGTATGGCCCAAAGGATGCACTAAGGAGGGTTGAGGATGCATCAGTAGGAGGTGCAAAAGACAGTGCTGCACACTGCTCCCGTTGCCCACAGGGTCTGTGGGTACCACAGTCTCGACCACAAAAAGGCTGAAGGGTTTACTGAGCAGGCTGAACTTACTGGTGACACCTCTATCACTGCCACAAAAGGGACTAAACTATTGGTGTGGCTGACCTAGAAGGGGAGGATGGCCCAAGGAGCACACCTGACCCTACTATTCCTAATGGACTCAAGGGCCAAATCTGCACAAGAGTAATGGAAGTACATGTCCAATAAAGTGGACTGGACGTTGCTGGAGAGGCCCGTGGACCTCCTCTACACATGCTTCCCGAGAGCCGCACTAATGCCAATTGCCATGGATAGGCAATTCGTGGTGACCAAGGCACAATTGATGGTACTTTTTTTGTACCCCAACCACCCAGAATAGCCTGCGTAAGGACGGCACATAAGTCATCTGGGACACCCTAGAAGACTCGTGCAAAAGAGGCATAGGTATAACTCCAATGGAAAACAGCTAGTATAGACTGAATATAGTGCCAAATGTGTTGAGAAAAACCTGTATCCCAAATGTTTATTCCCAGTCTTGTGGTATGTTAGGGAATGTGTGAACGCTGACCTTACTCATTGAGGCCTGCACAACTATGCTTGTAGGTGGGGGGGGATACTGAGCCAAGAAGTTTGGATCACCCGGGGCTGGACGATACTGCCGTGCAATCTGCTGGAGGTCCGGAACAAGTTAGCTGTGGGTGTAGAACCTCCGCCGCCCTTCACATGACCATTGCGAAGGATGCACTTTTTTCTGTGGCATGTCCCAGAGGTTAAACCATCCCAGTGTCTGGTGAAGTATCCAGACCACTGGTGTCATGAAAGTACTCATACTAGAGATCATCAATTCTTGGGTGGGCAAATTCATCCCCAACATCATATGCATCTTTGTCAGAATCCATTGCAAAGAACTATGGACGGTTTTAACCCTCCCTTGAGCACAGGGCAAGGTATCAGAATCTAATGGGTTGCCCAAAAGCTGGAGTCCAAGGAGATCAGGTCGCAGCCTCGGTTGAAGTGGAGCAGGCTCGGAGTTGGAAAGCACAATAGGTAGTGCTTCGTTGTTAGACTCCATCTGGGCTCAAGGGTCTGGTGTGGATCGTGGCATCAGGATCTGAGTCAGATGTGAAGCCAGTGCAGAGCCCGTAGTAGGTCCAGAGGGTCCTGATAGAGGTCTGTGTTCAGACATTTGCATGAAACAGTTCCTACAAGGTTTAAGGATCAGTTTTATTTATTCTTACCTTGGAGGATCTTAAAGATACACAGCTATTAGCTTACAACCCAGGGGTTCCGGCAGGGTCAAAGAAATAAGATTTAGTCAGGGATCTAATTGGTGCCCCACAAGGCAAGAATCAGCTGATGGGCTGCCCCTAATGCTAAAGCCATCTGCTTTCCTTTCCTAGAGCGGACGCGCTTGAGGTAGTGGCTTGGCGCTAGCTGTCGACGCTGCTATCACGCTTACTGTGTTTTTAAAAACCATTTACTGTCACTTTATTCTTGTTGCACTGTATATTTTAAAACAAAAGTTTAAAAACCTCGACCACAAGAGAATACCTGACTCACGAGGGCTTCTCACGCTGCCACACCCCCAGGTTGCTTTCCCCCGGTCCACCGCGGGTCCTAATCCCGATCGTGTGGAGGGAAGTCGCTTCCGATTGGTGGGTTGCAGTCCTGTCTCCTCCCCACTCCCCACATAAGCCGATGCAGAGCAGAACGCGCAGCGGACGCGCGCAGCGGGCGCGCCGACGGCGCACCAAAGGCAAGCCCGTCTGCGCCCGTCCGCGGCCGGACGAGGCCAGGGGCCACGAACCCTGCGTGCCTCCCATCACACAGAATAACCTACAGCTCCTCTTTCCTCCTCAAATTCAGAGGAATAATGCCCGCCAACTGCCACCCCTCCTGGAACCCGGCCGACCCGTATACACCATGCCCTCACTGCAATTTCCATCCCCTTCCTGTTCCATCCACTGTGAAGACCAAGATATCCATGTTCCTTCTAAACTGCAGATCACTGCCAAAACACTCGACTGTAATCTCCCTTTTGTTAGAAGAACTTCATCCTGACGTTCTTTACCTCACAGAGACCTGGCTCAATTCGGAGTCAGAGCCCGACCTGGTCCAATCTCTCCCCCCGGGTTACTTAATTTCACGAGAAGATCGGAAAACAGGGAAAGGAGGCGGCCTAGCAATCATCTTCAGAGATTGCTACAAGTGCCGCTGCACCCCCAACATCCTACCTGACTGCGAAAGTCTGTCTTTCGCCCTGGAATTCTCCCCCACTAATACATTCTCCGGCCTACTCATATACCGTCCACCCGGTATGTTAGGACAATTCACCTGCAACCTCCCCCCTATCATAGCCAGCCTAGCATGTAATTCACCCAACTTTACACTTCTAGGTGATCTCAACATCCATTTCGACAACTCTCTGGACCACGCCGCCTCAGAAGTTTCTTCAAGCCTATCTGCTCTAGAAATGACACAATTAGTTCCCAAACCCACCCACATCAAAGGCCACTTACTGGACCCTGTGTTCAGCAACACGAACCTCTCTGTTCCATCTCCTCTTCCCTGGTCAGATCACTTCCTGATTCCCCTACTTTGGACACCCGCCGTTCCCCCCCCCCCCCCCCCCCCCATCACAACTAACACCTGTAGAGTTCGCAACTGGTCCAACCTTCCGTTACATAAATGGCAGGCAACTCTTGACTCCACCAGACCCCCTCACAATCCCAACCCCACCACAGCAAACGAGGACTACAATCAGTGGATCTCTAACTCACTTAACTCTGTGCTCCCCATGAAACTAACCAAGACTAAGCGACCCACAAAAACAGCTCCCTGGTATTCCACTGAATTGCGCGATTTAAAACGCCAATGCAGGAGACTAGAAAGGCAGTGGCGGCTGGACTACTCCCCTTCTAGGAAGATCGCCTACAGACAAGCGATCCGCACCTACAAATCTGAATTAAAAAACTCCAAATCCATTTTCTTTGAAGAAAAAATGAACGCAGCGGTGTCCCGCCCAAAAGAAATCTACCGTATCGCAAAAACCCTTCTCAAACTTCCGGACAAACCCCCCAAACACTACTAATGTACAAACCCGCTGTAATGACTTGGCTGAGTTCTTCTACCAGAAAATCCAAACCATCTACACCCCCTTCCCCCTCACCACCATCACCAACCCCGCCTCCCCCCCCTTCACCCGCTGAGGCAGGATCCCAGCTCCAGGCAACCCTGGATTCCTTCCCCCCTCTTACTGCCACCACGTTAGAACCGCTTCTGCGCCAGGTGAAATCTGGCTCCCCCAATGATCCAGCACCCCCTCGCACTTTGCTTACGGCCACCGGGAATATCCTCCCCACCATACTCAACTTACTCAATGCATCCCTTTCCACCGGCTCTGTCCCACTGCCCTGGAAGCGTGCTATGGTAAAGGCTCTTTTGAAGAAATCCAATCTAGACCCTGATAACCCCACTAATTACCGCCCTATTTCCTTGCTGCCATGGCTGAGCAAAATTTTGGAAAAATATGCCAATGCCACTCTGACCAAATTCCTTGAATCCAACCACCTACTCGACGCCACCCAGACTGGTTTCCGGCCCATGCACGGGACCGAAACCGCTCTAGTGGCAGTAACGGAGGAAGCGAAAAACATCCTGGACCGGGGAGGATGTGCGGCAATCATCCTCCTCGACCTAAGCGCAGCCTTCGACACGGTTAGCCACAATATCCTCCTACATCGGCTCTTCAATCTAGGAGTCTCAGGGATTGCGCTGGATTGGCTCAAATCCTTTCTCTCCGACCGTTACTTCCAGGTCTTTGAGGGAGAATTTACATCCCCGGACAAACCCCTCGGATGTGGAGCCCCTCAGGGCTCCTCCTTAAGCCCTACCCTTTTCAATATATACATGAGCCCCCTAGCTGAGATTGTCCGCCCTTTCGGAATAAAAATCGTCACCTACGCCGACGACACTCAGCTATCAATCAATCCTCATCCCCACAAAATAACCTCAGGGACTGCCTCGAGGAGGTTACCAATATACCTATCATGCCTCAAACTCAACGGGGACAAAACGGAATTGATGCTCTTAGGCAACTCCTCTCCATCCCCCATCACCCTATCCTGGCCGACCTCCATCGGCCCCCCCCCCACCCCCCTCACCCCTAAAGACAAAATAAAGAGCCTTGGCATCTGGCTGGACAAATCCCTCAACTTTAATGATCAGGCAGTCAAACTGTACGCCACCTGCTTCGGCCTACTACGGCTCTTATGTAAGATTTTCCCTCTTCTGCCACCCCAACCTCGACAGATAATGGTCCAGGGTCTCATTCTGTCTCGGTTGGATTTCGGGACCGCTCTCTATCTAGGGGCACCCCAAGCCACTCTGCGCAAGCTCCAAACTCTTCAAAATTGCGCCGTCCGAACCCTGCTCATGATACCCCGGCGGACTTCCGCTAAACCCGGCCTAAGGAACCTCCATTGGCTCCCAGTCAAGGAAAGGATCGATTTCAAGGCCCTATGTATTGCCCATCGAGCCTTCTGGAAAACCGGTGCGTCCATCAACCACTCTCTGATCAACCCCTACAAACCTTCCAGACCGCTCAGATCATCCTCCTCCTTTCTCGCCACGGTACGTAGGATAAAAAGAACCAGGAGTGGAGGCCGCTCTTTTTCCTACAACGCGGCCATCCTTTGGAACTCCATTCCCCTCTCCCTTCGTTCTGAGCCCAACCTTCTTCGGTTCTGTAAGAAACTGAAAACCCTGCTTTTCAATAGACCAGCATAGTACCCAATTCCACACCTACCTGCTCTGTTCCGTAGCGCTAGGACGCCTCAGGGTAGCTATCGCGCTCTATAAATTGTCTTTTCATTTCAGAGCAGGTAAGTCATCGGATAAGGGAGCCCTAATATGATGTAGACTGGGAACCTCAGGATTGAAGTATGAAATGCCCGATCTATGTCATTTAAGCATACGGTCCCAGAAATGTTCGAGTTTTGGGCAATGCCACATAAGGTGTAGCAAGGTGACTGTAGCTCCACATCCTCGCCAGCATTCTTTTGAACGCTCTGGGTTCCATGCGTGCATTCTAGCTGGGGTCGAATACCAGCATGTGGTTATCTTATAAACTGTTTCAGTGCTGGCCATGTTGTGTGTAGTGTATCGGACTCTAAAATGATGTCCTCCCACTCCCTGGTAGTGAGGGTTCTGCAGAGTTCCGTCTACCATCTGATCTGCCCTGTAGATTTAGAAAGTGGCAGCCCCTTGCCTAGTAGCACATAGAGCTCTGTAATGAGGCGCTTATCTTTTTTTAAGGAATACCCATTTCTCGAAGGGGGTCAAGTGTCTCCTTACATGTAGTTTAACATTGGAATGGGTTATCCATCTAGGTTAGCCAGGATTGGTGTCATAGGGGAGGGAAACGTGATAATGCCAGCTTTAACTGCCATCACATCCAACACTTTAAAAAAAGGAGTTAGTCACTGGTGAGGAGTGGAGAACCCAGACCCGATGTTTGCGGGAAAGCCAGGGTTCCTCCCATATGTGAGAGCCCGCCATGATTTGGTCCATTAAACACCAGTGAGAGTGGTTGATGCCACTCAACAAGACAGCGAAGTTGGATTCCTGGTAGTAGTGCAGTAGCATGGGTACTGATAGTCCGCCATCATGTGTTGTTTGATATTGTTATAATTTGTAATGAGCGCAGGGTATGTTTTTTTGGGGAGGGGTGAGGGGGCAGTGGGAGGGTCTGGAAGTGGTACAGGATTGGGGGGCAGGATCTTCATTTTGATAGATATTCTGCCCTGCCAAGAAAGGAGGTGGTCGCCATAGGACGCTAAGTCTGATTGAATTTGTGATGAGTGTCGCGTAATTTATGATAAGGTTCTATTGATAGACTTGGCCAATTTAATAGCGAGATAGGGTATGAAGTCTGTTGCCCACATGAAGGGGAACAATGAGCATAAGTGCTCCTCGTTAAGCAGCAAGACCGAGAGATTTAGGATCTGGGACTTCTGTATGTTCACTTTAAATCCCTTAAATAGCCCCAAAATCCTAGAATTTTGTGACAAGGCCGGGAGAGATAACGGTTCAGTGACTGATAAAAATCACATCTGCATAGAGGTTTTTGAGGTGGTGGTCACCGCCGAAGGGAATCCCGGATATGTTTGGGTTTTCCCGCACCTTTTGTAGCCAAAGGTTCCATGTATAAGGCAAAAGATAGCAGGGAGAGGGGGCTCCTGCCGCGTACCCAGCTGAACAGGAAAAGGAGGGGAGGATACCCCCATTGACTCGTACAAGGCCTTGGGAGCACTATAGGTGCAGCGGGCCCATTTGCAGAACCTGACACCAAAGCAAATCCTTTCAGAGTTTCAAACAGGTAGGGCCAACGGACTCTGTCAAACACTTTTTTAACATCGAAAGAGAGGAGGAGGGCCTCAGCCCAGGACCAATTAATCTTAACCATTAAATGCAAGATGTGTTTGATATTTATCACTGCATTGGCGGATGGGGATAAAACCTGCCTGGTCCGATTCGATGAGGCCTAGCATCAGGGGGTTGAAGTGGTGGGCCTAGATGCTGGTGAACAGCTTTGCATCTATGTTTAGAAGTGAGATGAGCCTAAATGATCCGCACAGGGAGGCGTCCTTGCCAGGATTAAGGATTAAGGAGATAGGGGCTTCAAGCATAGAGTCGGTAAGAGACCCAGTATCAGCATAGGAGTTATAAAGGCAGGTTAGCAGAGGAGCCAGCTGGTTGCAAAAAATCCTATAAAATTGTGAAGTAAAGCATTCGAGCCCTGGGGATTTCATGGTTTTCAGTCGGGCAATGGCCGAGATCTCTTCCTCGATTCGGATGGGGTTCTCCAGGCTTTGCCAATCTAGGACGGGGAGAGGAGGGAGTGAAACAGTGTCAATGTAATGTAAAGAGTACACGCTGGGGCTATCAGAGGCTGTACAGATACAGCCATAGAAAGTTTGAACTCCGCTGATTTTTGGGCATCAGTATGCAACCCCATCGACGGGCCAGATCGGATCTTTTGGAATGAAACAGAATGAATTTTATCCCGAAGGTGGTGCACTAGCATATGTCCACAGTGGTTGCTCCCTAGGTAGAATTTGTGTTTAAAGCGTGCCATTGAGTACTCCCTCTGCCGAGGTCTAGACATTTAAGGAGTACACGTGCTTTCTCCAATTCTCTCCAGACCCTGGGAGCTTCAGTTTGTTTGTTTACAGCTTCAAGTTCTGATACGGAGTGCTCCAGACTCCGTTTCTCTTTTCTGCAGCAATTATCTGCCGCTGAGGTAGCTATAAGCTCCCTCCGCAATACCAGTTTCAAAGCTTCCGAGAGAGAGGCTAGGGAAATGTCCCCTGTATCATTATCATGAAGATAGTCAGTCATAACTTTGCGGATTGAATCCACCGTGGGCGGTGATTGAAGAAGAGTATCCTTGAGTCGCCAGCAAGGTGACCGGATTTGGTCAGTAGCCAAATGCAATACCAGAGATAGGGGGTCATGGTCCTATAGGTACCGGGGCGCAATGAAGAAGTCAGTAAAATGGCTCTGTAAAGCTGGGGTGAGAAGAAAGTGATCAATACGAGCAGACGTTTTGTGTTCTGCAGAGTAGAAAGTTTGGTCACGTGTACTGGGGTGAGAATGGCATCAGACATCCCGTAAACCACAGTCAGCCAACGATCTAAGGCCTTGGCAGACAAGGTTGTTGCCTGATTGGAGCATTGGCCAGACTGGTCCATGTTGGTATCAATGACTAAATTCATGTCACCACCAATCAGTATGGTAGCGTCAAGGAGCAGAGTACAGGAGCGAGGGCACAGTGAGGAAGGTTTCTTGGTGTTCGTTAGGTGGATAAATGTTGGCCAAGGTGAAATGAAAAGCATCCACCCAAAATCTATAGGCCAGACGGCGCCCTTTAACTTCGGTTATTTTTTTAAAGGACCTCCCCTTTTCATTTGTTGGATAGAAAGGTCGCCACTCTGCTCAGTTTCAAGGGGCTAGAGGACCACAAATGGCATGGGAACCAGCGGGATTGCATTCTAGGGACATATTTTGAAAGCAAGTGGGTTTCTTGTAGTAGACAATTGTCACTGCCTAAATAAGAAGGGACAAGACTCCCACTCGTTTAGTGGGATTGTTGAGGCCTCGAACATTAAGGCTCGTAACCTTAAGGTCCAGAAGGATTAGTTGGGGAGGTGATGCTTAGTGGGGAATCCTTGGTCAGGGTGGAAGCATGGTAGAAGGGATATGACCTAGGATGGGGCTGTCCGTCTTCTGGAGCCCTGAGGCACCACCAATAAACCTGGAAGGTCGAAGGAGGAAACACTAACAAAAAACATTCCTCAAAAATAGGGTAAACAAAAACAACAATCTGATAAAGTCCGTTATCAATGGAGATTGACATATGGAGCATGGACTAGTGGAGGTCTAGAGTAGCCATTAAGTCGTAGAAAAACAAATTGCGCTCCGCCACCACAGGCCGTAGGGGAAAGAAGGTGACCCAGACTGGTACAAGTTGTGTAAAGATGAATCGCCGGTTGCGCATGTCTCATGAGGCCGCCCCCCTTCCCCCTCCCCCGGTGCCTGAGGCAAAGCTAGCCAGCACTTCCCGGTGCTCATGGGCCCGCTCCTCCAGACCAGGGCACGGAGGTTTCGAACAATTACCCATCTTCTTCCATGGCGACGGCCTGGGCAGAGACGTTTGAGAAAAGCTGGGACTTGAGTGGGGAGAAGGTTCCTTAGGATAGCAAGTATGCACCGGGCCTCTGAAAGGGACCTGATTTGATGAAGCCATCCCTCCTACCGGAAAATCAGGCGAAAAGGGTACCCCAAGCCATTAGAAATGTCTTTAGAGTGCAGAAAGTCATTGACCGGTTTGAAGTCCCTGCGGCATTGGAGGGTGAGAAGGGGGATGTCTTGGAAGAGGTTGATGGTGTGGCACCAGAACTGGTCGGTTGCTTGGTTCTCGCTGTAGAAGGATGTCTTCCTTCATTTGGAAATCATGCATACAGTCTAGGATATCTGAGTGTCTAGCATTGGGGCCTCCACGCCGGCCGGCCCTGTGTACTCTGTCCAGCTGCAGAGAGACTTAGTCTTCCCTTCCAGTATGTAGCGTAACGACTGGGTGTACTCTTGAATGTTCAAGCCCTCCAAGCCAGTTGGAACCCCTCAAAGGTGGATGTTATTGTGGCATGATCGATTCTTAAGGTCTTCCACCTGGGATTTATGATAGTCGTGTTGTTCACATAGGCGGATAATCTCCTGATGCAGTAGTTCCACTTCCTTTTCTCTTGCTGTTTCATTATCTTCCAGGGAGGTAACTCTACCACCCACTGAGGTGAGGTCATGCTGGAGATCCCGCAACTCTTGGGAGAGGTCCTTTTTAAGGTTCTGGATGTCTGTTTTTAAAGCATCAAATAGAGAGGCCAAGAAGGTGCGAGTCACAGGAGCCTGGTCCGAGTCACTAGAAACCTCATTGTCCTGTTGGAAGGAAGACCGTGGCTGTGAGGTGGCATCTGAGGCCAAGGTAAAGCAAGTGAACATCTCCCTCACTTTTTGGTTGTGCTTGTGCTTCACTGCAGCCATGAGTGGGCACTTCACTGAGAGGCAAACTTCAGGCGTTCACAATGAGGTCCGGGCTCGTGAATAAGGGGACTATTCCTTAACCCAGGGCTTTGAGCGTGCCGGAGAAATGGATACCAGTAGGCCCACGCCGAGCAGCGCAGGGCCCAGGGTCACCAATCCGAAGTCAGGGTTGCGTTGCAGCAAGAGAGGGTGAGTGGTGTAGGACCCTCAGGCAACTTTAATGGTCATGAGCTATCCAGGGCGCTCTCACCTTCTCTATGGCCTCTCCAGAGCGCTCAGAGGGAAAGTTGCCTAAGGCTTGGGGCCCCCACCTCACCAGCTCAGCCGGGCTCCGCATGCCCATAGGGTACACTCTGACCTCCTGATCCAGGTGGGGTCTTCTGTCGAGTAGCAGTGCTCCAGGTGCTCTAATGTTAGGGGGCAGCCCCAACTGGAGGAAACTCAAGAGGACCCTGGCCACCTCCACATTCGCAGTATGATTGGTGGGCGTAACAGGCGCTTGCCAGTGCGGGCCCAGCGGAGCAGGGCCCAAATCGCACCCACGGCCCAAACAACCAGGGCTCAAGAACTCCGCATGTCGAGTGAAGTATCCGTGGGGAGGATCATATGCCAGGAATCAGTAGCCCCCGTCCCCGCTGAAGGTGGGCCACGGCCCATGGAGCAAACCAGTCACAACGGGCTCCGGTGGGCCCCCAATGCAGGGTCAGACAAAGTTTTGCTGTGCCCTGGGATCAGTACAGTGAGGCTCGTCGGTCTAGTCGGAGGCCACCGTTTGTAGCATATAATCCTTTAATATGAAGCCTCATATGCGCAAGTCAGCTGCAAGGGGGCCCGCTCAGCTTGTCGGGACCCTCCATCATTCACAGGGATGTCGTGAACTCACTTTAGGTGCCCCATGTTCAGCCAGAAGGGGCCCATCGGAGAGGTCGGGCCGCCGGGCTCAGGCAGTCGCCATCTTGAAACCTGTGAGGCAGCCGCTCCGTGAGCCTAAATAGGTTGCAAAAAGAGCTCACCGGCTTGTTCAGGCTCCCCACCGCTCCCCTGATGGTTCCAGTGCTCAGGCAACGGGTGTGAACCACGATCACAGTTCTAGGACACCGTGGGTTGCAGCTATAGACAGCCTGGGCAGCGGAGGAGCGGGAAGGGTGAACTAATTAGCTGCCATCTTGGCCACGCCCCCTACTAGGTTTAAAACCTGTAGCCTTGGGAGGTGACATTTTCTCTTGCACACTGGATTTAAAAAAAAATAATTTTGAGATCAAGGTCTCATGAAGAGATGAGGGAACCTCAAACTGCATCTGACAGCGAGGAAAGAAAGGAAGTGATGTCAACACCCGTGAATAGCACCTATATGGAATTCCATGCTGCACTTCCGGAGCAGAACGACATTGGCGCAGAGCTGCACATTTATTTGTTTATTTTGAAGTTTTATATAGCGCTAGCCAGACCCGAGGGTATCGGAGCGCTTTACAGCAATCGAGAAGCAGAGGAATACGGAGGAGAACAGTCCAAGAATAAAACAAGGCTGGAGAATTTCAGAGAGATGTGAATCCAGAGGTCATTAGAGGTGTTGAGACGTCTTCGCTGGGTGCCAGGGTCCTGGGGCGATCGCCTTTTCCGGAGGTGGTGTCCTCATCGATTCAGTGGCTCTTTTCCCTTCCCCAGGAGCGATCTAGGAAAAGGGTTTTGAGCTGACCTTTGAATTTTGCAAAGGAGGGGATAGTTCTAATATGGGGTAGAATAGAGTTCCAGATTTTGGGAGCATTACCCGCGAAGGATCGTGCACATTGCCACCTACCGGTTTGTAGGGGTATTGCTTGAAAAGTTTCTGCATCCAGTCTGAGGATCTATCAGAAAGGTGAATTTTCTGAGACCATGAACATGACGTTGAGAGCCCCTCGTTCTTCTCTACTGATGAAGAGGGTGTGAGGAATTATCAAGTCTTTGCTGAATTCTTAGATACTGCAATTTACACCTGTCAAATCAAAGGTATTCAGGTTCTTGCTGTGAGTACAGGCATCAAAGAGAGGCTCATCCACAGGTGTGACCAAAATCTGGTCTCACCCCATAGATGGTAATTATAAATTTGTGGCCGTATTATTTAGGAGAATTACTAGTATTAGGAGTTCCAGAAATGTGAGATCTAGTAAGAAGTCATCCGACAAGAAAAGGCTTACGCAACTTTAGGATGCAGAAAAAAGCACTACCTACAAAAAAAAAAAAAGCTCTAGTGTTAAAAAGGAGGGCTCATGCACCTGGTTCCAGAAGCCAATGTCAACTTCTTTATTGCACAGGATACAAGTTCCATCTTGTATCTGCAATGACAGAGTTAGGCAACAGAATCACTATACATTTGTTTGATGAAAGTTCCTTTAATTTTCTCGATCTGCTGAGGGAAAGAACATTGTGTGACGACTATTGAAGTGGGTGTTAGCAACAGATACTGCCAATCGATCCCCCGTCTACCCCAACATGCACTAGGAGATGACACCCCAGGACAAACAATGGCACAAGTCAGATCACTCGGTATGAAAAAAACATGCATCACAGAAAGGCACTGCCTGCATGAGAATACTGCAAATCACAACCTTCTTGCTATCAGACAAAATACAGAAAATAAGCCTTTAAGTAGGCAGGCATCATGTAATTTGCATTGCAATACAAGTATAGCTGGCAGAGGCAGGATAAATGGAACGGAACTGGATTCAGGTAGGAGGTAAAATACTATCAGACTGTACAGGACAGACTAAGATGTACACTCAGGGTTTACATACATATATATTTATTTAGCACAGATAAGAACATCACCTGAGTGATACTTATGCCATATAATGAAAATAAAAAAAGACACTGGATACAAAAGCGCCAACTATTCTGATGGCACAACAATATATTTAGTATAATCAGCTTAAATATATATAGTATAATCAGCTTAAATACGACGTTTACAGAGGTCTTGTGCCTGTCATACCTCATTGCAACTGTTTCACTTTGTGCTTGTGAACCATCGGGCTGTGCAGTACCTAAAATAAAAACCAGGAGAGAAAAAACGCTTAATGAATGCTCAAACTTTAAAAACAATTAAAAATGCAAAACTCTAGTTTCATTACTTGTTGGAAGACTCAATGTAGTGGCTTCCAATAGGGAGTGTACTAAACAACCCATCTTACTTTACGCAGAAAATTAATTAGCAGACCACATATTGGGTCAAAGTGTACTGTGGAACCAAACAGTTGTTTTTCTATAAATATCCAAACTTAAATAATATACTGTATAACAGCTGTTGGCAAAGACCAGTATGTTTGATGTTTCTATAGTGAATGCAGAACTGAAGCTGTAGGTTTCCTGGTTAGCAAATAACATACATTCCAATGCAGCTTTATAATCTTCCACTGTAGCAAAACTTCAGTGTATAAAATCTTGGAATGTTTGCTCTCACTGGGTCCTATCTTATGCATACCAGCTTCAATGATAATTATGCATCCAATAGTCGAATTCCATATAATGGAAGCATCAATCCCCCTTGCAAACGAGGAATTTTTTTTAGTTAGACGTGCCCAAACGAATAAGGAAACCCACACAGGCCTCTAAGATTCTTGACCCAGAACAAAACAAAGCTGGAGTGTTCGAATACAGGGCTGAAGTTGCAATGAGGATCTGTACGTGGCCAATAATGTTTTGCTCGCATGCTCAGCTACTCTTCTCCATTCATCAGAATGCGAGTGTTTACAAGGACGTGTTAGCAGAGCCTCAGACACATTCTCAAAGCGCATTAAACTGTGAAAAAATGGGACAAGGCAAAAAAAAAGTGTCTAATGAATGAAATCAAGGTTCGCCGATATGTGTAGGCAACAGCACGACAGGAAACTGAAGAACTTCCAGACAAACTGTACAAAAATGCTGTGAAACCAGTGGCCATTTTGAATTGAAAGTGCTGATCAAATGCACCACAACGCTTGTAACCAAAGCAGTGGGTAACATCCTCATCACTCTTCTGTCCACGGTGGCAATAATAGAAGAGTAGATGGAAGCAAGGTGCTCTCTGGGACAGGAGGCATATTTTGTTGCAAACTGATGGTGGCCTACATTTTCCACGAGCGGAGACAATGAGACTTGGGCAGAATATGGAGATGACGAATGGGCTGGAGCTTAGAATTAATGTTGAGGGGATTGGGTGAGCGTCTAGACAGTAGGGTGAAAGCAACACATAGGCACAGAGTTAAAAAGAAGATTACCTCAAATTGTACATTATGCACATGATGCCTGTGCGCAGTGTTCGTCTGGATATGCTCTCTACAGTTAAACATGTAGTGCGTGCCGGTTCGATGGCCTGATGCCAATATAGACATCTCGATTTAAGAAAACCACAGAGACTGGGCCATGTTAGGGTCAGTCAACCACTTGCGTGCTGTCTGTCAAATACAATGAATACATGCCTGATACAGAGCAAAACTATTAATACAATGGATTGGCTTCTGTACTGAACGCATGATTGTAGTTTCAGTTGCAAAAATAATCCTTGATGCATTCCAGTAGAGGCAGAGAAGAATATACCGAAACAACCATCAGAAAAAAAGAGTACCAACGTACTCTTGGGTCCTGATCCAAGATGTCATTAATCATGTCTCAAGGAAAAGGCTGAAGTTCTGGAGCAAAATAAACCAATCGGTTTAGAAGGCTGCCCCAAAGACCCTTTTGATTTGAATATAGAATGTACTGCATATAATGCTCACCATTATTGTCGATAGTGCTATTACATGTCACACCCAAAAGATTTAACATATTTTGCCCCATTATTTCCTGCATCAGCAAACAACTGTGTTTTTTTGCTGTAAAATGCACATTTCTGAAATAAAATGACTTTTATCCAAATCAGAAACAGAAAACAAATGACAAATAAGTTGGGCAAAACTCATGAACAGACTTTTGGACAAAAGTTGGATAACCATAACGTGTATCCCGCTAACAGACTAAAATCTTGTACTTGTGTAGATCAAAGAGTACCAAGCTAAAGTCTTTAGGGTACCAAACACAAACACAGAAACAAGCATTGGCATAGCCAATAGGTCTCGCCTTTGGGACCTTATAAGTGTTTAGCCATGCAGCACATTTTCCTTGGTGTTGTGCAGCCAGGAATTTAAGATCTATACAATTGAAATGCTATGCTGAA
This sequence comes from Triturus cristatus, assembly GCF_964204655.1. Classification (NCBI taxonomy): domain Eukaryota; kingdom Metazoa; phylum Chordata; class Amphibia; order Caudata; family Salamandridae; genus Triturus; species Triturus cristatus. The sequence continues at coordinate 1,374,721,601 of NC_140590.1, read as the reverse complement.
CTCCTGTCTGGGGAAGCTCTCCGTAGCACCGGCTTAAGGCTAACAGGCTAATGGCTGCTGTGATTGGTCACCACAGTGCGCTGGGCTTGATGACTGCTGGATCGCTATTAGTAGGAGAGATAGCCAAGACAGCAGGAGTAAAGCACTGCTGAGTTGCTCTGCCGAGTTGCTGAGGTCAATGGCTGGGCTGGAAGGCTAGGCTGGCTAGCGTGGCAGGCTGGCTTGACCGGCTACAAACACAAGAGTGGTTTGTCTTTTGGGAAAGCTTCAGATGAGTGGGAAAGAGGAGGGGGGGGGGCTGTCTAATAAAGACAAAGCCTTCGGCATGAGTTAGTAAATCCATTTCAAGAGTCAGAAACTTTGCAGTTCATAGGATTGACAGTCCAGAAATTACTTTACACATCTCGGTCATAAAGTCAAACATGTTTTGGAGCAGTACAAAAAGTAAGTCACAGAGGGTGCACTATGTGCTGGCAGGTAATTGATTAATAAAAGGAAACAGGAATGTGCCACCCAAGCGAGTGATGGAAAGTTCGCTTCACTTCAAGTCCAAAAGGCTATTATTTTAGAGTGTAAGATTTCCGGTTTGCAGTGCATCAGACTGTTGCAGACTAGAGCACAGGGACATTGTGCTTTATCTAAGCTGAAGGGAATGTGCCAGCACTGCAGATTCAAAACGAAAGCATTCTAAGACGACGTGAAAAAACACCATGTATAGCGAACACGTTTTTTTTTTTTTTTTTTTTTTAAGTGTGGCTATCCGGGTCTGTCATTTTGTAGTTATGATTATGTTCCATTACACATGCAAGCCTACAAAAAGAAGTGGGCAACATTTTTTTATTGGGGGGGGGGGGGGGGTTAAGCGGGGCAATGGATTTCAGATTGGTAAATAAAAAAACTAATACCACAAGCTAAATTATCGTTTTAGTTTGCATTGGAGAGAAAATATTATTGAGAGGCAGGACCTTTAGGAATGTTTCACAAAAATCGGAAGCTCCAGGTTAGTTACACACAATGGAATCAGAGAAAGAGGCCAGCACCACAGGTGTAGAATGGGGGGGGGGGGGGGGGGGGGGGGGGGGGGGGACGACAGACGACATAGGGCAGGGTGCCCGGTGACTGAGTAAGGCATTGATAGTTGGATACAGACGAAGACCTGGAGCAGCTGCCTGGCTTCACTTCGCTCTTTGAGATACATGAAGCAAAAATCAACATAAAGGCAATATTATTAACGTACAGTTGTTCAACTACAGAGGTGCAAGGAAAAGGCTCTCTGTTTTATTGCACTGCCGCAAACCATCAATTAACACCATTGGACATCAAAAGGAGTGTGGGCGCTGACGACGGAGTCCTGTTTATCTCCAATCGAGAAATGTTGCTGTAGGGATAGGTTATATCAATGCTATCTAACAACAATTGTTACTTACCTGTAAACAGGTGGTTCTCCAGTATTGGTGTCTTTCATAGATTCACATGCTTGAATATTCCCCGTCGTCGGAGTGGGAGTCCCACGGTAAATAATATAGCAATATATACAGTCATAATATATATATATATATACATATACATAAGTAATCATATAAAAACAGAGATATAAGTAAGTGATAAACATCAAGAATGTCCCTATATGAAATCTCCATAGAGATACATGGAAAGAGAAAAAAGACATTCGCAGTCTATCTCTGTCATTATGTTAGTCCAAACTACTGCCAATCAGGCGCCAGCTCCTCTCTAGAACCTTCTCCTCAGAGCTCCTCACCTCAGATTTTCGTAGCACCAAAGTGACTTTAGAGTGTATGAGGAGAAGAGAGCCTCTGAAGGGAGGAGGGAGGGTCGCATGTGAATCTATGAAAGACACCAATACTGGAGAACCACCTGTTTACAGGTAAGTAACAATTGTTCTTCTCCAGTATTGGGGTGTCTTTCATAGATTCACATGCTTGAATATAGAATAGCCAGCAGTAACAATTATCATTGTTTCCATAGTCATAACAGCACTAAAGATTGTAATGCCAATCAATATCCTTATATATATGATATTACTGAATATCTATATAAGTGTAAATGAACCATTATTTCAACGGTACATGGAAACAATATGGAGGAGGGAAGGAAGAGGCTCACCTTATTTAAAAAGATTGCGAAGCACTGCCTGTCCAACTGCAGCATCCTCTTCGTTTAAAGTTGCCAAGCAGTAGTGTCTAGTAAACGTATGTCTGCTCGACCACGTAGCTGCTCTGCAGATCTGATGCAAAGGCACTCCAGCAAATAAGGCAGTTGAGGATGACATTGCTCTAGTGGAGTGAGCTCTCACTGGGGACTGCAAAGGATTGTTTGCCTTTTGATGGCAGAAGACGATGGCTGCTGAAACCCAACGTGCAATAGTCGGTTTTGTAACTGGACGTCCCTTGTGATAGCGTCCATAAGCTATGAAGAGTTGATCAGACTTTAGAAAAGAAGCTGCTCTGTTGATGTAGAACTTTAAACATCATTTCACATCCAAGGAATGTAATCTTTGCTCCGCAGGAGTTTGAGGATTAGCAAAGAAAGTCTTTAAGATCACTGGCTCGTTAATATGAAAGTCTGAAGGCACCTTAGGCAAGAATGTTGGATTAGTGCGCAATACTACAGAATCTGGTTTGACCTGTAGGAAAGGAGGATTTATTGTAAATGCATGAATGTCACTGACGCGCCGTGAAGACGTTAGCGCTAGAAGAAGAGCCACCTTCCATGTCAGATACTTCAAATCGACCTTGTGTATAGGTTCGAACGGTGGTCTCATTAGTTGTGCCAACACGATGTTAAGATGCCACAACGGAGGAGGGCGTCTAACAGGTGGAAATTTGCGAAACAACCCTTTGAAGAATTGATGGATTATCCTTGAAGAACAAAGGGAAGTTGAACCATCCTGACGGAAACGGGAAATTGCCGCCAGAAAAACTCTCAAGGTTGCATGAGAAAGTCCGGAATTAGCTAATTGCAAGAAGAACGGTAGCAATTGTTCTGGTGTAGAGTGAAAAGGATGAACCCCATTAGATGCACACCAATGGCAGAATCTCCTCCATTTCAACTTGTACGTTTTTATCGTAGAAGGAGCCCTCGCCTGAGCCAAGATGTCTCTACAGTCCTGTGGAATGTCTAGATGGGCAAATTCACAGTGCTCAGGTTCCAAGCTGATAAGCTCAGTGATGAGGGATTTGGATGACAAATTTTCCCCTTGCTCATAGTGAGTAGATCTGCTCGAGGATGTAGGAGGATTGGTACGCATTGGGACAGTAGGAGTAGTTCCGAGAACCATGTCTGTCGAGGCCATCGTGGGGCTATGAGAAGTAGATGGCAGGGCTGCCTCCGCATCTTCCACAGGACCCGAGGTACGAGAGAGATTGGGGGAAAAGCGTAGGCAAACAGATTGTACCAGTTCATCAAAAGGGCATTGCCCCGTGACCCTTGATGGGGATGCCAGCTTGCATAATCTTGGCATTTGCGGTTCTCCGGTGTGGCAAAGAGATCCAGCTGTGGACGACCCCATTGTCGAAATATCATCTCTAGAGTTGGCTGATGTAACTCCCATTCGTGGGTCGACGAGGAGGACCTGCTCAAGGAATCCGCTAGGATATTGGATACCCCTGGTAGATGAACTGCTGCAATTGTGATGCGATGGTCTAGAGACCAATCCCAGATTGACTGAGCTAGTCGTGACAGTTTCGGAGATTTTGTTTCCGCCCTGCTTGTTGATGTAGTGCATGCAGGTTGTATTGTCCGTCTGAATTAGGACTGTTTCTCCCTGGATTAAAGGAAGGAACGACTTGAGAGCTAGAAATATAGCCATGAGTTCCAGCCTGTTGATGTGCCAGGTCTTTTGACACATCGTCCACTTCCCCTTTACTGACAAGTCCTCCAGATGAGCACCCCATCCTTCCAGAGAGGCGTCTGTTGTTATGGTCATGTCTGGGACTGCCAACAGAAATGAAATCCCTTCTGTTAGATTCAACGGTTGTGTCCACCATTTAAGCGCCGACTTCATCCGATCTGTGACGTTTATAACGTCGTTGAATGAACCCGTAATCTGACGCCATTGAACGTCTAGTTCTTCTTGGATGGGGCATGTCCTTAATCTGCAATGAGGGATCAAGGCAATGCACGATGACGCCATCCCCAGAAATGACTTCAATAGTCTTACAGAAACGGATCTTTTTGATCTGATAAGGGTTACCAGTCGAAGAACCCTTTGTAGACGGTCTTGGGAAAGAAATGCTCTTGCTGACACTGTATCCAATGTTGCTCCCAGAAAATCCTTGCGAGGAGAAGGTTGCAGATGGGACTTTGAGGAGTTTATAGAAAGGCCTAAGGAGCGAAACACCTCTTGGCAAAGACGTGTGTCCTGTAGAAGTTGATCTTCCGACTGTGATTTTAGGAGACAGTCGTCCAGATAAGGGAAGATCTGAACACCCTGGAGACGTAGGAACGCTACCACAGGAGCGAGCACCTGTGTAAACACTCGAGGGGCTGAACGTAGACCGAATGGTAATACCTTGAACTGGAAATCCTTTCAACCCACTCGAAAGCGTAGAAATTTCCGATGACGATGTAGTATGGGGATATGAAAATATGCATCTTGGAGATCGATTGTTGCCATGAAATCTCCCTGTGAGAGTAATCGCAAGATCTCGACAAGCGTTAAAATACAAAAGGATTGTTTCTTTAGATACTTGTTGAGAGCCCTCAGATCTAGTATGGGCCTCCATTCCCCGTTCTTTTTGGTGATCAGGAAGAATCGGGAATAAAATCCTTTTCCCCTTTGAGATGTTGGTACTACCTCTATGGCTCCCTTGCGCAGTAGAAGTTGAACTTGATGGAAAAGTTCCTTGATATGAGCCGGTGGTGGTCCGGTAGGTGGCGGGAATTCGATGAACTCCAAGGTGTGACCTCTTTCTACAATGTCCAGAACCCAACGGTCCTTTGTTATGGAGGACCATTGAGAACAGTACAGTGAGATTCGACCTCCAATTTTCTGGGACTGACAAGTCATTGTCTTTTAGATGTGGAACCTCTGTACGAGGATTTACCTCTGTAAGTCTTGGAAGACTGCTGTCAAGAGGATTGTTGTTGACTATAGTAATAGCGGTTGGAACCCTGGTTGTATGGTCGATATTGATTGCTTCCTTTCCGAAAATTAGAGGAGGTACCGCGTCTGCGTGCACCCCGAAAGGGCTGTTTTTTTAATTGTAATGTACCCAGAGATCCAGCAGTCTTCGTATCCTTTTTTATCGATTGGAGAGCTTCATCGACATGATCTCCAAATAGAGCTTCTCCGTCATACGGCATATCTAATATCATTGCCTGCACCTCCTGGCGAAAGGATGTTGAGCGCAACCAACCTTATCTGCGCAATACCGCCGCTCCAGCAAGCTGACGGAACCCCGTACATGCGATATCCACTGCACAGTCAATTATCTCTGCAGAAGTACTCTCTCCCTCTTGGAGTAGCTTCACAGCTTCACTCCTAGACGTCTCAGGCAATTTTTCAACTAGGGCTGATATATCCACCCATACTTGACTGTCGTAACGACCTAAGATGGCCAAGGCATTAGCCGCACTTACAATGGTGGAAGCCATCGATGAAAATTTTCGCCCTATGGCATTCAATCGACGTCCCTCACGATCAGGTGGTGCAGTGATCGTAGACGCAGGGTTTCTAGCCCGACGTTGCGCTGCCTGTGTGATTACAGAATCTGGTTTTGATTGACCAGTGAGGCACGCTGGAGCTCCTAAAGGTGACTTATACTTTTTCTCCAGTCTAGGCACTTGTGCCGGAAGGCTATTTGGTGTCTTCATTATCTTTTTGCCTTCCTCCCAAATGAATTCGATAATAGGGATTGTATGTGTCTGCTTGAAAGGCTGATTTTTGAAATCGTACAGGAAATAATCCTCCTCTTTATGTTCCGTTGTTAATTTGAACCGTTGGGCTGCCCTATCCATCAACTGGTGAAAACTTGCAATGTCAACAGGTGGTGAGTCACCAGGTACCACCGGAGAGGGAGATGGTGTCTGGGCATGGTAGTCATCCCACTCCGCCATATCGTCATCCTCATCATCACCATCGCCCCCATCATCCAGGATCTCACCATCTTCCCTGTCCTGAGGAACTTCCTCTTCAGTTTCTTGATGAGGTAACGTCAGAGCTGATGATTGTCTGAGCGGTACTGAAGGTATTACAACTGGCATTGGTTTCGATATAGATGTTGGTACCACTGAAGTAGCCGGAACTACAGACTATTGTGGTATTAGAGGAAAACGCCGATTATAATCGTCCAACATGAGTTGAAGATTTGTAATAAGCGACAGTGGTAACGTCGCAGTTTGTCCTTCCGTAGGAATTTCCTCCTGGTAAAACCTTTCCTCGTCCTCACTAGTTTTATCCTGGCATTTTATTATTAATCCGACGGACTGTGTGCCGTTCCAAACGATTCAGGTAAACCGTCTTCAGAATCTTGATCCTAATCAGTAGCAAACAAAGGTCAAGGAAGGTGGGAATCATCCAAAGGTATGACCTCATGTCGACTACTTGGTGGCAATGGCAACAAGGGAGCAGCAGCAAAAGACGAAGTAGTCGCTGAAGACGCGGAAGAAATTTGTGTATTTAATGACCTCTGCGTTCTTTTAATCTTTATTTTCACCGATGAGACTGCCGTCGACGGGATCTGAGGTATAGAGGCCACTGACGACATCTTCGTAGACGGAACCGTCGACGGAACGAACAGCGACGGAACCACCGTCGACGGAACCACCGTCGATGGAACCACCGTCGACGGAATCATCGTCGACGTAACCACCGTCGACGTAACCACCGTCGACGTAACCACCGTCGACGGATTCGTCGTCGACGGGAACGACGACGAGTTCTTCTTTTTCTTCGTCGACGGAGCACTCGTCGACGAAGCAATCGACGACGAAATCGCCGACGAGGCAGATTTTGCAATCTTAGACGACGACGATGGTAACGTCGAGGAGGTCTTTTCCTTCTTCGTCGACGACGATGCAATAGGCAATACAGATGACACAGTCTTTATAGTACTGATAATCATCGTCGACGACGATAACGTCGACGGGGCCGCCGTCGACGATCTTGATGCTGACGTCGTAGTCAGAGTCACCGTCGACGAGCAGGAAACTGCGGATTTCGTCGTCGGAAGGCTCGTCGACGAAGAAGCCAGTTTTTTGCCAGAAAACTGGGAAGTCGAAGCCTCAGCAGCCTGAGAACTATGTCTCGTGGGCGACAACGCAGTAGCCATGGAAGAAGACGTGGCAGATGTCATAGACAGAGACATTTTCTTCTTTTTCAGAAAAGGCGAAGGTAGGTCTTGTACACTACTACGTTTAGAGGCTGTGTGGGAACGGCCAGAGGTAAAGCTTTCTACCTCAGAAACTACATCATCCTTATCCTTAAGTCTCTGGAGCCACAACAAGAGACGGCCTTCCCTGTCTTTCAGAGTTTTGTAGAAAAAATTCTACAGAATTTACATTTACCCACTTCGTGGTCAGGGTAAAGACAGTAAATACACTTACTGTGTGGATCTTCTGAGAACAAACGTAGCTTTCCACAAGAGGAACAAGGTCTAAACAAAGACTTCTTACTTGAAGACATGTTGAAGAGAAAAAACTGAGCAGAGCTCAGGGAGACTCCCTGTCACACGACGTGCGGTAGAATATCTGAGGTGAGGAGCTCTGAGGAGAAGGTTCTAGAGAGGAGCTGGCGCCTGATTGGCCGTAGTTTGGACTAACATAATGACAGCGATAGACTGCGAATGTCTTTTTTCTCTTTCCATGTATCTCTATGGAGATTTCATATAGGGACATTCTTGATGTTTATCACTTACTTATATCTCTGTTTTTATATGATTACTTATGTATATGTATGTATATATATATATATATATATATTATGACTGTATATATTGCTATATTATTTACCGTGGGACTCCCACTCCGACGACGGGGAATATTCAAGCATGTGAATCTATGAAAGACACCCCAATACTGGAGAAATACTGCTACCACCCCAGGGTTTAAAATCACAGCGTCCCTGGGTCGCAGTCCACTTAGGTTAAAAAAACAACAGATTGCGTCTGTTATGCAGGGTTTCTTTTTTAAACCAGAAAAAAGTTCTTCAACTGACGAGCGAGACTGAGAAAAGGTCACATTCGGTGTGTTTTTCAGACAATATGTTATTGGTGAGAGTTAACCGATATACGAAATAATTTCTGTAACACTGGTTGTGCTGTTAAGCAGTTGTACCCGATATTCTTTGCCTCATAAAGGTACACCTATGACAGGGAGACCCAATGCAGCACATCACCCGTGTAATGTCGGCATAACCTTAAAAAACACTTCCATCTATAACACTTTTCAGCACACCTAAAACATGATGCAATGCAACTAATGTCACCACTGACATGCACTGATAGCAACCCAAGTGCCTGCTATCTGTACAAAACCCAGCAAAGGAACTGAAACACAGCAGACGAGCAGCAACGCTATTAGCTACCACTGAAAGGACGGTCACCTTGGATTCCAGATGTATGTATACAAGTCCCACTCACTACTCTTTATAAATGCACTGAACGTGGCATAATTAAGTTTCCAACCTGCTTCAAGGACTTCTAATTAACTATACAATAAAACTAAAAAATAAAGTTCAAGATTAACTAACCAAAGAAAGATCGCCCGACTTCCCTGCATCTGAATTAGACAAAAATAGAAGCGTGCAGTCAACTCTCTACACTAAACACAAGAACAGATCACGGACGAGATGTTTCTCTGTTACGAGCACAGCACGTTGCACTCGGGCGTATATGACGTGCCTCGTTGATAAGACATCATCCGAACTACACCCACGTCATCACAGCTTCGCCTGGAATGCCGTTTCTACTTAAAAAATGCAGGAAATGAGTTTGCGTTTACGGTTCTCATTCAGCTCTCCGGTAAATACCACGCCGAACTTTTGATGTTTAACCCCTTCGCTGCTGCGGACATTTTGCTGCAGCGCTGGGGGGGGCAGGGGGGCAGCGCGGTGGGCCTGTGCTCATGACGGAGCCGCTCCGTCATGAGCCACAGTTGAGCTGTGCTCATGACGGAACGGTTCCGTCATGACTCCGCCCATTTGCGTTGTCCCCCCGCACAGGCGGGGAAACAGCGCCGCGCAGGCGGAGCGGCCGCCAACAGGATTGTCATGACGGAACCGTTCCGTCATGAGCACACGGCAACCGTGGCTCATGACGGAACGGTTCCGTCATGAGCGGGGAAGGGGTTAAAACAAGCACACGAGTGGTGCGCGCGTGCCACAGCGAGCCATCTGTTTTGAATTATCGCGCACGCGTCTGGGCACGATAATTAAAAACAGATGGCGACCGTGCGGGTAACCGCAAGCATTAGGCTGTGGGCAGAGCAAAGGCGGGACATGCACCCGCCTTTGCCCAATTGCGTGCTGTCTTTCTTAGAAAGACGCAAACAAAGGCCAATAGCCTGTGACAAAAACAAAAGCACACACACAAGCGTGTGGTCAGATTTTTGAAGCCCCTACATAAAGTCTCGCAGAGCAGCGCATGCGCGCAGCGCTAGGGCCGACCTAAAAATTAGTAAACAGAAACAAAATAGTCTGCTTCCATTTCTGAAATCATCTGTTTGATTCTAATCCATCCGTCCTGGACTCGCTGCTCGGAAGGATAGGGTCGAAACTGCACTTTGTCCAGAACAGCTCCGATGAAAGGGAGTGTCTGAGAGGGAGTCAGGTGTGAATTAGGCACATTTATAGTGAACCCCAGGGAGTACAGGAGGTTTGCGTATTAGAGACGACAGCCTGGGCGAGCCCGCCTTCAACAGCCAGTCGTCAAGATAAGGGAAGACTGGAACCCCTGATCTGCGCAGATGAGCTGTGTCCACCGCCATCACTTTCGCGAACAGCCGAGGGGCACTGGTTAGGCCAAAGGGGAGCACGGTGAAAAGAAAATGCTCATGGCCTACTGTGAATCGCGGGAATATGAAAATAGGGGTCCTGTAAGTCCAGCACCACCATCCAGGGTCGAGGGCAGACAGAACCTGAGCCAACGTGAGCATCTTGAACTTCTCCTTGCAGAGGAAGCTGTTGAGGGAGCGTAGTTCTAAGATAGGACACAGGCCTTTGTCTTTTTTGGGCATCAGAAAGTAGTGGGAGTAGCAACCACGACCTACGTCTGGCGTCGGTACCCTCTCTATTGCTCTTTTGGTCAAAAGAGCAGAGACTTCCTGGCAGAGAAGCGCCAAATGATCCTCCAACATGCAGTGGAAAGACAGTGGCATGGAGAGAGGGGTAGTCTCAAAGGGGAGGGAGTAGCCCCTTCGGATGATCTGCAAAACCCACCTGTCTGACGTGATGTATTGTCAGTGGGGGGCGTAATGGATTGCCAGTGGGGGAGGTGATGGCGAATCCTGCCACCCACTGGCCGCTGATAGGCCTGAAAGGTCAGACTAGGAAGGTTTGGAGGCTGCTGCAGGAGGGGTGGGGGGGCGGAGGGTGGGCTGGTCCGCCCGCTGGTTCCCAGACCCGCGCTGGGTCCCACATCTGCGGCCACGCAGAGGCTGGGCAGCTTAGTGGGTCGGTGGCCTGACTGGGTCAGACGTGGTGGGGTACCCCTTCCGTAGCCACGAAAGGCACACTGTGTGGGACGAGATGCCGCAGCGAGGCCTAGGGATCTGGCCGTAGCCTGAAAATCCTTAACACACATGAGCAAGGAGTCCACCTTGTCACCAAAGAAGTGACGGCCATCGAAGGGCATGTCCAACAAGGTTGCTTGAACATCCCTGAAAAACCAGACATCCTCCACAATGCGTAGCGCCAAAGGGCTACCGACGTGGCACTCCTTCTGCCCAGAGAGTCGGCGGTATCCAGTCTACAGCGGATTGCGAATTTAGCTGCATTTCTCCCATCCTCCACTGACTGGGTCAGACGTGGTGGGGTACCCCTTCCGTAGCCACGAAAGGGACGAAAGGCACACTGTGTGGGACGAGATGCCGCAGCGAGTCCTAGGGATTTGGCCGTAGCCTGAGAATCCTTAAAACGCATGAGCAAGGAGTCCACCTTGTCACCAAAGAAGTGACGGCCATTGAAGGGCATGTCCAACAAGGTTGCTTGAACATCCCTGAAAAACCAGACATCCTCCACCATGCATAGCGTCAAAGGGCTACTGACGTGGCACTCCTTCTGCCCAGAGAGTCGGCGGTATCCAGTCTACAGCAGATTGCGAATTTAGCTGCATTTCTCCCATCCTCCACTGTCTAGGAGAGAATGGCCCAGGCCTCCTCTGGGCACTGAGGCAGCACCTGCGCAACCGTATCCCAAACTGTATGGGTATAATGGCCAAAGAGGCATGCGGTATTCACGGACCGCAGCACCAAGCTGGGGAAGAGAACATACGCCTCCCAAGATGATCCAGCTTCTTGGATTCCCTATCCGGGGGTGCGGAAGGGAATGCGCCCTTGGAAGAAGAGGCTTGGACCACCAAGCTCTCGGGGAAATGATATTGGGAGAGGAAAATGGAATTGCCCGGAGCTGGGTGGTGGCGGCAGGCAATTGTCCATTCCACAGGAGCTCCTGTGATGGGCTTGGACCAGGTGTGCCCAGAAGGACGTCCGTGAGGGCTTCATTAAGGGTCAAGAGGGTTTCAGAGGAAGTTCATGCCGGTTGAAGCATCTCCTTAAGGAGGTTAGTCCTGAATGCCACTGTAGGCAGTTCCAGGCCCAAAGTCTCGGCTGCCCTACGTACCACCACTGCATAGGATTCTCCCTCCTCCGTAGCCACGGTAGGGGGAGAAAGAATGCCAAGGTCTGGGGAAGTATCCAGACCAGTGGTGCCACCTAATTTCTCTCTCCAGTCCTGCTCTTCCAGCTGGTCTGCTAAAGAGTCCAGCGACCCCTCCCAGTCCTCATCACTACCCGCAGGTTGATAGGAAACAGCTGGGAGCAACAAGGGAACAAAAGTGGGGGTACGGCAGAGACTTTGTCGCTGGGATCGGTGCCGTGGAAGTAAGGTTGACCGGTATCTATCCGGATCCTGGCCTGGATCCATGGGGACCCTGCAGCGCCGGGGCCTAAGCCGCCAGCATCGAATGACCAGGGCCCCAACTGGCTCTGCAGGGCCTGAGGGCACACCAGCGGAGTCCGGCTGCCTAAAGATACGATGGAGGGCTTCGTAAAATGTACAAAGCTGGGCAGGAGACATCCCAGCTCCCGGAAATGGGAGGAGGCGTGGAGTCATCCCAGAATCAGGAACCTGAGATAGAGCCTTAGAGCGATGACGCTCCGGTTCCCACGTCCCGTCAGCTGACAGACTGGGAGAAGGCAAAGAGCGATGGTGCTTCTTTGCCTTCTTCTTGTGCTTCGACTTACCAGAGGAGTGCGAAGACATGGAGGAGATGTGGTGGCCCCACGACCGGTCTCGGGACCTTCCTCTCAAGCGAGACCAGGAGCGAAGCAGAGCCGACTGCCAGGCCTCCAAAAAGTATTCGGGACTTCTCCTGCAAAAACTTCGGATTCATGGCCCGACAGTCGGAGCACGACTTCGGGTCGTGGTCGGGCTCCAGGCACTAGAGGCACACAAGGTGCGGATCCATCACAGACATCAGCTTGTGACAGGAGTCCCAAGACTTGAATCCGGTTTGACGATGCGACATCCCTCGCACACCAGGAGTCGAAGACTCAAAAGAAGTCCGACAAAAGTAAAAAAAGGTTAATCAAAAAATAATTAAAGGAAAGCTCTCTCCGGATCTGCGCTAGGCTGGCGCAGAAAAATAACGAATTGACGTCAGTGCGCAGGGGCGGCGTCTAAGTAGACACTGCAACGTCATCCCGGCGACCACGACACAGACGATGGTCGAGGAGTTGACCGACGCCACCTAACGACGCACAGGGGTACTGCTAAGAAAAAACTCTCCGGTTCCAGTCTGACGCCTGGGGGTAATTCTAAGGTAAGGAATCTATAACTAACAGTCTCTTTCAGATATAGACATTCATAACTGAAACTGAAAAGTTACAACAGCTACGTATGTTACTTGAAAAATTGTTGATTATGAAGTTTTTCAAGTATTCCAGATCTTCATACTCCCATACCATTTTGAGAGATTGCTCTAGACCCAAAATGCTTGGATTTGCATGTGAAACACTCATGCTGCATCATCATGACCAGAGCATATTTTCTGCAATAGTACGGTTCTGGCATAAGAGTGAAGCCACAACTCCACGCCTTTTAAAGTGGATGATAAATAGTGACACCCATCTTTCAAAAGTCTGATGTAAGCAGGAGAGGGCGGACCATACAGATCGTTTAGCCTGGGCATGCTGAATCAAATATCTGGATGAATGTATGTACTTTCTGGGCTATTGGAGGGAACTTTCATCTGCTCTCCAAAAGGCCTCATCGACTACAGCCTCAAAATGTGAGTTGGGTTCGGTATTGTGGATGCTCATGGGTCTACAGGGGTACGGACATACATGCAAAAAGCAAAATGAGTTGAAATGTCCGGTTGTTAGCCTTTGTGCTTTCAGGCGCTGCCTGTGTGTGAAGTTGATGCCCCTTTATTGCAGGTCTATTGGGTGCAAGATACACATAGAAGTTATAGCCCCTGGTAAAAACTCCATCAGCTTTCTCCACTAAGAAATGTTTGGAATGGAATCCTATCCACTTATTCTACGGTCACACAGAATATAGCTTATGATTAGATAGCTGCCAAACCTGTTTTGGCTATGCTGCTGGCAGAGCACGCAACTTAAGTGGAAACTCAATGGACTAAAATAGGAGCTGTAAAAACAACAAAAATAAGCAAACATCTGGCACGTTATTGCTAAGATTGTCAACCTAAAAAGTTGCTACAGGTGAAGCCATGTTTGGGTACTGAGTGACGGGATATGTCTGAGTCACGATGCTAGAAATCTCTTAGTAACAATAAGAACTCCCCTTCTAAGCCTCACTATTTCTTTTTTGTATGTGCACAAGCACTACTCTTTTGCTGTGAAACAAGAGCACATAAATCATCTACTCCACTTTGCTAAGCTGATAACATACAAAAAGGAGAAGTAGTTCTTCATGAGATGAGGGAAAACAAATGTTTATGATAAAATATCTCAAAAGGTTATCAAGCTTTGGTTCAAAGACCACCAAGTAACAGTTTGAAATCTTAGCAGAAAAGACTTACTCTTCCATCCTTCTGAGGTTGTCAAAAGGAGAATCATTCAGTTCTGCCAAGCCACTCGCCAACTACCCGAGTGCTTAGAAACAATGCAGTTAGTTGTGCAGACTGCAACAACATGCAGTCATTTTCAGTTTATAAAGTTTGAAATACTTATGGTCCCTTAGATTTGAATGTCACAGCTTCAAAAAGTCCATCCAGGCAAAAGAGAATCGCTTGACTGAAGAAGTAAGCCATATACCATATAGAAAGACTGGAGGTAGTGGGTTCTTGTAGGACCCAAAGTCTTGCGGGCGGATGCTTAACCACTATGGGGTAGTTGGAACAGGTAAGAAAACAAAACAGATACCATGAACAATCCCTAACCTACCCTACTTTGATGTAATGGCATCACCATGCCACAAAGGGTCAGCCTGCCACAAAGTCAGCGTTCTCAGCAAAACAGCTTCACAAACAGAATAGACAACAAAAACAAGTTCCTTACCTTTAAAAAAAAAACAATTCTGGTGGATACTCTAGTTAACTGCAGACTCCTCAGCCTATAAAATCTATTCCTCTGAAGACAGAATGGATCTGGAAACTTAAAAGCAGTACTTATGCATGCCAGTAGGTGGTATTGTACAGATCTGCGCCACCGTAGTTCAGCTTCTGAACTGAAGAGCGGAGCCACTGTTGAGCACAACTCATGCATGCTGAAATCAGTTGGTTTCTCAGGATGTCCACACCCTCAGGCAAAGCCCACGACAGACTGGCATGACCATTGTGCAGACCTCTATATTGGGACCATTTTTAAATTGAAAAGTATTCAGTTCCTGGGACATCCTAAGGATTTTGGGGGCCCGGGGCCAAGCATATTAGGCGGGCCCCTGTTTTAACAGCCTTGACTTTATGATCCAGTTTCTGCTCTTTCATGCACTCTTTGGCCAGGTCACTGACAGTGCACAGGCGCACTGGTCCACATGATAAAAGTGTTTATGTTAGAAATGGGGGTCTCTAGTTGGCACAGGTATGCACTTGTGACAAGCAGGGACTCTCAATTCTAAGTCAGGATAAGGGGATCACCCTTTTAAATAACCTCTGCTCACCCGTTAGGTAGTGTGGCGCAAGCAGTCAGACTATTCTCAGGGCGTCATAGGTTAAGCATTTGTGAACACATACAGTAATACAATGACACACCACAAATGGACACCAGTCAAGGTTATATCAAAAATAGGTTTCTTTATATAAGGCTTAGCACAAGACCAGAATAACGATTAAAATGACCACAGTATTATTTTAAAGTTCAATGTTCTTGTAAAAAGGCTTAAAATGCAAAAGGAATATGCTACTTACCAGTATGCATCTGTTCTTGGCATGTAGAGCTGCAGAGTTGTACACTTAGCATAGATCGCCATCTGGTGTTGGGCCCGGATGTTTGCAGTTTGTTTTTCTTCTTGGACAGTCTTTGGAAGTCACGAGTTTGGTGACTCCTCCTTCGGTCCGTACTGCGCATGGGCTTCGGCTCCATCCTCAGATTGTTTTTCGCCAACAGGGAAATGATGGAGCTTGGTAATCATAGTGAGAAACCCATGTGTGTAGTATCTAAATAAGATGTACTGGAACGGATACAGGTAGCCGGGGAGGCGGGTGGGCGTGTACAACTCTGCAGCTCTACATGCCAAGAACAGATGCATACTGGTAAGTAGCATATTCCGTTCGAGGCATATGAGCTGCAGATTGTACACTTAGCATAGATTATATAGCAGTACCCAACCCTAGCGGCGACCACCGGTATCCGTTGCAGTGGTTTGAAATAGTGTCTTTAGTACAGCCTGGCCCACTCTAGCTTGCTGCTTGGAATGCACATCTACACAGTAATGTTTTGTGAAGGTGTGCGGTGTAGACCATGTGCTGCTTTGCAGATGTCATCTAAGGGTATATTCCCTAGAAAGGCCATAGAAGCCCCTAACTTTCTTGTAGAATGGGCTTTAGGCGGAACAGATAATGTTCTTTTAGCCTTTTGGTAGCAAATCTGTATGCATTTTACAATCCACCTAGCTATCCCTGATTTAGAAATGGGGTTGCCTTTATGTGGTGGAGAGAAGGAGACGAACAATTGTTTAGTCTTCCTGAAGGGTTGCGTTCTTTGTATGTAGTATAGCAAGGCCCTTTTTACATCGAGTGTGTGTAAGGCTCTTTCTGCAACAGATTGAGGTTGCGAGAAGAAGACAGGTAATTCCACAGATTGATTGAGATGGAAGGGGGAAATGACCTTGGGCAGGAACTTCG
This sequence comes from Triturus cristatus, assembly GCF_964204655.1. Taxonomy (NCBI): domain Eukaryota; kingdom Metazoa; phylum Chordata; class Amphibia; order Caudata; family Salamandridae; genus Triturus; species Triturus cristatus. Next base: position 1,374,705,117 of record NC_140590.1, on the reverse strand, counting down.
GATTTGTGCGAAGTGTGACCTTGCTGTGATGTATTTGTATGAAGGGTTCCTGTATAGTGAACGCTTGTATTTCACCAACCCTTCTAAGGGAAGTGATAGCTACGAGAAAAGCTGTTTTCCAGGTGAGAAACTGTAGCTCGCATTTATGCATTGGTTCGAAGGGCGGACCCATTAGTCGTGTAAGAACTAAATTTAGATTCCATACAGGGGAAGGTGGTGCCCTGGGAGGAATTACTCGTTTAAGGCCTTCCATGAAGGCTTTAATAGCGGGCACTCTGAAGAGAGATAAATGCTGTCTGTTTTGTAGATAAGCAGCGATCGCTGCTAGGTGTAGGCGTATGGATGAATATGCCAGGTTACACCTGTGAAGATGGAGCAGATAGCATATGATGTGCTGTATGGATGCATCTAAAGGGTTGATTGTATTGTTACGGCAGTAAATAACAAATCTTTTCCACTTTGCGGCATAACATGCTCTAGTGGTAGGACGTCTGGCTTCCATGATGATGTTCATGCAATCAGGGGGAAGGTTAAGGTATCCGAACTCTAGGATTTCAGGAGCCAGATCGCCAGGTTGAGCTGAGCTGGGTCCGGGTGCCCGATTTCTCCATGGTTCTGGGTTAGGAGGCATGGGGATAGGCGCAGTTTTTGATGTGGTACCACTGATAGTTGTAGTAGCGTGGTGTACCACGGCTGCCTGGCCCACGTCGGAGCTACCAGAATGAGTGTGAGGGAGTGCTGTTGTAGCTTCCTGACCACTAATGGAATTAGTGGGAGAGGTGGAAAGGCGTATGCAAATCTGCCTGACCAGTTCATCCATATCGCATTGCCCTTGGACAATGGGTGTGGGTATCTGGCGGCGAAGCGTGGGCATTTTTTGTTTTCGTGGGTGGCGAAGAGGTCTATCTGAGGATGCCCCCACTGTTGGAAGAATGGCTGAAGAACTTGCGGATGCAGTTCCCATTCGTGTAGTTGTTGCGTTTGTCTGCTGAGCAGATCTGCCATGGTGTTTTGTACGCCTGGAACGTGTTGTGCCAGGAGAAAGATGTTTTGGGGAATTGCCCATCTCCATATGCTCTGGGCTAAGCGGGAGAGCTGGGGAGAGTGTGTCCCCCCCTGTTTTTGGATATAATACATTGCAGTCATGTTGTCTGTGCGAATGAGGACTGCTTTGCCCGAAATCTGTTTTTGGAAAGATTTTAGGGCTAGAAAGATCGCCAAGAGCTCCAGATGGTTGATGTGGAGCAATTTTTGCTGTGGCGTCCATAGACCTTGCATTGTGAGGTGTAGGAGGTGCGCTCTCCAGCCGGAGAGCGATGCGTCCGCTGTTAGAATCACCTGAGGAACCGGGTCCAGGAACGGCCGCCCTTTGGAAAGGTTTGTGGTGTTCCACCACTGCAGAGAGTGATGTGTGCGGCCGTCCACCAACACCAGATCCGTCAGCTGACCCTGGGCCTGGTTCCACTGTTGTGCTAGGCACTCTTGAAGTGGACGCATGTGTAGTCTTGCATGGGGCACTATAAAGATGCAAGACGCCATCATTCCTATAAGCTTCATGAACACTCTTGCTGGAAGAGAGTGTTGGGGAAGGAATGTTTTGCGTAAGGCTTGAATGCTTGTGATTCTGGCTGTGTTTGGATAGGCAATACCTTTGGAGGTGTCTATAGTGGCCCCGAGATATTGCTTTGTGTGAGATGGTATTAGGTGGGACTTTTGGTAGTTCACCGTGAAGCCTAGCTGGTGGAGCAGTTGGATGGTGCTGTTTGTATGCTGCACGTATTGGCGGTAAGACGCGGCTTTTATCAGCCAGTCGTCTAAGTAAGGGAAGACGTGAATGTGTTGACGTCTGAGGTGTGCTGCTACTACCGCTAGGCATTTGGTAAACACTCGTGGTGCGGTGGTGACCCCGAAGGGGAGAACCGTGAATTGGTAATGTTGCCCGTCCACCACGAACCTGAGGTATTTCCTGTGAGAGGGGTGGATTGGAATGTGAAAGTATGCATCTTTCAGATCCAAGGTAGTGAGAAAGTCTCCCTGACAGAGGAGCGGGAGGACTTGTTGTAGGGTGACCATATGGAAATGGTCTGAATGTATGTAGGCATTTAGAGGCCGGAGGTCCAGAATGGGCCTGAGGTTCCCGTCTTTCTTTGGTATTAGGAAATATAGGGAGTAAACCCCTAGATTTTGCTGATTGATGGGGACCTGCTCTATAGCGTGTTTTTGGAGGAGGGAGAGTACCTCCTGTTTGAGCAGTGTGGAATGTTCTTGAGACATTGGGCGGTGCCTTGGTGGGATATTGGGTGGGGTAGATGTTAGCTCGAGACAGTACCCTGACCGAATGATTTGGGTCACCCATTTGTCCGATGTTATGGACTCCCATGCGTGGATAAAGTTTTGTAGTCTGCCCCCGACCGGAGTGGAATGGTCTGGGGGGAGCGGAGGGAAGTCATTGTGTGGGCGGGGTGGCAGAACGGGTGTTGTTAGTTTTGCCCCTGCCCTTATTGTTGTTGCCTCTGTAACCACCCCTTTGGTTGCCCTTTGAAAAGGTATTTTGAGGAGGGGATTTGTAGGAGGTAGAGGTGCTATCGGTGGAGAAGCCTCTGCCTGTGCCACGAAAGGAGGAGCGTCGAAAGGAACGTTTAGACGCTTGTGTTTGGAGTGCCCCCATAGACTTTGCTGTGTCTGTGTCCTTTTTCATCTTTTCCAACGCTTCGTCTACCTTGGGCCCAAAGAGAGTTTGTTGGTCAAAGGGGTGATTGAGTATGGACGCCTGGACTTCAGGCTTAAACCCTGAGATCCTGAGCCAGGCATGGCGACGAAGCAGGACACTGGTATTTATGGCTCTAGAAGCAGTGTCGGCTGCATCGAGGGCACACTTAATGGAGGTGTTTGTAATGAGTTTACCCTCCTGTATTAGCTCATGAGCCCTACGCTTGTGTTTCTCGGGGAGGTGCTGCATAAGAGCCTCAAGTTCGTCGTAGTGTGCTCTGTCATAGCGCGCAAGTAGCGCTTGTGTGTTTGCAATGCGCCACATGTTTGCAGCTTGAGAGGCGGTGCGCTTGCCAGACGCGTCTAGGAGTTTGGATTCCTTGTCTGGCGGTGGGGCTTCTCCTGAGGACTGGGAGTTAGCCCGCTTTCTAGCTGTATAGACAACTAGGGAATCTAAGGGAGCAGGGCCCTTAATGTATGCAGGGTCTGTGGGTGCCGCCTTATACTTTTTCTCTATTCTAGGGTTTAGTACCCTGGCCCTGACAGGGTCTTTGAACACCTCTGCGGCATGCTTGGTGACACCCTTAAGCATGGGTAAGATAGAGGTGGATTTGTCCTGTATGTCGAATGTATCCAGTAAGAAGTCGTCTTCCACTGGTTCAGTGTGCATGTCCACCCCATGGTAGTGTGCTGCTCTCTGCACTAAATGATGGAACCCTAAGGAGTCCTCTGGATGAGACGGCCTGGATGGGTATAGGTCGTCCTGAGGAATATCGGGTACATCAGGGTTATTGTAATCCTCCCACGGGTCTGGGGTCCCTGGTGGAGTGGGATCCATTGGGGCGTCCGCCGGATAATTGTCCGGGTCCCCGTCGCCCGGATCTGGGGACGGGGCCGGAGAGTAGTGAGGTAAAGGTGGCGGAGACCTGGGAGGGGGAGGGGGTGGAGGAGGTAGGGGAGGTGGTAGTGGGGAGGGCACTCTGAGGGGAGAAGTAGCAGAGTCCTTCCGTTTGGGTGGTGGAGGAGGAGCCGGAGTATCAAGGCGTCTTTTCTTGATAATTAAAGTCAATAGTCCAGTCTTTGGATCTTTGGACAGAGTCTTTTGTAAAGGGTCTGGTGTAAACAGAGCCAATGGCGTCGAATCGTCCGTCGGCACCGGTGATTTCGGAACCGAGGACTTCGATGGTTTGTGTGCGCCATGCTTTTTTGGGGCCTCTGGTTTTTTCGGCGTCGAAGGAGTTTTCGGCGCCGGAGCGTCGGTGCCGACAGATTTGTGTTTGTGTTTGGTCGGCACCGGGAGTCCAGGCTTCGGCACCGGTGGCTTCGGAGTCGAGCTGGATATTGCTTTCTTCGGTGCCGGATGCTGTTTTTCGGCACCGGGCGTCGGCTGGCTCGATCCCGAGCTGCCGTGAGACTTTGGAGGCTTCGACACTGGGCCCGAAGGTGGGGTGATCGAAGCTTTGGTCTTGGTTTTGCCCAGGCCGGCAGGCGAGGGAGTAACCTGAGTCTCTTTGGTTTTGGGCGCGGGGGTGGGAGGGGGCACAGTACTCACGACCCGCTGCGCCGGTGTGATGTCCTCCACGTCGGAGTCGTCGGCCTCGGAAGCGCTGACGACGTCTTCTTCCTGCTCGGTGTGTGTTTGCCCCGAAGCTTCGGCGCCGTCTCCGAAGATGTCCGGTGGAGCTGCAGACGATGAGTGCGCCAAGGTGCGTCGAGCTTTTCGATCCCGGATGGTTTTCTTCGATCGAAAAGACTTACAGGCGGGGCAGTCTCTGGCCTCGTGTTCTGGAGAGAGGCAAAGATTACACACCTGATGGAGGTCGGTGTGGGGAAATTTAGACCCACATTTTGGGCACTTTTTGAACGGAGTCCTTTCCATCGGCCGGGACCGGAGTCGAGGAGGGCCCGAAGGCCGGTGCCGATGTACGGGATGGAGAAAAGTGCCGCTTCGAGAGATGAAGATGATGATGAAGAAACTCAAAGAAACGAGGATTTTCCGTCGAGGCTGGAACCGTAGAAGTTCGAAGCCGGAGCACGAAGTATCACATCCGAGCCCGATGGCGGAAAAAAACAATCTGAGGATGGAGCCGAAGCCCATGCGCAGTACGGACCGAAGGAGGAGTCACCAAACTCGTGACTTCCAAAGACTGTCCAAGAAGAAAAACAAACTGCAAACATCCGGGCCCAACACCAGATGCCGATCTATGCTAAGTGTACAATCTGCAGCTCATATGCCTCGAACATAGGCTTCTTTTAGTCAATTCTGCTTCTTTTCAGGCTTTGTACGGTTCGTACTTGGGTGTGCGACTCGTCCGCATTAAAAACAAGGAAAGTACGAGTCAAACAATCGGTGCGGACTCCGGGGTCCGTGACGCGCACGCTGCGGTGAGAACAGAACAAAGTACCTTAAGTTCGTGGGGTCCGCGACAGACAGTGCGGGACAAGTTGATGGGTCCGGGTCGTAGTTCGGCAGCGTACTCGGTCGGGTCCGGTCGCGGCATCGGGACGCGGCGTTGGTACGGGACCTTCAGGGATACGTGCGGATGATCCGGATCAGCTTGCAGAGACCGTGGCGTGGGCGTTCGGGCCGTACCTTCGGTGCGGATCGGCGGCGACACTTCTCGGCGCCGTACAGCGTACGGGGAGGATCAGCGTACTGCGGCTTCTCGGCTATGAGTACGGCATGGTGCAGTACGTTAGTAGCGTACGGACCGTACCTGCGGGACGATGGAGCTTGGGTCCGGCGTACAGGGTTCGGCAGCCAGGGTTGTACGTCTCGAATCGGCGGGGAAGGTGGGGTGCAATGCAGCCGGGAGGGATACGGTGTGTACTAACGCTTTTGGATCAGCGTAGACGCACGGTGCCGGGCGGCAAAGACACGGCTTCGCGGCGGATGTAGTACGAGGCGTACTGGGGCCAAATCCAGCGGGAAACAAGCACAGATCGTCCAGGCAACTCAATTTTAGAAGGCAGATGAGTCCAATGGTCCTGGGACTCAGTTCAGGGGGCAAGCTCTTCTTCCAAGTCCTTGGAGATAGTTGAAAAACAAAGTGCAAAGTCTCTTTTAGTCTTTTCCTCTCCTTTCTCAGCAAGGCACCAACTGCAGGCCAATCCCCCAGGTCAGGGAAAGTTTCTCCTCCTTCAGCTTCTTCCAGGTCCTTCTAGTCAGGCAGAGTTCCTTCGTGGTTCAATCAGGATCTGATTTCTTAGGAGCAGGGCTCCTACATTTATACTAAGTTTCTTTTGTCTTTACAGGCCAGGGGGCCTTTGCATAATCCCAGTCCAGTTCTTTTCAGTGAGGAGCACTTTGTTATTGGGATTCTGGCTTCTTCTTTCAGCAGGCAGGGCAGAGACATCAGACGCTCCCCAGGGGGTGGAGCCAGCATTGTGGAGGCAGAGCACTGCCCTATTCAGAGTCAAGGTGCACTCCTCCCACCCATCCTGGTGTAATCTTCCTATTCACCACCTGGCAGCCCCAGCCTGTCTCCTGGAACTTCCCAGCCCTGTCACTCAAGCTACACACAAAGAAGATAGCCCTCCCCTCCAGAGGCGGACTGAAATGGTTAAGCAAGCAAATGCTAACTTCCTAAAAGTACCATTTGCAAACACAGGATATTAAAATAAACTTTACTAAAAGATGTATTTTATTATTCTGAGTTCAGGCATACTAAACATGAATTTCTACCATGCTTCCTGAGCCTGCTAGGATTATAGAGTGTTATAATCTAGCAGCCCATTCTGGCCTATGGAGAGCAGGTAGCCTTGCTATAGTGAAAAACGAAAATGGCTGTAATTCACTATTAGGACATGCCACACACCTCAGGGCATGTCCTACCTTATCCTTACAATGCACCCTGCCCTAGGGCCTACCATAGGGGTGACTAATATGAAGGTAAGGGAAGGTTTAGGGACTGACAAGTGGGGACACTTGCCCAGTCAGCATGACAGTACCAGACCGCATGCAGGTTCTGCAATGGCAGACCTTAGACACATTTTACCAGGCTGCTTCTGTGGGTGGCACAACCAGTGCTGCAAGCCCACTAGCAGCATTTGGATATACAAGCCCTTGGCACCCCTGGTGCACTCTACTAGGGACTGATAGTAAACCAAATAAGCCAAACATGGAAGTCAATCAATGTATACATTTTACCATAGGGAGAGCATATGCACCTTAGCACTGGTCAGCAGTGGTAAGGCGCCCAGAGTCATAAAACAGCCAACACCAGGTCAGAAAAAATACAGGAGTAAGGCAAAAAGTTTAGGGATGACCCTGCAAAAAGGCCCAAGTCCAACAGTTTACATCTGACATTCAGGGATGGTGATGTACGTGTGTTTTCAATATTGTAACACAGCAGCAACTCACTAATTTAGCAAATAATTTAGATGACACCCTCCCATTTTTCATATGTGAGATCCTGATTTGATCTAAAAGAACCTTTTTATGGATGTTGCATTAAACAAACACAGCAATTCTCTCCAAAATGTCGGTAATAGACTAATGCATCACCCACATTAAAAATAAATTAAAGGAAAACGGTATTTAGCGTAATCTGTTTAAGAAATATTTACGAACATTAGGGCATGACTCTCTGCAGAACAGAGCTGGCTCTATCTGGGGTACCCCAGAAAGGCTGGGGTCCTGTGTTAGAGCCCACTTTACCCATGCCTTAAAACGTCTCTGTTCAGTTCACTGAACAGGGAAGAGGGTGTATCAGTGAGGGTTCTGTGATTAGGTAGTCTCCACCAGGAAGATATTTACCAAACGTAAGTAACTTGTTCTGATGAATACTTCGAACACCAGATTCCTCCTCATCTTTAGTATGAATACCAAAGCAGTATCTCTTCCATTGGTGTGTCCGAACGGCCTCGTACCAAAATGTCCTGCAGGAAAAAGCAGGCAAAATGCCCCTCTTGATGGACCCCACTCTCGAGGCAGCAGTGCTCAGTGAATGTATGAACTGACGCCCACGTAGCTGTCAGCCAATTGTCCAAGACAGCTACTCTATGGACTGGAGCAGCAGTAGCAGCCTCAGGTCTGCTGAAACGAGTAAGTAAGCATTTCAGAGGCTGCTCCTTTGCTGGCGCGTAGCAGATCTTTATGTAAAGAACAATCCCTCAAGAGATGTTCTTTATTTGCACTGCCTTACCCTTTTTTGCTCTGAAGAGAACCTTACAAAGAGATGATCTTTCACCTAGCATTATTTGGGGCGATTAATATAAAAGCTTAGTGCCCTCTTGGGATCCAAACTAATTCTCTCTTCCTCCTTAGAAGTATGAGGTAAACAAAGAATACATGAAGGGTGATAGCCTGCCCAACATGAGGTGAAGCAACCACTATCGCTAGAAAGGACATTCTTTTAGATTCTCAACACCAACTTATCTGGAAAGAATGCTATGTAAGCTCAGTTGACAGAAAGAGCCTATGGCTCACTCACACGCATAGCTGATGTTACGGCAATGAGAAAGAGCTTTCATCATTAGAAGTTTTAACAGACAACTGTGCAGCAGCTCGAAAAACATTCCACATCAAAAAAGTGCAAACTAAGTTAAAGTCCCACTGTGGCATCACAAATGGTTTTAATGGAAGCAAATGCTGCAAACCTTTCAAAAACTTCATCATAACAGGTGATTTAAATAAGGATGGCTGATGCAGCCATCGCAAAAATGCTGTAAGAACTGACAAATAGCCCACTGCTAATCCTTGCTGTGCAAAGGACAAAACAAACAGCAAACCTTCAGACAACTTGTACTGTAGTGGGTCAATTTGTCAGTGCCACACCAATCCATAAACTTGTCCCAACGACTGGTATACGCCCATTTTGTTGAGGGACACCTTGCCGCCAAGATGACATCAACAACATCAGGAGGAAGGCTGAAGGAAATTGACTGCCACCACTCAACCTCCTTTTTCAACAACACATGGGTAACCCAAGAATCGTTGGGGACCAAGGGTACTACGTAGTGAAAGCAACAGTGGTCCAGAAGCATGAAATGTACATATAATGTTTAGAGAAACAGAATAATTCCCTAGGATTGTTCCATTGATAATAAGCAACAAGTTTATTATTTTTCCATTTCTTTTAAAAACCAAAGAAAGGAATATACCCCGCCGAGGTAGTTCCAGAACAAGTCTTAAAAAAAGGCAAAACAATAAACATACAGGCAAGAAAACAAGTTGTGACTAGTAGTTGTATATAAACTGAGGGTCACTAATTTAGGAAACTAAGCACTTCTGCACCCAAACTAAAAGTTTATGCAGAGTCTAGCAGGTCAGAGTGTGGGTCGACAGCGTCTCCATCCCGTAACAATCTAGGATCATCAGGACAAGTAATAGATTGCCAGAGCCGTAACTTAATAGTACAATCAAGATTTAACACCTGGATATGAAATACTCAATGAGATAGTTGAGAAACAGCATTGCTGAATGGGATCGGGGTACTACAAGTCCCAATCAGAAGGACCACGCTTAATCGTCCTTCTAATGATTTGGGGTCCAACTGTAGTCCAAAAAGGGATCATTCATCAGAGCCGAATGCGAGACACCAGGGACCGCATCCAACCAGACCCGGAAGACAGCCGCATACGCGAAGTGCCAGGTTCCACCTGTGAGCCTGTAGAAAGGGGATGTGGAAATACGCATCCTGCAGGACCATTGCCATAAGCCAGTTACTGGGGTCTAGATCAAACAGGGCCTGGGCTACCGCAAACATCTTTAATTTGTCCGTCCTTTCGTAGGTAGGCATTGAGGACATACACCTAAAATAGGACGAAGTCTCAGTCCTTCTTCAACATGTACTTCCTGCTGCAAGAAGATGAGGGTCCTTCATTAGCTGCCCAAATGGTAGTAGAAGGTGCAGCTGGGTTTAACGACATGGGAAGGCATTGCCCCGATGTACAATTTGCAAACCCACTACTTAATGGCCTGCTATCCTTGAAGGAAATATTGGATCCTGCCTCCAAAAGGGTTGTGTGCCAGCTAGTACACACTAAATCTGTTTTGAAGATTCTGGAAGGGGTGGGGACAGAGCTGCATGTTGTCCCTGATACCATTGTAATAAAAGACCTCAGCCATGAAAAGGCTGGAAGGTCTGCTAGGTTGACGGAAAGGTCTAGTGTTAGCGAAACCGAAAAAGCCTACCATGGTTACGGAGGGTACAATATTGCCAGGTGTGTAGCTTCAGGGCAGTGTTTGGAGTGTTACACAAATATATTCAGTAGTTAATAGTTAGGGACAAGAATTTGGAGTCTAGTATGGTGAGGTGTTTGTCAGATTTCACTTGTCATTTTTACATACACAGGCATACAAACACGCATGCAATCTTGTCTCTGTTTTAAAAGTCTTAAAGAATGGTTATGTTACAAAATATTTAGCTTTAAGAACCCCTCAAAATCTGCACTCTTCTCCCTTCCTACACATCCTTAAGCCCCCTTCTGCCCTACTTCTCATATAATGTATTTTAACCAGAGTGATTATTGGGAAATCTGAAGCTACCCCCCCCCGCCATCTTACTGATGAGGCTACGTTCCCGAAAATTGTTGGGGGATCTGTTTGATGGGGCATAAAGCCTCAACCAAAGTGTTTTGGTCTACCACTCTTTTAAATGTTCTATGGCAAAATCCACCTTTTCGCCCAAAAAGCGAGAGCTATCAATCACATGTCCATTAGGTTTGCTTTAACATCCCAGAGGAGCCCACACACCTCATCCAGGATTTGTGTTGAAGAGTGACACTAGTACCCAGTGCACAAACTATGCAGTCTGTTGTGTCAAGGTTGGAACGGATTACAAACTTCGCTGCATTGTGGCAATCCTGGAAAGCTTCAGGGGATGGCCAAAGGTCCTCTGGAACTGCAGACAAAACTAACTTGTGCCACCGTGTCCCAAAGTAAGGTATACAAAGCAGTTAAGCACGGAATGCTTGAATTAATCTCAGCCACTGGTAATTACTCGGGCCACATCCCAATCCATCATTATTTTGCACACCATGCCACCTCAGTTTGAATACAGGTATATGCAAATCAGTCTTGTCCCTGCTCCAATGGGAACAGTACAGACCGAACTGCCAAGACAGGCCCTCCCTGAACCGGAAAACAAGCAACCCAGGATCGGTTTCAACCCAGTTATTGGCTCATCAGTCGGGTACAGCCTGGACGCATGTCTGGGCATACCGCTGCACTTAGGGCGGCACAGTAAAGTATACTAAACAGTGATGCATGGAATGGTTGACTTAAACTCAGACACTGGTAAATCCTCGGGCCGCATCCCAGTCCATTGTTATTTTGCCCACCATACCACCTCAGTTATGACCCAACTAGATGCAAGTCAGTCTTGATCCAGCTACAATGGGAACAATCCAGACCGAACTGCCAAGGAAGGTCCTCCCTGAACCAGAACAAAAGCAACCAAAGACCGGTTTCACCCCAGTTATGCCATGTTTCAAAGGGCATGGAATAGCAGCCTAGAAGATAGCTGGCATTCATTAAGCTCATAGCAAAGCTTGTAGAGAAGAAAATTTGCTTACCAAATGTCTCTACTATTTTTGACTCATGTGGAGTGGTAGCAAAGGCATTGGATTTAACTTACTGGAGGATGCCTGCATGACCAAGCTCTAGCACAGGCTATTGCTTAAGAAAGGCTGGGCCCCCTGTTGCTAGCAGCAAGGGAACTGCCAATTGACTGGTGGTCCTGAACCTGGTTTAGCCCAAGAGGGTATCTCTAAGAGCCTCATTAAATAACAGGAGCCAACACTGGGTGGAGGACAACATTGGGATATTGATCAAGTCATGATGAAGTCCAACAGGGACGAAACTTGTTGACTGGACTGAATGGATTGCTTCGGTCAAATTATTATTTTTTGAATAAAAGTGGAATCAAAGCAACTCGCAAGACTCCTGAATAACTTTTATTTGTCACATTGTGACTACCTGATCTATTGCTGGAGAATAGTTTAACCATCTGTTGATTTTGTAACAGATAATCCTGTATAGAATTGAAAGCTCCTTTTCATTAGCTATTTTGTGACCTTTGGCAAATTATTATACTGGCTGGTGACTCTGGAGGTCTCTAGCAAGGTGGTCCCAGCCATCAGAGATAGCTCTGGCATCTTATGTGAGGAACTACCTTGGGGAGAGAATGTAGACTTACGGCAAGAGTGGTCGACCTCGAAGCTGGGGAACCAGGTTCGAGTCTCGGCAGCAACGCTCCACAACCTGTGATTCTGGGCAAATCACTTAATCTCCCCGTGCCTAACAAAAATGAATGTGTCAATTTGTAACGAAACTGGTGCTCATGTAAAGCGCTCCGATACCCGATTTCTCGGGTCTAGTTCGCGCTATATAATACTATAAAAAGAAAATTATAAAAACTACCTGCCATTTCCAAAGCATTCAAGACCTATTATCAGGAATTGTATGCAGCATGTCCCCACCCCACCCCCCTGGACAAACTTATTTGTCCCCTTATTGGAGATATCCCCCGACAATCTAGGCCACCCTCCTTGGCCCGAGAGCTGCATCTGCCACTATTGGTAGAGAAGATAGTGAAAACAATAACTGATCTCCAGTCCGGGAAAAGTCCTGGTCCAGACGGACTCCCGATGAAGTTTTTAAACTGTACCAGGATCTCGTCTCCATGTTTATTGGCACTCTACAGGGATGCCTTGAAGCACGGTTCCTTTCCCCCAGACCTAGACAGTGCCACCATTGTGGATATACCCAAGGCAGGAAAAATCAGCAGAATGCTGCTCATCATATCGCCTGATTTCCCGCCGAAGTCAAAATCTTTGGGAAGGTGTTGGTGAGCAGGATTAGTCGAACCCTCGCATATCTCATGCACCCAGACCAGTGCGGCTTTAAGCCGGGTAGAGACACCCGCCTCTGTATTTAGAGGGTGCAAAAGGCTCTCTCTCAGGTGCCCCATCTGGGCTGGCACTCCTCTTGATTGACTCCAAAAGGCTTTTGACACTGTCTCTTGGTCCTTCCTTGAGGCCGCACTTTGAGCGAGCTTAGGACCTACTTGCAGACTGGTGAGGCTGATGTACAGTGCCCCCTCTGCTCAGGTTCGGGTAAACGGGGTCCTTTAACCAGTCTTTTCCAAATCACAGGGGAACATGTCAGGGCTGCCCCCTGTCCCCGCTGCTCTTTGCTCTCGCCATAGAGCCAATGGCATGCCTGATATGTGATGTGCAGGTTCGGGGTTGGCAGTGGGCAGGTGGCATGGAAGATTGCATTGCCCTATATGTGGACGATGTCCTGCTTTTTCTCAGTGATCCACAAACGACGGGTCCTAAGTGCAATGAGATGCTTCGACTATATGCTGATCGGGATTGCGGGTGAACACTATCAAATCTGTTCTTTATTCGGCAATGCGGCAGAGACACACTGGTGCCCAGATACCCATACAAGACGAAACTCCTTTATGTACCTAGAGATCCACATCTCTTGCCTTCCGGACCTGGCTTAATCTCTCAATTTTCGCCCTCTCACGTTGAGGTGGGAACGCAACGTACGTAAGTGGAGCCGCTAGCCTTCAATGGGGTGCATCGCTCTGTTTAAAATGATGTGTTTGCCCCAGTACCAATATATCCTAACAAATTACCCTCATCCCATTCCCAGTGTGTGGTTCCGCACCTTCAAAATTGACCTCCTTCATCTGGGCAGGTGGGCATCATCGTGTGGCCTTTGCATCCACCCACAAATCGCCGTTTGATGGAGGTCTCGGTGCTCCTGACCTTTATGGGTACTAACTCACCACACACCTGGTCCATGTGAAAAATTATTTACCAGGGGATGGGATGACCCTGCCCATCGTCTTGAATTGCACCTTATAGGCTTAAACGGTCTTCTTAATCTACTCTATGGCAGCCCTATGCCCTCTAAGGTGACATCCTGCACTCAAGTGATGGTGCTTTGCTGGAGAGTGGCTCTGTGCTTTACATGATGGACGCGCTGCTTCACAGACATGATACCACTGTGGCGGGGTTCCTGGCTGGATCAGGTGGCTGGCCTTACTGACTTCTCTCAGTGGGACCGCATCAGTATTACCTACCTGGGCCATGTTCGTAGATGGGGCTTCTGATGTAATTCCAAGAGCTGCAGTAACAATACAGCCTATTAAGCACACAATCCATTCGCTATCTACAGCTGCGACATGCTCTCCCCACCCACCTTCCAGAGGATGCACAGATCCCCGAATACAGGCTCCCTTGAAGCTAAACCGATGACATGTTTTCTGGGCAAAGGTGCAATCTCTATTATCTATCACTCCCTAATGATCAACGCGCCGGATCTCTTCTTGCATCTCCATCGTAAATTAGAGGGTGGGTGGGAAATCTAGAACACGGGGATTGGAGGGAGGCATGTCTGGCCTGGAGGAAACAAGCTATTTCCTCATGCTTGCGGAAGGTCCAAGTTAATTACCTTCATGCAACATAACTATCTCCACAGCGACTACAGCGGATGGCCTAGGAAGGAAAAGCCATATGTGCATGCTGCTCAGCCCCGACTGCTGATTTCTTCCATATGACATGGTCCTGCCGGCTTATGACACCCTTCTGAATTGGAGTGAGCCATGAGATCTCTGAGGTCCTAGGCCACCAAATTGAATTTGGCCTATCAGGAGGCACTATTGGGTCTGTTGGAGGGAGTTGGTAATCCCCGTGCAGGGAGAATGTTTATTGGGGTGGTATCCTTGGTGGCCAAGCGGGACATTGCTAGCTGCTGGAGGCGTCCTGAACAGCCCTCCCTTGTGATGTGGCAGAGGGGCGTTGACTGCTGTGCGTGCCAAAAACAACCAATTTACAAGGCTTGAGGTTGTCCTCGAAAACACGTGAAAATATGGGGGGTGGGGGATTGGAGGTGTCGGTGTACCTATCCTAGACTGCCTATGTAAACTTTGTATTTCTGATGGGAAGCTGTCAGTGTTCAACGATCAGATCCAGAAATGTGATTTCACCAGGTTATACCTGTATGTGGATTATGCTGGGTACCACTGAGTCTAATAAAATTTGGCTATTAAAAAAAATCCTGTGTATGCACCTAACCTAATATAAGCCAAATATGAAACCAAAAATAATTGCTTCCTTGAGAGGTTCATAGGAACCAAGAGTGAAAAGGTAAAAGGGGTAACTGTGAACAGAAGCCTTTCTCACTGTAGTTGAAATAGGCTGGAAAAAACAAGAACTGGACAGGTACTATTCATGAAGTAAGGTTTCGGGCCTGTGCATGAGAAGGGGGACACTTAGCCTAGGCCATAACAGATCTTTTTTTCTTTTTTAAGGGACAAAAAAAGCTTTATTTGATCCTAAATAGATGTGTGCTAGCCAACAATTTAACAGGGAGAGTCAAAACTGAGCTGAGCCAATGATCGGCTCTGGTTCCAATAGCCAGAGTCTGGAAAATAACTAGCATGTAAGTCAAGCAATAGATATCAAGTAAAAATATGATAATGTACCATTAACATTTTTTTAAAGTGTATGACAAACATATAAAGAGATTTACCTTAGTATATCAGATTATATCGCTGCACTGAGAGGCGCGTTTTCAAAGTGACAATTTTTATACATGAACTTAGCAACATACAAGCCCACACCTCCCCTGAAGGTGACAATGCTACAAGTGAACTAAGCAGCAAGTCAGTTGCCCTGAGAGCATTATATGTGGCCTAGATTCATATTATGCACAAAGCAGCATTACAGTCTATTAAATTAAACTAAAGAGGGGCTTTTACAACACACATCCTGAACTCATCTATTTGAAGGCCCTTTTATATGTGATAGTAAAGACAAAGCTCAGTGAAATAACATTTGCCTAGGAACACACAATTTGGTCAAGTGGGAAGCCAAGATTACTACAAATTTTCAAGTTTCATTTTCTGCAATTCAGCCACTAGATGGTATCTCTTTCCCTCTCCCTTTTCTATACATCAAAGGTCACTGCCCTTCTTTAAATTTCTTATGCATGTGTCTATAGTGGGTTGGCAGGCATAAGAAACATGTAGTTCCGGCTTGTTTTGGGTTCTCAGGCCCAAGGTAACCTAGAGCTGAGCTTTCAGTGGCTCGCCCACCTCTAGTCCTAAATAATATGCAGGCTTTCACAATAACTTGTGAAGGAGGTAACACAAGTAAGACAAAGTGGCAGTAAGACACCGAGTGTGCTCTCTTCCTCTGTGCGTGAAGCTGTTATAATATGCTTTCCAAGCTCAGCCTAGTTACTATCAACAGTGAACCCTAGATACCCCTCTCTCCACTAAATCATGAAGCTCACTGGCCAATACTATAGTGTCCGACATTCTAAAAAGGTCTGCCTCTGGTACAAAACTAATTTCAGATTGCAAAAATACTTTATGCCAAGAAAGTACTAGTTTCCTTGAAATTAAACAGCTTTTTGTTAGACACAGTGGTTTCGGGTCAGCGGCGACGCATCACAGTCAGTCAGAATCCACCGCTCTGGATCGGATGAGTACCGTACACATGTATGATAACCTGTGCTCACCCTTGGGTAGCTTGGCACCGAGCAGACAACACTGCGTACGCCACAAAAAGACACCACACCGTATGTATAAAACACTTATCATTGTATTACACACACACAAATTGAAATCAAACTGAGATACACACTACAAATACACTTTACTGTGATATACAATTGTCGAACTTCCATACTGAAATCAAAACGAGATGCACATTGTGTATACACTTTAAAGTTATATGCGGTTGTTAAACTTTTCCATTAGCAGAAAGGTCAAACAGTCACAGGTCTTTGACTATGCCTCATGCCCAGCCCCTCAGTCACTAAACCACACCAGCCAACGATACATGTTTCCCCTGCTGGTGCCCTGTTGACTAGACCATCGTAACCACCTAACACGGAAAGAAACATTTCATTAGTTTCATCCATTCACATTAGACCTCCAGGTGCATAACCTTCACATGTGCGGGATAGTTATTATTGTAGACAAAAGGTTGCAACCCAGGAAGCTGGCGCACTTCTAAGCCTGCAGAAATGTTTACCCCTCATACAGATGGGTGAACTGCTGTAGCCCTCGACAGTCAGCTGCAGGTGCCCACAAGGCACATGAAACCCCTTGGGCCTCGTCACGATGTTCTCCACAACCAAGTACCTTGTGGTGTGGTTCCAGGGAGATGGAGCCAGCAACCTCAAAGAGAGGCCGCAATGTCAGGCACGGTAGTCCTCCCGATCTGAAGGTCCAAGAGAGTCTCAGCTACTGTGTCAGGATCCCCCAACTCCCCTCAGACAACACATGCTCTGGAGGGCAAGCTAGCACATCTCCCCTTGGTTGCAAGCACAGGTCCCTTGGACTCTGCAAGCTTCCCCTCTACTCCTCGAACTCCTCATGTCCCGACACCTCCAGTGGCTGCTGATCTTTACAAGCACACCCCTCTGCATAGTATGATGATGGTGTACATCAGGACGGTCCGTGTCCCAACCAACGAACACTTCCACCCGTTTGAGCTGCACCTAGTGCGTCCCTTACTATCCCGGGGAAATGGGGATATCCTTCGTGTCCCTGGGATCTCGTGGACAGGAGGCCTGCTAACTGTCCCTTAGAGGGTACTTCGGGACCCGGCCCACAACAGCTGGCACTTCGCTGCAGGTCAGCAATGTCCAGGCAAACTCAACCAATTGATAGTCCCCTTTTGGAGCACAACAAGCTCTAGACCACCACAAGTCTGCACATAATCCAGTTGTAGTCACTCATGTCCTAATGATTCCCTGTGTTGATGTCTCCGCGTCAAACCAGCATAGTATGGTTCCAAATCCAGAAGCGTCCATACTTTTGGAGGCCAGAGCCCCAGTAGTTATACCCACCTTGGCCGTTGAAGATACGATCAGTTCAAAAAGCCACCTTTGAAATTCACAGGCCCTCTCTAAATTGTTTTTTTTTTTTTTTTTTTTTTGAAAACCTTTATTGACAGTTCAATAAGAACATGTATGGGCCTACAACCCCCCAGGGCCGGCCGCTAAGCAATCAGAGCAATAACGACAAGTATAAACACAGGCAGCACTTCGGGGAGCAAAATCGTACTGCTAATACTGTGAACAGCGTAAGTAGGGCACCAGGAGAAAGAGGTTTTCATTTTATGATGAAACAAGGCAGAAGGATCAGGTGACAAGCAATTTTAAAACAACGATCACGGATATGCAGAGTAATGAACGTTAGCGATTTACAGCAATCTATTCGGTCAATGGCGCAAACACAAGAACATCAGGATGGGGAAAAACATAGTATACAGTTGCGCCCGCAGTCCCCCGCCAGAACTCCCCAAGAACACCCCGGAAGTTGTGAGCACATGGAACGGCAACGAGGCATAACAAAAGGAGGTGTATCACGCTGATCCCAGAAAAAGAAAAACAAAAAGAATCAGAGAAGAAAAAGGAGGCCATGGAAAAAAAGATGAAAGAATACAGAATCCCCTCCCCAACCCCCCACCCTGCACCTCTGCAGATGAGTACGGCCCCCCCCCCCAGCAGTGTGCCTGTCGCCCTGGAACCAGACCCGAAATGTAGGAGAATAGGGAAAAAGAAGTAGGAAAGGACCCCCACCAGACGGGGGGGTAGAGAAAGTATTTATAAACTGGAGGAGGGCCTTCATAACAGACCCCCGGCTTCTCCCTCCCGTACGGTAAGGTTCCCCTAAAGTGAACAAGGAACAGCACAAAAACAATCTTCTCAAACCACGATGGGGAGCATTATGCACCTATTGTGCCAGTAGCCATGTCAGGAGAGCACACCACCCCAAGCCCGCCCGTCCACTAGGCGACCACCCCCGAGGGGCCAGCCTCATCCCTGACCACTCTGTGGAATTCTGCCCATGCCAACCCCTCGACCCAGCACCATACCCAATGTTCCTAGGCAGAGGAATGTCCAACAACGACAGAGAAGCGACGCACACAGGTGGGGTGGAAGTCTCTGAGCATCAACACAGTCCGCCGCGTGAGGAAACAGGCTTCCCAGTGCTGCCCTAGGATCTGCACTGCACGCAAGGTTCAGGAAGGCAGAAGCAGCCAAAGCAGACATTAGTTGCTGGAGTTGTCTCTGGGTCGCAGGAGGGCATGCACGGGATGAGGCCACCACATCCCACTCAGGTCCAACGCCTCCGGGACAGATCAGGCCCTCAGAAGGCCGAACACACTGTAGCATACTGGCCGGGGCGTCCAGTCGTGTACTAACCTCAGGGGTGGCCGCCACAGCGTCCTCCTGCGCGCAGTATGGGTAGACTCTGTGTTCGTGCGGACAGGCGGGCCGCCACTGCCCCAACTCCGACGCCACACCATCGAGCTTACTCCCCAAGATCACGAAACCATGAACCAAGGAGGAGTGAAGAGTACCAAGAGCCTCGTGGAGGTCGCCGTACCCCAGCTCAGCTCTCTGTGATCTCGCCGCCACACTCCCAAAAATCGTACGCTCACAGGCCCGCTGCGGCCCAGCGGACAGGATGGTAGGCTTCATCGACCCAAGATGGCCGCCAAGTATGCCCGACCCTCACCGGGGCCGGGACCCCGGGACAAGCGTCGCGATGTCCACGTCGCGGGTGACCGGGTTCCGGGGGCAGGCAAAAAACTATCCGTGGTCACGGGCAACAGTCGTCCCCACCACGGACCAGCTCCCGTAGAAATCCGGGGGCGGCCCGCAATGCTCGGGGCAGGATACGGACGGCGGCCGGGCAGCTCACCAGCAAGGCAGGGGCAGTCACCGGAGGATCTAAGATTTGCACCCCCGGTCATGCACTCGGTCAGCTACACTGGGCAGTAGAAGTGACCACGCCGAAATGTAGGCCGAGTTTGGCCCCGCTCCGGCGGGCCGACTCCACCCAGTCACCACCGGCCGCTGTTGTCGCACTGCCACCCGGCCACGGCGTCCACTCGATGTCCCGGCTCCAGGGCCGCACAGGCCGCAAAGTTCAGATGCAGTTTTCTCCGGCGATAGCACGGCTAGAAACCTCGGAGTCACACAGTCGGGAGCCCCTCTCCTTCAGAAACACGACCACGTAGCACAGGTTGAGGATCTCAGGCAGGATATCCGTGCGGGATGCGGAGGTTCACGGAGCCGGGAGTCTACGCTGCCGTCCCGGTCGCCATCTTGGCTCCTCCCCCCCTCTCTAAATTGTTGTCCTGTCTGCCACTCTACCCAGAGAGGTTTGATCAGTATCTGTAGTGGGGCCAAGAACCTGCCCCTTGGAATGCAGCTGACAATTCCACCTCAAGTAACCATCCCAGAAAGGCCCCTCAGAGTCAGAGGTCTGCAGCTTCCCTTGAGACCCTAGTTTATGGCCATTAATCAGGAATGCACAGATATAGCTGTCCCCCTAGCACACAGATGTGAATTGAAGACAGGCCGAGAGGCAGACAAAGACACGAGCATCGAAATGCCCACTTTCCTAAAGTGACATTTCCACCACCGTAATGATGAATCCACTCACACTAGCAAGGAGGATTTGCCATTATGAACTCATCGATATCAAACACCAAACTGCTACTATTCTGCCCGTAGGAAATACTGCACATTAGCCTTTCCCTACATCCCCACCCCCATGCTTATCCAATGCGAGAAGCAAGACCGGTCGTACCGAATACACCACCCTGTGCCATTCACGGCCCTTGCATGTAACACACACACATGCCCTACCTCTCCTTAACACCACACCCTGTCAGCCCCGGCAGAACACAGATATAGAAAGCGACATGTAGAACCTTGGAACACAGCTTTTAAATGCCAACCCAAGTAACATTAACCTGTGTACAAAGGCCCCACCAGGGCAAACCCCTGGCTCAATCGATGAGCTACCTCCGAGGATGCACAACCAGTGCTGCAGGCCCATGGAGTAGCTTTTGAGATACATGCCCTGGGTTTATGTCTTACCATTTGACAAGGGAGGTCCAGCTAACTCAAATCAGCCAATCATGTATACACCAATCACCAGTATGTAAATGATGAGCACAGAGCTTTGGCGCATAATGGCAGTGTCAAACACGCTCAAAGTCCTAAGGCTAGCATCCAGACCAGCAGAAAACTGTGATAGGGGAGAAAAAAAAAGTAGAGTAAAAATATCCTAGAAAGGGCCATTTCCCACACTTTTTTAAATTCTGTTCAGGTTGCACCCCAACTGCACTGTTGAACACATTACCTACTTCCAGTAACGTTTTTCTAGTCGACCACTGCCTATCCACAGATTTCTCACCTTATGAATATCTACAGACACCAGACTGGATACAAATAAGTTCTCCAATCAATAAGTCCCTAGCACCACAATGTGGTACCATGCGACTGCTGCTGTTGCTCCAATCATCCTCAGATTCAACCATAATGGCTACAAACATGGCCCGCTGCTATCAGTTTTTGTTTTTCTACATCCAACTAAAGGAGGAAATCCTCTTTAGTTGTTACTGAATTTCTCCAAATGTTTTTTTGATAATGTCAGCAGGTGTAAGCGGTTAAACCTTGCTGAAACTGTCATAAGTAGATCTTATATGACATTAGCATGTGGTATATGGGGCCAAAGTACGACCTTTATCCCTGCCACTATTAGTAGTAGTTGTATCTTTATTCAATTTTGTAAAAAACATAAAAAGCTCATTAAATTGTACAGGCATAAACAGTAATGTCACCCGTTGTGAAAGTGATACTGATCGTGCTCATGTACATAAATTGTTCCTCATACAATTTGCTTAGGAATTTCCCTATCCCCTAAGAAAAGTACATACTTGCAGGGCAGCTTGCCAAAGTTTATGCCACAGCGGATGTCAACATTGTATCATTTACACTAAAAGAGATACTAGCAAAGTGTCGCGTGCAACAAAAGCCCATTACTAAAAACAATTTCATTACAAGATTAGGTTAAATCATCCAATAATTAAAACCTTATATAAGCTTCCTATCATTTAAAACTGTTAAAATCTATTAAAACTATTCCACAATGATAAACAAAATATAAAATCTGAGACATTTCAGTGCATCAATACTCATTTCAGTGGCTGTTGGATAATTTCAACATTCTGGTTCTTAGACTCCAAGCATGTAGCAAATATCTGGACACAGTAAAAATTAACCACTCAAAGCAGTCACTTTTTAAAATCGTAATAATATCTTTTAAGCAGTTTGCAGATAGGATTCGGCATATCAGAATTAACCAAGTTCTTCTAATCGGAGTGTATTTTGGGCAGAAAAACAAAAAAACGCCCATGCAGGAGGGGCAAATGGGCAAGCTGTTAGCACCCTTACATTTGCAGAAGTATTCACAGAAAGCAGTAGCTAAGCTTCAGATATAAAGAGTTTGCTAATGGAGGTTCTATGCGGGTCAGAAATGTCTCTAAAGGCATGTTGTTTTTAAAACCCAGAAACCTCCTTGCTAATTCCCCCGTAGATCCTTTGTTAAGACATATTTAGTTAACATAGAGAACATAGAGCCATTATCTCTTTTTAAGGAGGGGCAAGGTTTTTTTTTTTTGTATACTACTGGGATTAGTCCAAAGCTCGCTCATACCCAATTAATACAACCAGCTCTTTATAAATTAGAGCCACGGAATGCTCCCCCTAGTATCTAGTGTCAACACGCAAGTAATGATTCTCTCATGGGGAGTGCTGAATTATTTGACCAGATTCGAATCCAATATGCTAGGGGCATGAAAACAATTTCATGTGCTACATTTTTTAGGCCCAAATCCATGCGCATAGGAGTCAGGGGGCATTTCGAGTAAGTTTCAGGACTGATCTCAAAGGAATTTTAGTTTTTTTCAATAGCCCCTACACTATTCTGGCCCCATAGCTCCGCGTCATACAATGCAGCTCCAATGCCCCTAACTTGATATACCTGATTAACTGGAGCTACTGGTCTATAAATTGAAATGCTCCATTTTCTTTTATTAACTAAAGCAGAGCTTACATGTTGGAGTGAATGCTGACTTTTTACAATTTGTGGGGCCCATGATAATGAGTTCGCCAGTCTAACCCCCAGATAGTCTAATTGCTTCACCTGCTCTAGTTAAGTAAAGCTCAGCTTCATCATGTCCCTAAAAGACTTACGAGGGTTAAAGACCATGAATTTAGTTTTCATGGTATTGATTTCCAGCCTAAATTCCCACAGGCTGCCGCAAAACTAGATTTTGGAGCCTCATCGGGGTCCTGGAAATAAGCAGGATATCATCGGCAAAGAGCAATGATGCCACTACTTGACCAGCAAGCAAGGGGGGATTGCCTCTGCAATCTGTTTGTGATGCTCTCAGTCCATTAATGTACAGGGTAAACAAAGTAGGCGCAAGTACACATCCTTGATGCATGCCTATGATCGCCCTAATTCAATCAGTCAGCCCACCCTTCCACCCTCATCTAACTTGAGCGTTATTATCCCCATGAAGTATTATAATTATCTGCAGTAATTTACTCGAGACTCCGATCTTATTCAGGGTTGCCCATAGTTTCACTCCGGGGACTAGATCGAATGCGGCAAGCAGGTCCACAAACATTATATACATGTTCCCTTTTGATTGTCACATTTCCATAAAATCATTCAAAAATGGGATAGTTGGTCTATGGTACACGTATTTTCTCTAAACCCTGCCTGCAGGGGCGATAATCTATTCCCTTCTCTTATCCAATCTAAAAGTCTCTCTAGCAAATGCCTGCAAAATAATTTATGTTCAATATCAATCAGGCATCATGATAGGCCTGTAGTTTGCCGGGCTGCTTTTATCTCCTTTTTTTAATATAGGTACTACCTCAGTGTCTAGCCAAGAATAAGGTATGTCTGCTCCCTTTAGGATGGCACTGAAGCTATGATCGAGATTTCGGGTTCCGAGAGATAAAGGTCACTCGGAATTCTGTCTAGACCTGGTGCTTTACCTCATTGTAGTGTGGCAATTGCCCCTGGGTTTCTTCTATGGTGTAAATAATTCAATCTGTTGCCAGTTCTAGATCAGTGGAAAGAATAGCAGGCATCTCATTGGTCCCTGGTCTAAAGTCCATCGGCCCTGCATATTATTATTATTATTTACTATTTATTAAGCCAACGTATCATCCCCAGGGGATCTCTCGGCGCCGCAGAAACAATCATCGGCCAAGCACAGTCCGGTTAGAAGTTGAACAGCCAGGTTTTAAGAAGTTTTCTAAATTGAACTTGGTTACAAAAGTTGCGAATGAAAAGTGGCAACTTACAACAGTGGTGGGGTGCCAGAAAGGAAAAAGCGCAACCACCCAGTCTAATTTTATTAATGAGTTTGGGACACAGACGTAACTGGTTGCGAGATCTAAATTGCCGGGTGGGAAGATATGGCTGAAGTTTATTGTTTAGATAGTCTGGACCCCTTCTCTGCAATGTATTTAAAACCAGACATAAGAGCTTCAATAGAGCACTTTCCTTTAAGGGCAGCCAGTGGAGCTGGGGCAATAGAGGTTCAAATGGTTATCATGAAGGGAGGTTAAGGGCAAGGTGAGCTGCTGAGTTCTACACCACCTGCAGCCTTGAAAAGAGGCCTTCATTCATACCGACCATTAAGGCGTTTCCATAATCCAGACGGCTGACTATCAAAGCCTGAATCAAGGATTTTCTGGCAGAAAGAGGAATCCAAGGAAATACTTTAAGCATGCGCATAATGCCAAAACATGTGCCAGATATGCTTTTAACATGATCATCCATGGATAACCATCATCTAATAGGATGCCTCGATTTTTGGAGCATTTGGGGGTGTCCCAATTCTCGGGGCCACCAATCAGAAGACCATTCTGCGTGGGCTTTTCCAAACAAGAGAATCTCAGTCTTGTTTGTGTTGAGTTGATGGAAGTTCGCATTCATCCATGCTGCAATCTTCAATATGCAATTTTTAAATTTGGCCTTGGTTATCAAAGGATCAGTGTTCATAGTGATTATCAATTGCGTGTTAAAAAGGGTGGGACTAAGAATCGAACCCTGAGGTAGCCCTTTGACTAAGGTTTTAGACTTTGAGGTGAAAGAGTCCAGCTGAACTACATGTGTTGTCCCGGATAGGACATTTTCCAACCAGTTTAGTACATTTCCGCAGATACCACACTCCCTCAGTGTTTAATCTAAGATCTGATGGGAGATGGTATCAAACGCTGCTAATAGGTCAAGGAGCATCAACATGGCTGGAGTCCCCTTGTCTAGGGCTAGCTTGATATTATCAGTGACTTCGGTTAGAGCTGATTCCGTGCAATAAGAAACACGGAAACCCGACTGAGAGTGGTCTAATATTTTATTAGACTCTAGGTTGTGTGTCAGTTGGTTATTCACTACAGATTCTTAGATTTTAGAAAAAAGGGAAATAATGAAATGGGTCTGTAGTTCCGCATATCCATAGGATCGGCCGAAGGTTTTTTAAGGATAGGTCTAATTCGTGCTGTCTTCCATTTCGGTGGAAAGGTGGCAGTCTTTAGGCAGAGGTTACAGATGTCTGTGTTAGGGGCAATTAGGACCACGGCCAGGGAGGTAATGACATGTGGCGGGCCAGATCCAGAAGGGGAACCTGCTTTGACCTTATTTAGTCGGGCCTGCACTTGGTCAGAAGTAACAGAATTGAAAAGTTCTAGTGTTGGACAGTTGTGCTCTAACTCAACTGAAGTGGTATCAGAGGGTATCTTTGTGTCCTTGTTCTGAAATGATTTCTAAATCATATTAATCTTCAGTTCAAAATGATCTGCAAGATTATCACAGAACTTTTGGGAAGAGGGAGTGGACAAACTGTCCACAAAAGGGTAGTGAATTCTTTAAGAATTTTAAACAGTTCTTTAGAGGAGTTGCTTGCAGCCTTAATTTTATTTCCTAGATGGGCTCTTCTAGCAGTGTTACAATTTTTTAGATATGCTCTGAATGCGATTTTAAATGTAAGTTTATCCTCTTCCAATTTAGATTTCCTCCATTTTCGTTGCCACTTTCTGCAAGACGATTTTACCATTTTCAGGGTTTCAGTATAGCAAGGAACTGCATGGATTTTAGTCTGGGTCTTATATAATTTCATGGGAGCAATGATGTCAAATGCATTAGAAAGTGGGTCCTCCAATGAGGTTAGTGCAGGCTCGCAATACGCGAAATCTTTAATGCCTGGTGGTTTGAATACGGGGATGAAAGTGGAGGGCGCTACTTTCCACCAAGGATGTGATAGTTTCCGAGCAATTGGAAGTGTTTTGCTATGTTTAGGGATGTTAAGAGCAAACTTGAAGGCTAGATGGTCCATTCATGTCAGGGCCATGGAGGGGATCAACTGATATGTGCAAGGTGGTGGTAAAAATGCCATCAAGTGTATGTCCTGCTATATGTGTAGGACTGAATACTTTTTGGTAGAGACCAAGAGATTCCATAGCAGCCAACAAGTGGTTGCATTCTGGATCTGACTGGGTATCAAAATGATAGATAAAGTCTCCTAATATTAAAATAAAAAAAATCTGCTTGTAGGACATGGGGGGGCTAGCCATTCCATAAGCAGTGAGTTGAAATCTTTTTTGTCGCCCGGTGGGCGACAGACTAGCACTCCTGTCCAGCTTATCTTGGGGGCTGTCTCAAATCTGAATATCATCATCTCTAATCTGGGAGTAGAGACTGAATCCAAAAGTTAGATTTTTAGAGGAGTGTGACGAGCAATGGCTATTCCTCCTCCTTTTCTTGCCATCTGTCAAGACTTATAACTCTGTAGGCTTCCGGTAATGCAATCGCAAGAGAAGGGGAGGCAACATACGCAACCAGGTTTCTGTAATAAAGCAGATGCCAGGTTTACTTGTCTCTAGGAGATCCCAGAGCTCGAACGAATGCTTCGGGATGGAGTGACTACGAAATTAGAGGCCCTGAAAGTCCTGAAATAGCTGTGCATTCTCAAGTATCTGGTTTAATAGAAGGTTCTTACATTTGGCCCGTGGCGATTTAGGCATGGGATAGCAATGTGAGGGCCCTGGAATCACATGCATGCTTGTTGAAGGGGTAGTAGCAGGGTGCGACTTGCAACTCCTAACCTGGGTCCCTCCCCACAACCTAAAGGTAGCTTCTCCTTGCATGTGGTTCTTGCGGGGAGACTTCCTATCTCTAGGAGCTCAGCCCTAGAGTAAATTAGGGATGGCATGCCTTACCGACAGACTAAAAGACGTAGCCTTCCTGGCGGTGTTCAGGCACAGATAAGTGCAGACAGGCTTGCCTTTGGCGCGTTGGCTGCGCACGTCCACTGCACAGACAATGTACAAGTTATAATGTACAAATTACGCTTATAATTTATAGATGAGGCTCAGTTTAACTAACACCCAGTGTGTGGCTATAATCGTCTGATCCCTGCAAGTTCGAATCAGGGCCTGGTTTAAATAGCTATACCACAGTCCAGAAAAACGAGTGGTGGGGAACGACTAGAACATCAACCGCTCAAGATTGCAGCCGCCAACGTCCCAGCCAGCCTCCATGAGCTCGACTTTTTCCACTCAATCAGCACAAGGAAGGGCCGTGGTGTACCGGAGAGCGGCCTGAGACAAATGAAAAAATGGCAATAGAAAGGTAAAAGAATAGCTAACAATATTAAAATATTTAAAAACGGTTCACTGTGCAAACTAGCAAAATGTACAAATTACGCTTATGATTTATATATTAGGCTCAGTTCAACTAACACCCAGAGTGTGGCTATAATCGCCTGATCCCTGCTAAACATGCAACAAACTGAAATGGTTAACCCAAGTCTGTGGCTGTATGTGAAAGTCTTCCTCTGCTGTTAGAACGTTGTAGATCCTTTGGATATCAAATGCAAAACCAGTTTACTATTTTTAGCTTGCGCTACAACTAGTAGGTCTCTCCAAAATCCTTCATGCTACTTCCTTTTTACCTCAATTCAGACATTTTTTTAAAATTTCCTTTTTGTGGCTACCATACTCCTCAAACCAATTTTAATAGCCCCCATCAATTCTACTCTTGCAACACTCATCATACCACTCAATCTTGTTATTACCATTTACCTTGCCCCTTCTCATACAAAAAAACCTTTTTAATCTGGCCCAATTAACTCATAAATATATCTAACTTGGGTTGCACTTCCGATCCACAAGTAGTCAAATCAACCAGTGAATGAGCTACAATATTCTGATCACGCTGAGCACACTGACCAGAGTCCTCAAGTAGTGGAGGACTAAAATGTGGGCCTGGATTGTTTCAGAGTTATCCAGATCTCTCGGGTGGAAGCCATGCTTAGTACGGCGAAATCTGGCTCCCCCTAGATGTTTTGCCAGCATACAAATATGCCCTGCTTGCCCCTCTTCTAGCCACCCCTATCAATGAAATTCTGAATACCTCTTTGCGCGAAGGTATTTTACCACTGGACTGGAAATCCGCTCAAGTGATTCCTTTTAAGAAAAAAAATCAGCTGCCTGCTGACACACACTCAAATTACCGTCCCATTTCGCTCCTCCCGCTGAGGAGTAAAATGGTGGAGAGCTATGTCAACACTCAGCTAATGGACTACCTTGATAACCACACTGTTTTGGATCCTTCAAAATCTGGGTTTAGACCTAACCATTCCACAGAGACAACCCTTATTGGGGTTATGGATCATATCAAAATGGCCTTGGATAGTAATAAAGCAGTGATACTGGTCTTATTGGATCTGACAGCAGCCTTCGACACGGTCTCTCATCAGAAATTGATTTTTCAACTGAGCGAGGCCGGGCTGCAGGGTCAGGCACTCAACTGGCTCATCAGTTTCCTTGACCAGCGCACTCAGACCATCAACTTGGGTCCTTTTCGTTCCCAAAACCTGAAACTTACTAAGGGGGTGCCCCAGGGCTCTTGTTTGAGACCGACTTTGTTTAATATCTATGCGGCCCTCCTTGCCAAGTTTATCAGGGAGCACGGTTTTACTCTCTTACGCTACCCAGCTGCTTCTGACCTTTGATAAGGACTCTGAGGATATTGAGCAGCGTTTTGCTAAGGGTATGTTAGCTATATCAGAATGGATGACGGACCATTGTCTTCAGTTAAATGAGTCTGAGACGGAAATCCTGTGGTTTGGCACAGCTCAGGCTGTCTGGTCCCCTAGGTGGTGGCCTGCTACATTAGGTCCGGCCCCCTCTCCAACCTCAGTGGCAAAAAACTTGGGGGTTTGCGTAGATGTCCTGATACCCATAAAAGACCAAGCTAGGACTACGACGGGGACCCGTTACTATACCATACGCCTCCTGCGAAGAGTGTTTCGCTGGCTGCCACTCTGTGCGAAGAACCTTGATTCAGGCATTGGTTATTGACCGCTTGGACTGCTGCAATGCTCTGCTGGCAGCTGCTAATGAGTCCCTTCTCAGCAGACTGCAGATTGTTCAAAATGTGGCCGCCCGCTGGCCCTAAAAAAAACACCTTGTACCTCGGTAGGATCTTTACTAAAAGAGCTTCACTGGCTCCCTATCCGCCAGAGAATTAATTTCAAGCTCGGTTGTCTCACCCATAAAGCTCTCTATGGCACGAGCCCCAGCAACCTGGCAGGTAAATTCAAAGTCTACTGTCCGAATCGTCCTCTTAGATCGGAAGGGAAAAGGCTGTTAGTGGTTCTCCGGTTTAAGAAGCTTAGAACAAGTGGCAAAACTGTTGTGCATCTGGCCTCGAAATTTTGGAACACCTTACCTGTGGACCTGCGTAAATGCTCCAATCTTTTACGCTTTAGGAAACTCATTATTCAGAGTTTAATTTCTATCTGCACATGTTCGTCTGACTTTCCCATTAAGATAGCGCGGAGATAACCCTCCGGGGTGATTCCTGCGCTTTATTAATCCTATACATACATATACATACATACATAGATTTGTGCCAGAGTATCAGTGCTCCTTTTGATCCTGGGCCACTTAGCACCCCTTCTGTCATTGCTAAGAATGGTTGGATTTAGCAATCTCTCTTCAGAGAGAGGCTTGGGGGAAATCAACACATCAGATAGTTCTAGTGTTAAGGCGTTATGATTGCTATTTGATCTCTTAGTAACCCACATGTCCAATAGCTTACACTAGAGGAGTACATCAAGCAGGATATAATCAATCCTTGTTTTACAGTTAGCTCATATAACTTGGATCTTGGTCAGAGATAGAGCGTCAGTTACTTGCCCGCAACCCATATTTACAAGTGAGAGAAGCAACTTGAAATGCTGCCCTCACCTTCTTAACAGACCTCGCTTGTTTCAGGGGCGGGATGCCCCATTCAGCATCCTCTTCATCTGTGACATTCATTGTTGCCTTGAGGGGTTCGAAGGAAACATTCAGATCCCTTGTAAGAACTATGTTGTGCAAGGCCCCTTCTCTTACCAGGAAATCATCAAGGACCAGCCAGCACAGTAGGGAAACCCTGATGCTGGGAGAGAAATCTATTATAGATGTTAACCAAAAGCACTGCTCTATTGCTAGTAGCACCTTTGATGTTCAGGGCTAATAGATTCCTAGAATTTATATCATACTTATTGATGTTATCACATACATTTGTTTTAGTCCAAATAAGTCCCCCAGCAGGGCGGCCCTTGGTTGACGGTACTGCTTCAACACTATAATTGGAAAAACTCGCTCTATACATTTTATCAGAGGCCCATGTCTCCTGGAAGAGACATATATCATAACTGTCGCCAAACTTCCCACACTGCTTGGATATAACCGTGGACTTAAGGCCTGCTAAGTTCCAAGACAGTAGCCTCAGTTTCTAAGCAGGCTCGGAGAGTACAGGGGATTGACTTGCCTAGTCACTGATCAAATTAGTCATGGTGAGTGGCACAGAGTCCGTCGGCACAAGGGATTGCACTCCCACGTCATCACTCACACAGAAACCCATAGGTTGTTCTAAATCAGTAAGTGTACGAAAGTAAGGTCCATCCTCCATCAAACTGGTCGGGGCACAGCACGATGGCAAACCCTGCAAATGTGATCTGCCACAATCTCGGTCTGCCCCCTGTGTGTTTTATTGTGGGTATTACCCAATTGACAAACTGTTTGACTCCCACTCTTTGGACCAAATACCAGCATTTTACTCGGTGGAGTGTTTAAACTGGATCATAGATCCATTCGGTGGTAAGGTATAGAGGTCCAAGTTGACCAGACCATCCACTATATCCCTACTAACCAATTCCAGTATAATGTAATCATGTTCCTTACTTATGGAGCAGCGGTTTGCAGTTATTATATCTGATCTTATAAATTGAGCGATCCATGGGCTGCTGGTTCCGAGCCCCTCGCCCAACTGTACTATACTAGGATACTGAGTATTATTGCCCAATGCAGTTCCTTAGCTTGTGCCACTAGAATACATCCATGCCTTTTAAGACCAAAAGGGAGAGGGTTGCTAAAGTATTCCAGGCTTAGGCAAGTAGGGAGACCCCTTCAATGAGTCATTCTTTCCTCCCTCTAGCAAGATCAATAGCAGCCCCTCACAGGGACACCCTCCCTTGAAAGTATAAATAGAAACATAGAGTTGTTAAGTGTTCTCACACCCCTAATGAAAAAGAAGTACACTCCTGTAAAACTCTAAACTTCAGATTTAGTCCCACAAACATTACAGCATGCTTTAGAACCACCAAAAGACAATATTCTTCCTCAGCAAAGCGCCACTATGATTCTGCAAACGTGCTTGTATTGATGAGCTTCTCCGTGTCCCTGGCTAGATTCTGTGCAGTTTTGTTATCCCCGACATGTAATTATTCATGAAATGTTATGCCTATTGCACAATACTCTTAACTACGTGTCACACTGCAATGTTCTATTCAACTTGTAGCACACACAATAAAAAAACCGAATACAAAATGTACCTGTGCCAAACGTCGCATCGCCATTGAGCAAGTGATCAGGATCTACCTGCATCCCATCAAGACAAACTGACAGGTCCCCTATTACTTCTGCTGGCTCCTTGTCACCAACTAGCTGTAGGGACACCACCACCTCTTCCACTGAAATTATAAAAGACACATGCATTTCATATGACCGGTGAAAACATGTATATTCAACTAATATAGCAGTTCATGATGCAAGACCTTCCATGGCAACCTGTACAAAACATTTTTTAAATGTAACATCCTAAATCAGGATTTCTGCAGTCTGTTGAAGGAAAAACCCATTGAATGGCAATAATGCTCTTATACATAACAAAGGGTATCAACAAAAGTTAACAATAGCTTTTATGTTGGCAATGAGAAGTTATTTTATCATCCACTAGGTTGAGAAATGATGAGCATGTTCAGTGGGTTTTAGGGTGGAGGGGAAAGCAAAGTAAGATGTATAGGACTTGTAGCAATGTCCTTCTTCTTAAGGGGGATTTTGTATCCAGTGTCCTCTGAACTAACCTTCCTTTTGGAAGGAGTTTTGGCTAATATGTGTCCAGTGTCTGGATTGATGTAAAGCATGTTCTGCTTTGGATCCAATCTGTCGTTCATAATGTCTAAGATTGTTTCCTGTGGATCTGAAATATCTTCTTTCGATTTAGGCCTTGTCCTTGAAAGCGGAAGGTTTCGACTCCGAAGTGGCTTTTTGTTTTGAAGCGGAAGGTTTCAGCTCTGAAGCAGACTTTTGTTTTGGGACGTAGGATTTAGGCTCTGAACCAGATTTGTCCTTCGGAGCGGAATGTTTTGGGTCCAAAGACTATTTTCCTTGGCTCAGTCCTGAGCCGGAAGGGTTGACTACTTGTTTCAGTGGCAGGCCCGAGGGTGGGGGGGTCAGAAACGTCATCTTGGTGCCGACCAAGGCCTGAAGGCAGAGGTGGTGCTGAAGCCTTATGGTTAGTGGAACATAGCTTATGGGGTACGGGGTTTTTGGTACTCACAACACCCTGTCCCGCTGGAATATATTCTGACTCCAACTCTATCTCGAGGCCGGAATCGGATTCTTTGACCGAGAAGGCCTCCTCATCTTCTGCAGCTGCCGCTTCTTCTTGTTCGGATTCTTCTACGAAGAGCTCCGAAGTCTGTTGAGTGTTTTGGTGCTGCATTTCTTCTCTTCGAGCCCGACAATCTAGAAGAGTCTTTTTCGATCTGAACCAGCGACAGGCGTCACAGTCTTCTTCTTTGTGCTCCGGTGATAAGCACAAGTTACAGACCTGGAGTAGATTGGAGGGTTCTTCGAGCGGCACCGAGGAGAGAATTGAAACGGAGTCAGTTCCATCGGCAGAGGAGTGGGGCGACACGGCTAGGCCCGAAGGCCGCCCACTATGTTTTCGACCGAAGGTCAGACTTTCAGATCGAATGGATACGCGGAAAGAGGGAAACACGTACAATATTACCATCGAGGTTAGAGTGGATTGCACACTGAGGGAAACCCGAAGGACGGATTGAAACCGGAACGCAGCAATACACGTACGAACCCGATGGCGGAAAGAAAACAATCTAACAATGGAGTCGATGCCCATGCGCACTATCACCGAAATGAGGGGTCACCTTACCTCGTAACTAGGAAAGACTACTTCGGAAAAAAAACAACTTGCAAACATCCGGACCCAACACTAGGTGGCAGGAGTATGCAAAGCATGTGTATCTACAGTACACATGCCTCGAACATAAAGCTCTCACCTCTATGCCCATCTATTAGCACTGTCTAATTCCTTAAACCATACAGAGACCTAAAATATATGCTTTATGTAAATTTAAGTACAGAACAGTTAAACTGTTTGACTACTACTGGCTAAGTATACCAGCGGTCTAATTCGTGTAACCAGCAGACTATTTCAAAAGACAAGTCAAAGGGACCTGTAGAGCTGTTCAAAGCTACTAGCATACGGAAAACCATAAAAATGTGCATCTGTCCGGGAGGAGGGCTCCTTCTTTCACACCGTGTGGCTTTGTGGGTCTTTGTCTCGGTTTTGGAGAGGGGTACTGCCTTGTCTATCCGAGGTATTGGGTTGGAATCTCCCCGCGGACCCCAAGCTGACACTCCTGCACATTATGGAGGACATTGGTGGCAACATATACAAGTGGCACTTATTGATGCTGGATCTCACACTGGCCAAGAGGGATATCGCGCGGGCATGGAAAGCGCCGACTGCCCCCTCGCTGAACGTGTGGAGGAGGGGCTTGGACTTTAATATGGGCCTGGAGCTCCCTATTTTTGCAGCTAGGGTGTGCCCCCGTAAACACTACAAGATATGGAAGAGGTGGGCAGACTATAGGGGTCTCCCCCTGGAGCCAGTTCCAGAGGAGCGGGAGGAGGGGCTCATCTAGCTTCCCCCGGAGGGGGGGGTACACGCAGGGACTGGGGATGGATCTGTCTGACTTATGCTCATGCACGCTGTCGTTGGTTGAATACAGTATGGTGCGGTCGGGGGGGAGGGGGAAGAGTTTGGGGGTTGGTTTTCATCTGAAATGCATTCCAAGTATCCTATTATGATAAAACTGTCAATGTCATGATTAGTGTGCTGCTTGGGCCGATACCTCTGGGCTACAGGGGCCGGCAATATATGTGTTTGTTGACGAATAAAAACAATTTTCAAATAAAAAAAAAAATGTGCATCTGTCTCTCACACTTCATCATCCAACACACTGCTATACGCTGCATACCAAAACAGGAAAACCACACTTCCGTCGTCATCAGGCATGACATGGAAACTCTTCCCACACCGGACCAAAACAAAGACAACATCCTACCAACCACACTCCCTGCACAGTACAGCATGCTACCCATGTAGGCATGCGTTTCAGCACCTCACCTAGGGGTAGTAAATGCCATATAAAGGCTGCAGTACAATACAATACATAGGCCCACCAACACATTTCGCAAGCTGTAGTGGCTTTGTGAATTTGACAATTAGATTCGGGCTCGTAAGGTCAAAAGTAAATCTTGCTGTGTAAGAGCAACTTGAGCTTGTCTGGGTCCTGTAGCGAAGTTTGCATGCCTACATATCAAAAAGCATCAATATGTTTCCAGAGCAGCAGTGTACTTCTGTGGTCTCTGGTAATAACGGGCCAAGAAGAATAATTTACTTACCTTTGGCAACGCTCTTTCTGGTGGACATTCTATCCTACATCAGATTCCTTACCTTCGAATACTTCCCAGCTGCCATTCTTGATTTGGAAACCTTTCTTCAGCAATGCCCAACTCCGTACCAGCTCGGAAGTGAGAGAGAGGAGCCACATGTAAGGGCCACCCTGGAGAGCTGACGTCAGTTTATTTTACCCTTTTCATGCTCTCAGACACAGATCTTGAAAAATTGTTGGTAATAGTGTGCTGATTTCTAATTTTGGGACCTTTTTAGATGTTAAAAAGAGGCCACTCCAAAGAACGGGGAGGTATGAGGGTAGGGAAGCATCTACAGTGAGACTATCTAACCACAAGAAAGGGAGTTACCCAAGGAAAGTAATTTGTTTTCCTGCTAAATTCTTCAAACTGCAAACTCCTCTCCTTAGAAAAAATACCAAGGCAGTATCTAAGATGGAGGCTTACAGAGTGGACTCGGTTCAAGAAGTGTTGTAGGACTGAGAGGACGAAATAGCTTTTCCGCCAGACCTGGCTGTTAAGGAAGTAGTGCTTTATGAATGTCTGTACTGATGCCCATGTCGCAGCCCGGCAAATGTCAAGTACAGGCCCTCCCCACGACAACGCAGTGGTAGCTGCTTTAACCCTGGGGGAATGGGCTTGTAGAACTTTCAGGAGGCGGCTTCTTGACCAGTGCAAAGCAGATCTTAATGCAGAGGACTAGCCATCTCAATAAGGTCATCTTTTGCATTGCCTCTCCTTTTGTCACACCTGAGAATCCCGTAAAAAGGCAATCGTCGACAAGTTGTTCTCTGGTATGATCAATATAAAAGCTTAAACCCGTCTAGGGTCTAACTCTTGAAGCCTCATCTCCTCTTTCGAGGGAAAAAGTGGTAAAGAAAACTGTCAGAGTGATGGATTGCCCAATATGGAAAGGAATCAAGACTTTAGGCAAAAAGGCTGTCTGATTCCTCAGCACCAGTTTGTCCAAGATAAAGGTGGTGCAGGGAGGTTGCTTCAACACTATCTAAAGCTCACTCGCACTGCAAACTACAGTAATCACAATGAAAGACAGCCCTTAAAGCCAGGAGATTTGAAAGGTGCACACATGAGAAACGTCAAGACCAAATTAAGGTCCCTCACTAGGACCCAATTTTTCCTAGCACACAAAATAGAAGGACTTTGACCCAGTGTCCAGTGTATCAATATTTCTGTGGATACAATATCATCCAGCAGCTTCCTCATTTTAGGAATATCTTCCAAGAAGCAGACTGGATCTAGAAGCTTTTTTCTCCCTCTCCCAGCAATAGCACCCACAAGGTGACCCATGCCGATCGCACACTATGTGACACCACTGGTGTATATATACAGCACCAACTGGCATGTTTGTGTTTATCATTTTATTTTCCATGCCCGAACAAAGCATGCAGAAAGGAACCAAGACCATCAAATACAGTGCCAATTATAAGTTATGTTGATCCTTACCTTGAGATTTTATGAATCAAAAGATTAACTCACTAGGGAGGTCGGAAGGTGGTGAGGAAGTTGCGGAAAAGTATCTACCAGAAATATTACCAAAATTAAGCAACCTTTTCTTCTGATGAATACATCTACACACATTTTCCTCTTCTTAGGAGTCCATCCCAAACCAATATTCTCCCAGAAGTGGAATTAAGTAGAGCTGATTAACGAAGAAAATCATGCAACATAGTTCTGAATTTTTTTTTATTACTGCATACTTGAGGTGTAAAGCAGTAAAGAAAGCATGGAAGAATGAACATGTAACTGACTGGCAGATGTGAACTAATGGCAGCCCATCACAGGAGAGAGCCATGGAAGTAGTCTTAGCATTTGTGGACTGCTCACAAATACCAGACAGATCTTTCTTGGACCAAGCTTAGCATAACTTAATACAAATGATAATATAATGTGAATAGTAAGTCTGGTCACAGCTTTGCCCCTATTGGCTGCAGTGAAATTCATTAAGAGGGGATTATACACTATGTCCTATTGAGTGTAGCTGATGTAGCAGGATACCGTACATCTGCTGTTCAGCCTACCTATGCAACTGCTTCTCCCTCCTTGGTCGGATAAGGAGACGGAAGGAGGAAGGAAGAAAGACAGAAGGATAACAGACTGGCCTATGCAAAAAGCAGTTACTACTTTAAAAAGAAATGATGTACAGGTGAGGGAAAACAGTTTATCCAGGGAGATTACTGTGAACAGTTGTCAAACGGGGTGGGTGGGTCTGTAGATCACTGGGGACTCCAGGGAACGAAGTAATTGCCACCAAAAAGACAGTTTTCATAGTGAGAAGGCAAACCATGCAACTGTGCATCGGCTTGAATGGGAAAAGTCAACAAAACTGAAATCCCAATGAGGAACAATGAACAAAGCATGAGAAATAAATCAAATATGCCTTAAACTCACCACTACTGGCAATATAAACAACAGTGTCTGTCAGGAAGACTGGAAGTTGGACAAGGTATCCGAATTATCTTTTAAAATAGCCCTGCTAAGCAAGAGGCAGCATGAAACACATTGGAAAGGCTTAAAGAAATGTATTTGACCATCCAACTTCGAATGAATAAACCTAAGTATCCACATAAATGGATTTTGTAGTGCATTTCCTGGCAGCCAAGATGATTTTTGCAACTTCAGATGGTGTGCTAAAGGGGTCTAGCTGGAACTTCTTAATTTCCACAGAGTTTGAGGCTGGGGTGCCAGACAAAACCATTCTGCTCATAGAGCAGGTTCACCCTGTGTGAGACGGAGGGAGCTAAAGTTAGACTGCCTGCAGATTGCCATTACAAACCATCCTCACCTAGTCTGGGGCAATCTGGACTAATTATGCTTGATCTTCCCACACCGTCTGCAGGACTCACAAGGGAAGTGTAATCAATAGAAATGCATTAGCAGGCCCCCTGACCAATTGAACCTGAGGACATTTCCCAAGAAATCATTCAAAGAGAATGGATGAAGTGTATGGCACAAAACTGGGGACACTGCTTGGTCAGGGCAATAGCTGTAACATCCACACAGACCCATCCCCATTATGAGAAGGCCGTGTACATCACTTCAGTGTGAGGTTCCTTCCCATAGGTGGTGACGATACGATGCAGAGCATTTACTTTCCTGTTTCAGTAGTCTGCAAGGTGTGCCATCAATCCAAAAAATGCCCTGTTTCTGAGCAATTTAATCAACTACCATCACAGGGTCTATGACCCTACGCTGCCAGTGGACTCAGCTGACCTAAAACTCTGCTAAGGTACAGGAGTGTCGCCCCCTTGTTTTGTAGCAGTGAAACACAGAGAAAAAAAATTACAATAACTCACGTTAATATTTTATTTTCTCCTACTTCTGCCCACAGCTTTGCATGAGGGGGTGGGGGCACGAGAGGAGTGGTGGCACCCTCCTAAAGGGCGCAATGAATGCTTGGGGCAACAAAAACAAAGGGTGTCTGGTTATGGAGGTTAAAAATAACCTATGCCAGATGGGCGTAAAATATGGGACACTTTTTTCAGTGAAGCTCAGAGAGATCACAGACACTGGAGGCAAATTCTTCATAGACCTGCATAAGGTATGGTACATGATCAAAACAATCACAGTGCAATAAAACAACTACTGTCCAACCACAGGTCCATGCACCTAAACTAACTCGCTTCTGGAGCGGGCCCCATCGCAGGGGCTTCCCTACCAAAGATCAATCTGAACGGGACAGATTGCGTGCAGTGGCAGCAGCTGCGAAACTAAACAACTCAAGAGTCCAAACAGCTTTCAAACGTATGTGAAGAAGTGATGCACGGTAGGACTATAGACCCTAAATTAGATTCTACGCTATAATCCGGCTTCAGACCTGGCCTACCCAAAGATGCACAACCACCAGCAGGTCCATTGGTTTCCATGGTGATTTAACGGGGGCAGAAGTGTTGCAATCTCTAGCATAGCTGGCATTGTATAACTTTCGTGGTATGGGGGCGGGAAGAGGAAACACCTGCCTACCAGTAGTGCCTTAGACAGATGGTATGTTGCACTATCAGACTACTTACTCCATTAGCAGGCACCACCCCCTCCTAAGTTGTTTGTGTGGTTTTGCGCAAATTATTAATATTGTTCTATTCGGTTTGAATAGGGGGATGTTGCCCTTCTATTTTAGGGTAGGACAGGAACATTTTCAGGATTTTGGGGGTCCGGGGTCAATTGTATTTTGGGGTCCCCTGTTCGGAACAGTTTTGAATTTATGAACCAGTTTCAGCCCTTTCATGCCCTCTTTGGCCAGGCCACTGACATGGCACAGGCAACAACGTGCAAATTCTAAAGTTGTTACATTTAATATTCATGGATAGTGATGTGTGCTTTCAACATTGCAACAGCAGCAGTTCGCTAATATTATTGCAACTAATCTGTGACACCCTCCCATTTCTCATATATGAGGCCCTGTTTTGATCTAAAAGAAACTTTATTTATGGATGTTGCACGAAATAAACATTTCTGCAAAATGTCTGTAAAAGACTTCACACACCTGTGAGAAAGTGGCTCTGTATATACTGTTCCTTAATAGGAACAGGGTGTACAGAATCCACAGTCCCCCAGGGTTTGACAGAGGTTAAAGTTAGATATAACCTTACTCTCTAAAGTGGTAGCTTGGTCGAGCAGTAAGGCAGTATCAGTGGACAGTGTAAAGCATTTGTTGTACACACTCAGTCAGCAAATGGTCTCACACACTCAATAACTGAACTCTAGGCCAATGGTTTATATATAAAAAATATATGCTTGTTTTATTTTAGAACCAACACTTGGATTTAAAATATACTTTCTCAGCAGGAGATGTTTCATATAAATACTTTTGCAATATGCAATAGACTTTGGTAAACGGTTACAAGTGGTTGCAGTAGGAAACTCTATTTTTAAACACAACAATACATTGAGCTCAATGGTAAATTCAAGTTATTTACAACAGATTACTTTTTAGATTACTTTTGGAATTCCAGGACTGGATCCTAGATTCAGTCCTGGGTCAGTTCTCAGAATCAAGTGATGAAAGTCGACTTAATTACTGTAATGATTTTTAACTAATATTTAGCTATTTTAAAAGTTGACACTTCGAAAATATTTCAGAGAAAACAGTCAATGATTCCCTATGGAAGAAAATTCAGGTTACAGGTACAGTATGTTCTCGTTACTTTTGTAATCCAGTAC
The DNA here is from genome assembly GCF_964204655.1 of Triturus cristatus. NCBI lineage: Eukaryota > Metazoa > Chordata > Amphibia > Caudata > Salamandridae > Triturus > Triturus cristatus. The sequence continues at coordinate 1,374,665,312 of NC_140590.1, read as the reverse complement.
TGGGTGCCTAGACTCAGTACTGGGACCTTTATCCAAAACAGGTAAGTAATTACGTTTTCAGATATTATACGATTTTTGAAGAATATTTAAAGATTGCAGAAATCGACACTTAGAACAAATTTCACAGAAAAACAGTCAATGGTTTCCTATGGAAGAAAAATGAGTTAAGGGTAAGTACAGTTGTAAGTATTTTTCAGACTCAGTGCTGGGCACCAAGATCCAGCACTGGGAGCTCACCTAAGAGCAGGTGAGTAAATTCGTTTTTGTCACTCGGCTGATTTTTGGTGAATATTTTAAGATTTGAAAAGTCCACACTTAGAAGAAATTTCAGGAAAAAGCCAGTCAATGTTACCCTATGAGGAAAATAGAGTTTGCGGTTTAAGGGTAAGTGCTCAACTGGCAGAGTTGAGGTTCTGGGCACAGACTCAGGGGTCTCCCAGGGTCAGGTAGGTACAGTTGGTTCACCCTCAGCGGCTCTAGGGCGGCCGGGTGCAGAGAGTTAGGCCCAATGTTAACCTATGAGGGATAGGGGGCCTTGGTTGGTGGCTGCTGACTGGCAAGCCACGCGGCTGTGGGAGCTGGGCTCCTAGTCACTTACTCAGGGCAAGTGGGGAAGTAGGTAGGTGTAGAGTTTTCACTGCCAGGGCCACTCGGGCGGCTGGGTGCAGAGGGCTTTTGAGCCTTCGGGCGCTCAATGGATTTCAATGGGAAATCTCCGGTTTAGAAAAAGACTGCAGGCTCGGGGACGAGAGGTAAGTTGGGTAGTTGGAGGATAGGTAGGTACCCCGGGATTGGGCACAGGGGGCCGTGGGGCGCCGCGTGCAGGGGTGCTTTTTGGTGTCGGGAAATCTTACCCTCTGTTGATCGCGGTTGGGGGTCACCTTGTTCTGAGGCTGCAGGCTTCTTCAGGAGTGTCGAGGGAGGTCCTTGGGTGCCGGACTCGGGGTCACAGTCGCCGTGGGGTCGTCCTCAGGGTCTTTATTCACTCCGGCACTGGCCAGGCTCGGCTGGTGCAGAGTGTGCTGGGTTCGCGGTTCCGGCTGCTGCCAGGGGTTAGAGATAGGTTTTGAGTAGAGCCTCTACTCATGGGAGTCCCAGGGGCTTAGAGCCAAAAGCTAGCCAGGTCCTCCGGGGTGGTGAGGTTGCTAGCCACAAGAGATGCCGGGTTGGAGCAGGGGCAGGTTCGAGGGTCGACAGGCCAGTAGGGCTGGAGCCAAAGCAGTTGGTGTCTTCCTCTTTTCAGCAGCTGCAGGGCAGGTCTTCTTTCTTCTTGCTCTTCGTAGTTTTGAATCTGGAATCTGGGGAAGGAAGGTTCAGGGAGCCCCTAAATACTAGATTTAGGGGCGTTATAGGTAGGTGAAAGGCAGGGACCAATGGGTCCCTGTCCTGGGGTGGGTACACCCCCTATCCTGCCTCTCTCCTGTGGGAGGGGGGCAGTAGCCTAGTCCTGATAGGGTAGGGCTCCCCATCTTCAAGATGGCGAGAGCCCGGAGATGTGCTTCACCTCGCCTCCCCCACCTGAGGGGTGGGGTTGGCAGGCTGGCACATCCCCTGTCCTTATTTGGGGTTTCTGGCCAAAGCTTCCCGCCAGAGTGGGGGGTTGCAGGGGCCTGGGGAAGCTCACAGAGGCGGCATGCCTTTGAAGCTTCCCCCTGCCCATCCTGGGGGAGGAGATTTAGCACCTCGCCCAGGATGTGCATTGTTGCTGGCCCAGGAGAGCAGGGGCTCTCCTACCCAGGGGTCCAGCTACATGTCTGCTGGGTGGCAGCCTAGGCAGCCTCAGAGCAGACGTGGATTGGAGGTTAGGTGTAAGGGGGCACCTCTGAGATGCCCTCTGGGGTGCTGTGTACATTAAATCCCTCACTGGCATCAGTGTGGGTTTAATGTGCTGAGAAGTTTGATACCAAACTTCTCAGTCTTTAGTGTTGCCATTATGGTGCTGTGGAGCTCGTGTTTAACGAGCTCTCAGCACCATGTACTCTTAAATGGCAGCACTGCACTTATTGTGCCCAGGAATGGGCCTGGGCACTGTAGGGGCACAGGGCTCCTGCTCCTGTGCCCACACCATTGGCATAAGGCACCCAGCTAGAGGGGTGACTGATGTATGCCATGGCAGTGTAGGTTATGGGCATGGCACACAGGGATGTGTGCCATGTCGACTTTGTTTTTGTCTTGCACCCAAACACTCAGCCTGCAAAGGCAGTGTGTGTGTGTGTGTGTGTGTAAGGGTACAGGGCCTCTAAGGGTGGCACAAGGAGTGCTGCAGCTCTTAGAGGCCTTCCCTGGTCACACGGCCCTGGGTACCTAGGGAACCATTTACCAGGGGCTGACATGTGGCCAGGGTTTGCCAATTTGGGTTTGGTTTGTTCTTAGGGAAGGAACATAGTCCCTGGGCACCCGATTGGCAGGAGTCCAGGGTACACTCAGTCAAAGTACATTCAGCAATTCAGCAAAAAGTGGGGGCATACCATGCAAGAAGGAAGGCACTTTCTCACAACACCACTCACATGAAAAATCAATTAAAGAGAAACAGTATTTTAAAAAATAAGTTGAGGAACTATTCAAGGTCATCAGGCAACCCTCAACCAGAAAAGAGCTGGCTCATACATAAACATATATAAATGTATATGAACAAATAAAGAATGCCCATTTGAAAATACTCACAACAGCATACAAGTAATACCCCACATAGGGTATAGTATATACCATAAGGGTATCACTCTTGAGCCTAAACTCTTCTCCAGAGTAATTCAAACTGTAAGACCTGTATGACAGTGCTGAGATGAACAATATTGCATAGAATTCAATACTGGACAACTGTCATCGAAAGAGTTCAGCCCTTCTGCAGCTAGCAGAATAACCTGGAAAAACACTTATTGTGAAATATAACTTCTGTAATCCCAACAACCCAGGATTAGAAAACGCTAGGTATCAATAACATTTGAATCAAACAAAACACTACCCTGGACATATCTGTTGAAATACATCATGACTCATTCGTGTAGATACCTCTCCACACAAGATCAACACTAAACTCAAGCTTACAAAATAGATCAAGTGGACTTGTCAGTTCGGCCAACTCTGAATTGGCTTAAGGCCGAGTCAGACTGTTCACAAAATAAGTGGACACCATCAAATGGCTGATCTTGAAGGCTCTCCTGCACAGGCTCTGAAAAGCTAGACTGCCGCAGCCACGCATGTTTGCGCAGAGCAACCGACTGAGCCATGGCTCTACCCACAAAATCAGTGGTGTACATACTACATTTGATAGTGGATCTTGCTGCCTCCCAGCCATCTTGCACCACCAGCAATAACTTGTTCCAGGCTTCCTCTGATAGAGAAGGCAGCCTCTGTGCCACAGAGTCCCACAAGACATGCAAAAACCTACCTATAACACATGTAGTGCTAAGAGATCTCAAAGCCGAGCTTACAGAAAAAAAGATATTATTCTGACAACTTTCTATCCATCTGGATTCCGTGCCTGGTGGAACTAAAGGAAGGGCATTAGGGTCAGAAGAAGCTGTAGCAGCTTGAACCACCAGTCCTTTTCTAGTGGGATGACCCAGGAGACAATGAGGGTCTTCCAGGGCAAGACGATGCCTATGGCCCACAGCTCGGACAACTGGAGCTCCTGACACAGACTTTGCCCAAGCCCCCAAAAGAAAATCAAACAGATACTCATTAAACGAGTGCACGGGTTCCAACCCGTCTTGTCTTTTGTGAAAAATATTCACCAATGGATCCGTGGATAATTCCACTAAGGGAAATTGACAATTGAACTCCACAGCTGCCCTCTTCCATACTTCAGCCAATGAGGCACTTTCCTCCGTTCCCATACCAGGTGGGGAAAGTAATTCTGAAACTGGAGAGGCCTCTAATGCACTAACTTCCCCCAGTTCAGTCAGCCAATTCCCATCCACAGGAGGCTGGACATCATCATGCAAAGGGTTTTCACCCCAATATTCTACCCTTCAGTTTCTATACTGTGTATTCCCGCAGGAAAAATAAACAAGGGCTGAAAAACACCAGGAGATCCCAAAGAAGCCAGCACAGCGCCCGACGCCGTCCGAAACCACTGTGGCGTTGTGTCGATGTTGGTAATTGAAATAGGATTGACATCTACCGGCGGCACCGGCATCGCTGGTAGACTGGTCACGCAAAAGTTCCAGATCCAGTATGAAGCCTGGGTAAGGAATCTGCAGCTAGAAGTCTTTATCAGATAAATGAAACAAAAATGCAATGTCTGAATAATTAAAGATGCACGGAAAACATAAGCATTTAAAGGGCAGGACATTGAAATATCTAGGCACAGTATTTCGAAATATGTCATATTTCTAAGGTCGATAGATCATGAATAGACAATGTACTACCAAACTTTGTATCAACCACTATTGAGAGTGCATACTTGTCTTGATATCTCCTCATACATGTTCAGGCCCCAGGCAACTGTATCTAGGTTATGTATCCAATTGCATTCACAAAGTCAGGATATGTGCAAAATTACGACTCATGGGATTGGGATTTGGCCTTCTTGATAACCAACCACTTCACGCTGTCTGCTGAATGTTCAAAACTGTTGAAATGTTCCACCAAGGGTGCCCCCTGAAATTTACATAGAATTCTACTGCAGTGCTGCAAGATACGTGCCTTAACCCCCTGTAGGGTTTGCCCTATGTACAGAAAATCACATGGGCATATGATCAAATATATGACATCAATGCTACTGCAATTGGTATTGTCTTTTAAAGTATAAGTGTGGTTATTGTATTTAAACGTCTAGTACATTGTCTATTCATGATCTATAGACCTTAGAAAGGTGACATTTCGAAATACTGTGCATATGTATTTTAATGTCTGTGTCTTTAAACGCTTACATTTTCTGTGCATCTTTAATGAGTCAGGCACTGTGTCATCGTTTCATTTTCCATTGCCCTGCAAGTCTCTTTGTTGTTTACATTTTACTAATGAATTGATGAAGACTTGACATATTGTGATTCAGCATCTGGAATGTAAATTTACATGTCTCCTCCCAATTGGAAATTAGTTTTTTTAATCTGCTCTTTCAATTGCATTTATGTAATTACTTGTTTGTGAACAAATGCTTTAAGGCATGCTTGTGTGACCTATAGAATTGTTCAATAAACAAGAGTGCGGACAGCGGCCATGTTGAGTGTATGCCTCTTGCAGGTTGTGCTAAGGGCATGCATTTCTTTCGACGTGCACGCCGACGCTGCCATATCTTCCTTCTTAATCTCTCCATTGCGACCGCTCGAATCGACGCGGCCGAGAGATAAACGGTTGCTATTCATCAACGTGAGCAGTGCGCTTTGCCGCCTGTGTTCTTCCCCTTCTCCCCATGAGTTTAAGTTTTGAAATACAGAGTTCAGACTTTTCTGGCTGTGCATTTTATATTTTGTTGCAAAGACCCAGTCCGATTAATTCGATTTTTGGCTCTCCCACCTCTGCCTTTTTAAGATGCGTAATTAACTGGGGGTGAGTACGTTTCTCGTTTGTGATTAATGCTCAGTCATTTATATAAGAGGTGGATATTCATTATTTTTTTCATGAAGTTTGAGTATCTTTTTCCTTCATCCGCAGCGATACTTCCACACACATTGATCATTTGTACGCATCACTACAGTGACGTTGGGTAAGCACTTCTTGTAGTCCCGTCACTGCGCTTCCCGTGTCCATATTCTGGACTTGACTAAATGCAACCATGTATTGTCTTTTTAGATCGCTTAAAATATTTTGCTGTCTGGGCTAGGAGCCCTTGGGTCCTTATAGATGTTTACCATTCGCAGATTCAGTGTTGAGTCCTGACATTGCACCGGTTAGTTGGTGCATCTTCAGCTAGAGAGAAAGCTGTAATTATTACAAATTCCATTTAATTTTATTTAATGGTACACTTTTCCTTTTTTACGTTGCCCCCTTTCTCTTCTTTCCTTCCTGATGAAGACCCGCAGAGAAGGTCTAAATTTACCTCATCCATTATTCGGGCCAAAACGTCGACTTACTTTTACAAACCTTGATTGAATATTTAGATCCTTAAGAAGGGTGTGAATTGATTCTTCGGCCACCTGTTCTAGCATGAATATATCTTGAATATCAGAAAGTGTTTTCGGACAGACTTATCACAGTGGCCTGCTAATGCTGTGTGTTTTCTGATTTTTGATATTTATTACTTTTTCCTTTTCCGTTCACTTTATTCAGGAGCACTTCTATGAGCACCCTTCATGCACTATATGGAGCAACCCTAATAGTATTCAATGCAGGTATGCATTACTGATTGCTAAAATATAAATTGAAGTGATGGTTTGTTTCCTCTCTCTCGGATTAATCAATTTGTGTTGATTAAGATATGTCAATTGAGATCGTATACTACTTTTAATACTTGCCACCAGGACCATTTTGTTGTTTGTATCAAACTGTACCCAGGTCCTTTGGCCGTTTGGGTTCTCCTGTGAGTTTGTAATGGCCTACATAAAATTTGGCAAGCAATGCTAAAAAATTTACACAGAGTACTCTGCCTTCGCAAGAGGAGTTCTCATTTGGGTGAAACACATGGTCCCATTTCAAGTCCTAAGGAAAAGGTAAACAAAGCAGGATGTCATTTCACAATTAGCGGCTGTCTGGGAGGCAGGGACATAATGGTAAACATAAATGTTATCAATATTGGTTGGGGTTGTTGGTACATTTTTCCATACACTCTGGGCTTGCCCTGCAATAATGTCATACTGGAAGTCAGTTATGAACACAATCACGAGAGTAAGCGGAAAACCAATCCCTCCAGAGCCCAAGCGTTGCTGGCTAAATGTTTGGGAAGCGAAGGACCTCAATTCCACAATGCAGACTTGGACAACACTGGGAATGATGTTGGCTAAAAGAAACATTGCTAAACATTGGGAAGCGTCCACCACCCCTACATTCACGGAGTGGTGCAATGATATGGTCATGGCCATGGTGGCAGAAAAGACCGTATATGTGCGCAGAGGATGTCCAAAAAGGTAGATGCAACTGTGGGGAGGCAGGAACGCTTACGGAGGGGAGGGGGGGGGGGGGGAGTATATGTACATTGCCAAAAGTGACCCGAGAACAGGAACTAAGTTAATGTCAAGGATGTTACTGTGTGTAATGATGTGAATTTACGAAGCAGCATATGAGCAATGTTATAACTGGTAAGACAAGCGATGTGTACTGTATAAGAATACGTATATACAATCTTAGTTATAATGGAGGATATTATTGTGCCATTTACGATACAATGGAAAAAAATTGATATATATATATTTTGATTAGGGTACGTTCCTGGATGTGGTTTTGCAAGTAAAGGTATGCCTTATGTCATACTATCATTACTTTTGGGGGGGGGGTACTTCAACAGTTTTGCAGACCCAATGCTAGACAGATCACATCCACCCCTGTAGAACTCGCCCACAACACGACTGACAAAGAAGTTTCTAGACTTGTAGGATTACTGCGGGTCATGGACACATGGAGGGTACCCCACCCTGGAGAGCCGGACTATTCATACTTCTCTGGACTACATGACTTGCATGTCCGACTGGATGCCTTCTTACGTACACCAGATATTCATGCTGCGTTAACAGATTCCGAATACTTTGCAGGCACCAAATCAAATCATAAAACTATTGTCCGTAACGTTGGCATGGGACAAAACTCGCACTGTCATACTGAGTTGGAGGCTGAAAGTCAAAACCTTAGAGGATCTGGTCTTTCACAATTATAGGAGAGGATATCCATAACAATTTTGCAGAAAATAAAGGCAGTGCGTTCTCCATGCTCTTGGAGTGGGATGCGTTTAATAAGGAAATAAGAGGGTAGTGTATTTTGCAGAGGGTGTTCGTCTGATACTGGTCGAGGCTCAAGTAAAGACTTGGAGCCATGGAAAGAGAGCCAGGAAACCTGAGCTGCAACAAAAGTTACTAGACACAAAAGAGAAGTTTACAGAACACATTGAACGGTTTCAACAATAAAGAATATATGGTGAGGATCAATGCAGAACATTATAAATCAGGGATGCTGCTGGCGTGGTTGGTTAACCCAAACAAGAGGGGGCAACAAATTCTGGAACTTGAGAATGAACTGGGTGACCGAGTTAATAAACAAGCAGATATAAATGAGGTCTTTATACGTTACTATACTATCTTGCACACTGGCAGTCACAAAGATATAGAACACAAAAATGGAGGGCCAGGGGAGATTTAAAGACCAGCAGGAATCACATCCCCACAAAATAATATTAACCACAAAAATGGACGCCTGTGAATGATAGGAGAAAAAAGGAAGGAAGAAGGAAAGAAGAGAATTGGTATCACTTTCCTGTCTGGGGTAATCCCTTTTCAGGCCAAATTCCCTCACCCACCACGATAGTAATACCATTGTCTGGGAATATTTCTCATTCAGTGTGCGTTTCCGCAAATAGATTTACTTGCTACAAGATAATCCAATATGGTGCCTGGAGACTGGCTCCAGACTGGCACCTGGAGGATATTGATAAGCTGATGGTTCCATCAGAATGGCCTGTTCCAACTTCAATTTTTGAATGTCATCTAAATCCCTACATCTGTGTGTCTTTAAGATAGTTCTGCTTTCCAGGCATTTGTTGACTAAATGCTGTTCTTTATCACCCAGTGCCAGAGAGTGTGTGATGGACAGGATAGAGGACATTTCATCCCTTCGGCTTGTTCAAGTAAAACATAAAAGTAATTATTTTTAAAATCTGACATATCTTGCCCTTTGCGTCTGAAAGGCCTTTGTGGCAAAATCCACTATCAGAAACCTCAGAACACAGATGTAGAGCAAGGTTCATCCTTATGTTTGCTGTTTTTTATCTCAATTTCTCCCTTATGTGCTCCACAACACATGCTGGAGGCATCCATGTGATTATTCACCACAAGGACTACGACTTGAGCTTAAACTCTAAATAGCCTTCTACCTCTAAACTTAAGAGGTGTTCTTTAAGTGTTGCCCTTGTATGTGATGTCTGGTCAGGATTTATGAAAAAATATGGGACCTCACCCTTCCTGATGACCCCCTAGTGTTCACTGACTATTCTGCCAAGTCACTTGTACTGCTGCTAAACTCTTTGCAGCATTCACCACTACGGACCATCAGGTCACTGCTCCAGCAGCTGGACACAGCTGCTAACTTGGTATGTTTCATATAGGTACCCTAATATAGGCCTGGGTAATAGCATACACTGTCACCTACATTATCTCCCTTATAATACACAGCAACGAGCCTTTAGGATTGAACCTTTACCTAGTTATAGTCCTGGGTGCAGAAGGAGGGTTTCTCCTAAACAATAGTCTTATAACTTAATCAATAGCCTCACACAGTATGAATGAATATTCATAAGGGTTCTTGGAAACCAGGCAGGGGTTACACCACCTACCCCACAATATCTACGTACAAGGTTCATCTCATACGTCGTCCTCAAATCCAACAATGGCTAATACAAGAAACAAGGGACAAAGGAGACCAAGATACTTTCTGTATAAATACAGCACATCTTGCTAATGTTAGCTAAAGGGAACAGAGACTTCCAGGCCAACACACCGACAAGAGACGCTGAGGCTCCTGCAACCAGACGCTCTAGCTGACAGCGGTCTGAAACATCCCTTGCGGGGTGTCCAACTCGGGACCAGGACAGGCTCCTACATTCTCACACTTCAGGTAATGGGCTTCGACTAAAACCTGGAGGGATTCTTGGCTGCACACCTACTCACATGCTAGGTACACTTAGGTACATCTAGATAGGCATCGTAGGAGTATGCACCCTTTCTTTTATAATGTATTTTATATTCATGTATGTATTCATGACTATTGCAAAAAGGTAGCACTAACTATCCTTTTATATTCACTGTACTGCTGATCATATATCTCTGCTACTGTCTAGCGATTGTCGCAACACATACTTTACACTAGAAAAACAACTGTGCAATAAATACTTATTGTAACACGCCCAACTGTTTCTTCTGTGTAACTCTCTGAGACTGAATAAGTGAGCACGAGTGACTGAGTGAAAAGTAGTACATAGTTTCCACGATCCTGAGGGATCAGGGTTGTCATGTTCTAAGGTTGCCAGAAACTATTCTATCCCCGATAAGAGGAGACACTAGTGGCACTGCGAGCTAGCTAATGCAAACCGGCTAACATTTTTGGTGGGAGTTCTCAGAGTCAGTCTGCCACCAAACCCACCGTTCATATTATCTGAACGCGAGATTCTGTATAGGAAGTACATAACAAACTCTTCTCTACATACAATCAACTAGATTCACTCCTTTCCCTGATAAATCCCTATAATCATCTGGGGATAAATATCTAATATAAGTAAGGCGCTGTGAGATACAGCAGCCATCTAGACCATTAACTCAGCTCTTTTCCATATATATGTCGCAAGCGATTATATGTTATTCAGGCGACCATCAGCAAGTCTCCACAGTCAGCACCCAACTAAATATCAGGAGCATAAATATACCAGTCTGCTCAGAGTAAGTAGTACTACAGATCATAGAAAACACATTATTGAACGATTTTACAGTCAACTACGAGATCCACTGAATCTCGTCAAAGACGGAAAACTGTAAAACAAATGTAGCTCTCTCCTCAAAGACACTGCCTTTAATAACAATTAATCGCTTCCTTCATCTGGCAGTACCATCGGCAGCCTTCCAGACAGAGCCCGGTGTTGTGCACTCACGATAGTTCTGGGTGATATGTTAATGTCCAAATTCATTCATTTACAATTAATCTGAAGAGACATGCAAGAAAATACAGATTTTTTAAATGACAGTGGAAAAAAAAAAGGTTTTGTATACTCACGTTTCATATTGTTTGCCTTTAAAGTGTCATGTATATTTAAAGTTGAACTCCCCAGTAAAACATCAGATTTCAAAGTCTGATAACTCCACACCCGGAATAGTAATTTACTGGATGGTGACACGATTCTGAAATGAGAATATCATATTCATTGATATTTATCTAGGAACTATTGTACAAAAACGAAGCCTGCTGACAGTACTTTCTTATCACCTGCAAAATAAATTTTAACAGTTAAATCAGAGTACTCCCTTGCTTTCATTTCAGAAAATGTAAGTTGGGTATAGGTACCAGACTACTACTTCTGAAAATTCTAATGCAGCTGTTTCTCGATCTGCAAAGCCATTAAGTAGGCTCCATCTAGAGCGTGGAGTAAGTTAGGAATCTTTACTGCTATGGATTATGGAGGCTTGTGGTTAAATACAGGTTTAGAAATATCTTCTCATCCAATATATTCCTTTTCAAAAAACAAGTCATATAAAATTGTCTTATCCTTTCTTGCATATAGCTACACACATCTGTATTACAATTTTTAAACCAGCCCTTCCTTCTCCCTCTGGTTCACATCTTCTACAAGCAGACTGAATCGTGTGTGGACTGCAGACTTCATGTGATGTTACATTTTCCCCTGTAGGAGAGCCATCATGGAGGATACCTCATTGGGGAGCTTTGCTGAAGTGAAGAGCTTCATATTAGACCAAGACAAGCATTGGCAAAGCAAATAGGTATTGCCTATGCAACAGTTATTGGCTTTGCCAATGTGTTTTAGCCATGTTGTACACCAGTGTGGCTGCTGTTCAGCGAGGCTAAAAGTCAGTGTTGTAGAGGAGAGTGGCTTAGAGTGGAGTGGCGCAGTGTAGCATCCAGTGGAGTGGCGCAGAGTGGCGTGAAGTGGCATGGCAGAGGTGGCGTGGAGTGGCACAGAGTGGCTTGGAGTGGCGTGGAGTTGCGTAGAGTGGCGTGGAGTGTCATCAAGTGTAGTAGAACGGCATCGAGTGGAGCAGAGGGGCACCGAGTGGAACAAAGGGGCACAGAGTGGAACAAAGGGGCACAGAGTGGAGGGGCATCGAGTGGAGTAGAGTTGTATCGAGTAGTGGCACAGAGTAGAGTAGTGGTGTGGAGTAGAATAGCATTAAGTAGAGAGGAGTGGCATAAAGTGGAGAGGGGTGACGTAGAAAGGAGGGCCAAACCGTGGCATAGCATATAGTGGAATTAAATGTTGTAGAGGGAAAAAGAGTGCAGTGGAGTGCGGTAGAGTGGAGTAAAGTGGTGCAGAGTGGAGTAAAGTGGTGCAGAGTGGAGTAAAGTATCGCAGAGTGGAGTATCAAAGTGGAGATGGGTGGAGCGACGGGTGTAATAGAGCGGAGTACAGTGGCGTAGAGTGGCGGGGAGTAGAATGGGGTGGCGTAGAGGTGAGTAGATTGGACTGGAGTCGTGTGTTGCGTAGAGTGGAATATGCATGGTGTGGTAGCCCACTGCCATTACAGACAACATATTTTCAATTGAATTTACCATTACCTTTGCACAGACATACAGTTGTACCGATAAAATTATAGAGCACAAACAATGTGGGGAAATGACATCACCAAGTGTATTGATTTGCTTTGATTGTATTAAATCATTTGTTTCCACCACATTTCAGAATTGCAAAAACATGTCTTTCATTTGTTCTTTCTTAATTTTGATATATTCTGAAATATTTGCACAGTTCATTTACAGACGTTCAAATTGTGTTCGGTGCTAGAAAAAAATAACATCCTACAGCCTTTCCTCTCACATGATTACAAAGCAGGATTGTCACATATATTCTCTCACTTTGATATCAGAGAAAGAAAAGTAAACACCAAGCTACCTCGGAAGACAGAGCCTGATGTTTGACTTCTGTCTTTGAATGTACAGCAAATGTGACATGGGAACAAAATGTAACGATTTGTTTATAGAAAATAAGCGCAAGCGGAAGAATACAAGGAGCAGTAGTGAACAGGCTATGCTCCTCAAGAGGGACAGAGACTGCTGGACAGCCTATAATAAATGAAGCCAGCAAGCAAATGTGAGAATAAAAAAACCCACAAAGTTAATGGTAAGCAATGGTCTAAAAGCTCTTAGAATGTCCCGAAGAGGTCTTTAAAAACCAGACAGCTTCACTGTCTACTAGGCTTCCACCTAAAAACCCGGCAGAGGAGGAGGAAAGACGAAAAGCACAGGCGCAAGAAGCAATTTAAAGTAAATAATAGCACAAGTGTTATTATGAAACTGTCTGAGAGTACATATGTAATACTTTGATATCAGACAAAGTGGTTGGTTTTATTTAAAAAGCAAGTAAAGTAAAATCTGCATAGAAAACCATTAACTGCTCTCTTTCACACATTGAGCTAGCCTGTCTGATGAGGGGGTGTTACCCCGAAACCGTTCCCAGGATGCTTGTTTCCGGTCCAGGAAAGACCTGGCTTGGCAGTTCGGGCTGAACTGTTCCCATTGGGAACAGGCTCAAGACTGATTTCCATTTGGCTGGGTCTGAACTGGGGTGGCGAGGTGAACTAAAGAACAATGATGAATTCAACCCAGATCTGTCACTTTGGGTAAGTGTCTGAAAAGTTTCAGCACTTCGTCCATCATCTCCTTGTGTTTGCCTTGTGTTTCAACAAACTGATATAGCTCATCTACCAATAATGATTTACTACCCGGTTACACCAAAGGAAAAAACTTCATCTTACGCTAACATTTGTTTTTAATATATAGAACTGACTTTGGAGAAGTAATGAAAAGATGCAACTTTAGACTCGACACTTTTCAGAATATGTATATTTAAAAGAGCTACTACTACTACAAATAAAATAGTATACTTTCTAGCTGAAATGTTTAAGCTTGCAAAACGTTTGCAACTAGTTGATGTTTAAAAAAATCTGCACCTAAATTTTCCCCCTCATTTGGACATATCTTTACTAATCTTTACAATTCACGAACAATTCCATGTGGCATGGCAGGAGGGGCTGTTTAAGACTGAGGCATGGTGTCTTGTGGAAGTAAGCAATCCAACCAGTGCAATGCAGTCGAGTCTTTCTTCAGTACTTGTATAAAAGGAGTCGGGTAGAAAAAGTAAGTCTCACACCAAAAATAACAAATCCCATTCCATTTATTTTCGAAGGGGTGGGACTTAGGAATATCAGTGCAGGTTTCATTTTGAAACATTAATACATTATATTAAAAGGTAACTTGTCTATCAGTTCACACAGAGAAACCATCTAAAACATATTCCACCACACAGCCTGTAAGCAAAAAACATACTTTTCATACAACAAACTAATTAAATGAACCAACACATTTTTAAAAGCTTACACTGTGAGATGCTGCTTCCATTTCGGACTATGTGTATTATTACATCTTTCCGTCTTTTTTGACTGTCCATCCACGGACACTTCCACATAAGGGCTCGGTCCAAACCAGTTTTTTCTCGTGTCCTTAAGCTTTGCAGAAATTACTTAGGAGTGAAAAAGAAAGAAGACAATTAACCTAATGACTAATTTAAGAATTCTCATCAACAGATTATGATCCTAAACCGTACTGATTCTAATCCTTAAATGCTCCAGCTGTGTAGAAGAGATTATAGAAATAAAGCAAGAACTCTTGCATGATTCAATGGCCAAGGAAATCTAAACTACTGGTAGTCAATGAACGCTGATATACTAAAGTCAGTGTCTTCATGTTTTAATAGTAGCCGACTGGTTTGTGTGTAAATATATTTGTCAAATTTGTTTTGCTTCATAACCTGAAAAACAAGCATTTGCAATGCAATAGGTCTCACATTTGCTAGCGTTTGAGCTATTGGTATTGTAAATACCAATGCCTTTTATTTATATGTTTTGAAAACCTGCAAGCGGTGCGTAAACATGCACATTTCCTACTAGTCCTTGCTTACAAGAAGCAATGCTGGCAGTAAAAGAGGCGCCGTTACTGCCAGCTTTGCTTCTCGTAAGCAAGGACCATAACTAGAATGTGAGTGTTTACGCACCGTTTGTAGGTTTTCAAACACATAATTAATAAGCATTGCCATTTACAATGTCAATAGCTAAAAATCTCGCAAATGCGAGACCTATTGCATTGCAAATGCTTGTTTATGTTTTTCTTCGGATTCGGGGGTGCTCGCGCATTGGGAAGGGCTAGAGGGGGCCGTCATTACTGGTAACAAGAAGTTAAGGAATGGACCTGGGAGAAAGGCGAAGTGCAGACTGCAGACTCCGGATGAATGACTAGGTGCAGCTGGTGGGCAATGGCTGAGTGCAGCCTCAGGGTGAATGGCTGAGTGCAGCCTCAGGGTGAATGGTTGAGTGCAGCCTCAGGGTGAATGGCTGAGTGCAGCCTCAGGGTGAATGGCTGAGTGCAGCCTCAGGGTGAATGGCTGAGTGCAGCCTCAGGGTGAATGGCTGAGTGCAGCCTCAGGGTGAATGGCTGAGTGCAGCCTCAGGGTGAATGGCTGAGTGCAGCCTCAGGGTGAATGGCTGAGTGCAGCCTCAGGGTGAAGGACTGGGGTGTAGCCTCAGGGTGAAGGACTGGGGTGTAGCCTCAGGGTGAAGGACTGGGGTGTAGCCTCAGGGTGAAGGACTGGGGTGTAGCCTCAGGGTGAAGGACTGGGGTGTAGCCTCAGGGTGAAGGACTGGGGTGCAGCCTCAGGGTGAATGGCTGAGTGCAGCCTCAGGGTGAATGACTGGGGTGCTGCCTCGGGGGGGAATGGCTGAGTGCTCCCTTGGGAGTGCAGCCTGTGGACAATGACTGGGTGCCTCCTCGGGAAGACCCTGGTGATTGGCTGAGCGCATCCTGTGGTGAATGGCTTGGGCCCGATGGTAAACGGCTGACTCACATCACATCCTGCGTCCTGGCAGGCAGTCCACGGTGTCTGGACACAAAGGGCGCTCTGTACCAGGGCGGTGGGCTAGCGCTCCGGGCGTTTCATGTGAATGTAAAGCCCTTTGTGAGGATCAGATTACAACAGACCATATGACTCCAGTGGGGGGGGGGGGGGGGGGGGGTGTCACAGGACACTCTGCACCGGGCACCAAGCAGGAGTCAGGCCGCCGGCCACTGCCCGCCATGGCACCCGTGCCAAGGCGGCCGTAGAGTGCCGAGGGCACTGCCAGAGACAGCTGCGAGCACTGCAAGGTATGGGCTCTGCCAGGGACTGAGCTGCCACTGAACTCCGCAATGTATAGACACCGAGGGGGAACTGCCAGGGACAGAGTGGGCACCGAGCACTGCAAGGTATGGGCACTCAGGGGCACTGCCAGGGACAGAGTGGGCACCGAGCACTGCAAGGTATGGGCAACCAGGGGCACCGCAGGGACTGGCCTGGTACAGAGCATTGCGCGATATGGGCCCCAAGGTGGTGCTGCCAATGGCAGCTTCGGGGTACTGCTAGGTCTGAGTACCAGAGGGCACTGCCAGGGGGCCGGAGGGGCGACTGCCAGGGACGGACCAGGCACTGAGAGCCACAAGGTATGGGCTCTGAGGGACGAACTGCCAGGGACGGACTGGGCACTGAGAGCCACTGTGCGCGTAGTCACTCCCTGGCCACGATTAGGGGGGGGAGGGGGCTCAAAAGGCTAGTAGTGGGGTCCTATGGAGCAGTGCGCGGGGCCTCTACCTGGAATCCATAGGGGGTCTATAGGGTAGGCGTGGAGGTCCCATGTAGCTGTGCGTGGGGCCTCTCCTTGGAATCCATAGGGGGTCTATAGGATAGGCTTGGGAGTCCCATGTAGCTGTGCGCCGGGCCTCTCCCTGGAATCCATAGGGAGTCTATAGGATATGCTTGGAGTCCCATGTAGCTGTGCGCCGGGCCTCTCCCTGGAATCCATAGGGGGTCTATAGGATAGGCTTGGGGGTCCCATGGAGCTGTGCGCGGGGCCTCTCCCTGGAATCTATAGGAGGTCTATAGGGTAGGCGTGGGGGGTCCCATGGAGCTGTGCGCGGGACCTCTCCCTGGAATCCATAGGGGGTCTATAGGCTAGGCGTGGGGGTCCCATGGAGCTGTGCGCGGGGCCTCTCCCTGGAAACTATAGGAGGTCTATAGGGTAGGCGTGGGGGTCCCATGGAGCTGTGCGCGGGACCTCTCCCTGGAATCTATAGGAGGTCTATAGGGTAGGCGTGGAGGTCCCATGGAGCGGTGCGCGGGTCTCGACCTATGGGCAATGTTTGTTTAGTGCCAGGCTAGGGAGGAAGAACGGCTGCCAGTGCTTCATCCCCTCTGCCAGTCCTGATGCCGTGTCCTGGGAAACCTCAGCTGCTTTGGACTGGCAGCCAGGACATCTAGCGCTTAGAAGGACATTCAGCAGGACATTCTAGGGCTCGCTCAGAAGCGCACTCGGGGGTTCACTCAGAGTGACAGTAGGCGGCACGTTCAGGGGCTCACTCAGAAGTACATTCAGAGTCCCACTCAGAGTTACACTCAGGGGTTCACTCAGAAGTACATTCAAAGTCACCCTCAGTGACACACTCGGTGCTTCACTCAGAAGTACATTCAGAGTCACCTTCAGTGACACACTCGAGGGTTCACTCAGATGTATATTCAGAGTCACACTCGGTGACACACTCGAGGGTTCAATCAGAAGTACATTCAGTGACGCACTAGGGGGTTCACTCAGAAATGTATTCAGTGACGCACTGGGGTTCACTCAGAAGCACACTCCCAGTCACACTCACCTGCAGCACATTCAAGGGCTGACATGGGGGAAACAGCATTCAGTCTTTGCACACTCTGTCTCGGGGCGCGCTCAGCAGCCCTCAGTGACATAAGAATGTACAGCCTGGAGGGGTCACTTGGACGGTGCGACCTGAGGCCCCGGGAGCAATCGCAGAGCCGGCGTGTCTGCATTCCACGCACGAGAGCTGGTGCCATGGGTGGCAGTAAGCGCCCTGTGCGTGTGCACGGCCGGGTGTGCAGTGCGGCAGGTGTGAGTGTGCACAGGCCAGATGCGCACTGGATGTGGGCATGCACTGCTCAGGTGCGCACCCCTGACCAGCCCTAGCCCTGCTCCTGTTTCTGGACAAAGGGTGCTGGAGGGCCCGGCGGAGGCTCAGCGGAGGGCCCGGCAGAGGCTCAGCGGAGGCCCGGCAGAGGCTCAGCGGAGGGCCCGGCAGAGGCTCAGCGGAGGGCCCGGCAGAGGCTCAGCGGAGGGCCCGGCAGAGGCTCAGCGGAGGGCCCGGCAGAGGCTCAGCGGAGGGCCCGGCAGAGGCTCAGCGGAGGGCCCGGCAGAGGCTCAGCGGAGGGCCCGGCAGAGGCTCAGCGGATTTAATTGTAATTCAAGGGGCGGTAACTTAGGAGTTACCGCCCCTTGAATTACAAGTGCTGGGGTCCTCCCACCCAGACTCCAGCTGAGAAAAGAGGCCAGTCTGGGGGGGAAATAACGGGGAAATGAGAACTGATCAGGGGCTCGAGATCAGGGAATTCACAATGAAGCCCCTTTGTGAATACAAAACGAACTTACACTTACCCCAAAGTGTCTGTTTACCTCTATGAATCCGGCCCTTTGGGTCCAACTTGTAATAGGCCCTGGAGGTACCAGTACCCCGTTAACTCAGGCCAATTGTTCGGGTCACTCACAATGATAATGTTGCACTACATTCAAAACATTTCAGAACTGCAGTGTGTGCAGCGGGGCTAGAATCACAGAGGTGCAACACAAGTGCCAATGGAATAATAGTTGTAATAAAAGTACCAGTGAAACCTTGAAGGTGTTTAGTGCTAGACTCGAAGTTGTAACAGAAGTGCTTCTGAAACAATAACGGCACGTAGCGCTAGTCCCGTAGCGGTAATAGGAGTGCTCATTAAACAACGAAAGCGTGTAGCGCTAGACCAATAGCGGTAATAGAAGTGCTCATTAAACAACAAAGGCGCTTAGCGCTAGACCCGTAGCTGTAATAGAAGTGCTCATTAAACAACGAAGGCGCTGTAGCGCTAGACCCGTAGCTGTAATAGAAGTGCTCATTAATCAGTGAAGGCTCGTAGCGCTAGACCCGTAGTATTAATAGAAGTGCTCATTAAACTACCAAGGGGTGTAGCGCTAGACCTGTGGTGTAATAGAAGTGCTCATTAATCAGTGAAGGGACTGTAGCACTAGACTCGTAGCTGTAATACAAGTGCTGATTAGACAGTGAAGGCGCGTAGCGCTAGACTCGTAGCTGTAAACAATGAAGATGTGTAGTGCTCGAACCGTATGTGTAATAAAAATGCCTATTAAACTATGAAGGCGGGTACTAGTCGAGTTATAGTTGTAATAGAAGGTGTGTAGCGCTAGAACCGTGGGTGTAATACAAGTGCTTATTAAACTATGAAGGCGTGTAGTGGTCGAATCATAACTGTAATTACAGTGCCCATTAAACAGCAAAGGTGTGTAGAGCTAGAAGTTGTAGCCGTAACAGAAGTGCTCATTAAAAATGCGCGGTCCCGAAAGTAAGAGGACCGCGCTGCAGCCGGAGCATGGGGATCTCTTGTCTTCTAATTAGAAACACATGGCCCCATAAAGATAATAAAGTGATTGCGACAGCAGCAAAGCAGGCCACCAAGTCCGGATCGGAGGCGAAAGGGCATGAACCCAAAACCCTCATTTCCAATGGCAGGCCACCGTTTAGAATGAAAATGAGGGGCGGTGCTTCAAGCCCTCTTCTAAAAGTCCTCCTTAACAATAAATCTCGCCGAGCGAGCAGCGCATGCACTGCCACGCTAGGCGAGACCTAAAAAAGATTGAAAACACCACGAGAGCCCAAATATGTTAAAAGCAGAATATAAACAGCAAAAACATTAACTGAAACATGTTTCAATTAATGTTAGGTAGACATAATTTCGATCCACAAAACATGTAAGAATCTGCTACTCAGTTACAATTTTTACAAAGTCGCATGTCTTGCAAAATCGCATTTTAAATCAGTTTCTTTAGTTTCCAGACGCAAAGGATTTCCGAATAGTCTGTTTTCAATTTTAACTCCACTGCTATTTTTCAGAAGAAATCCAGGTTGCAGTCTAGACACTTAGGCACCAGTCGGCCAGTTCACCTGTGCAAACGCATGACTGTTATGTATGTGTCCAAGATAAACCAAAGGAAAGCCCACCTGCCCCATTTCCCATACACAGCCTACAACCTGCTATACCATCAAACCCCGAAATATACTGCATTGAGTACCACAGTTAAGATTATACCACTTGCCAATTGTGGACCCTTAACAAACATCTTCCAGAATTAGATCTAGAAACCATTCAGAAACTAACATCAGATTTTTGCCCCCTAATCTAGGATCTTGCAACCTCGTTAAACATCAAAATCTTGTACTACCGCACCCTCTACCTGCACAAATAATATCAAAGCGATATGCAAAGCCATAGCCAACAAATTTGACCAGTTTAACTACCCTACAGACTGAAATGGTAATTGCACTCTCTTATATTTTAAGAAAAACAATAACGTCCTGCTACTGTAGGAACTTCCTAAAGAATCAAAAACTCATCTAGACTCTGCTGCAAATGTATTACTGTTAAGCTTGGTCTTCAGTTGTTTAGCCCATTAACATTTAATTAAATGAATACCATCTAAATTCCATTAGAAATGTAAATCGCCCTTATAGAACATGATCCTAACTTCTCAATGGATTCATTACATTGTGAAATAAAACAGATTTTCAATCCCAGTTTGATCCTCAAGGTGTCATTCTGCTTGATCTTCATTGCTCAATCAAGAGTCACTGACCGGGCAACCGCCTGCAGTATCTGACAACATATAAAGTCTATCTCCACTGCCCTAACTATTGTTGTCCACTCTCCATCAAACTGTGTTTCAATGTTAGATACAATTCACAAAGACATCCCCCGAAAAATCCAGTAGTTTTCAGCAAGGCATGGTGTCTGAGTGCCATTGATGATGCAATCACTGCCTATCTAGCCGGTCGTATCCAGTCCGTAGAGAACAGCGAACTTCGAGGTCTTAGGCTTAGTATGACTCGTCCTCCTCCAAAACCATGGGTAACAGAATCTCAAATTGTGTGAGTATATCGCCCCAAAGTGCACATGGTGTGCAGCGCAATGCTGGCAGAAAAAACATCTTCTTGCCAAAGGTGTACAAATTCCCTATCTGGTGGATGTGCACCATAGCAAATGAAGCCCATTCCTCTGTAGCCGCACTCGGAGGAGAGACCAGGCCAGTATCTGGTGAGGTGTCTAGACTACTGGTATCCGTCAGTTTCCAGTACCAGTTGTCTTTGGCTTCATCAAGGGAGTTGGTGTAACCATAAATATCTTTAGATCCTCTCCAATCATACTCCTCCTAGGCTGTCGAAAAAGGCAGGCCCTGGCACAGACTAGGAAGGTAGTCTTCGGGCCGACAGCGGATCGGCGACGGTCGACGCTGATCACGCTCTCATGATTTCGCAATCTGAGTTATTTAAGAACCGGACCCAGGGTGTCTGCTAGCAGCAAGGGTGGACCCCTCAATAGAAATCCAGTGGTTGCACCTGCCTAAAGCCATGGGGCCCGAAGGCGATAAAGAGGGGTCAGCCCAACCAAAAGTGCGGTGCATGTCCTCATAAAATTTAAAGACTTGAGCGGTGTTGCTCTGTGTCTAGGAAACTTAGGGAGGTGCGGAGCCAACTCCGAGGTGTGCCCAGTGTGGGAGCGGTTCCCTCGATATCAATCGTTCTCACACCTCATCCAAAGATTTGGTCAAGTAAAAAAGCACTTCAACTTCTTTGACTTCTTGCGGGACTTGCCAGTCAACTTGAACATGACTAGCGCATGAAATGACTCCGCAAATGGTCTTTGGACCGTCCTTGTGCCTGGGGCCTGTAATGTCATGGAGGTGACCAGTGTCTGGCGTCTAGGAGCTTCAAGGAGCTGCTCTCTAAGCGCCTTGGAGTTCATGGCACGGTAGTCCTCACAAGTCTTGGAGTTGTGGTCAGGCCCCAGATGGGGGTCTATCACAGACATCTGTCGGTGACAGAAACCACAGGGCTTAAACCCTACCGATTTTTGGGGGACATCCTTTTGGCACTGGGAGACAAAGTCCAGAAAAGGCTCAACAAAATGTCAAAAAACGTCAATAAACAATGGAGTGGAAGTAGCTCTCTCTGGCCTGGAGTGGGTATATTTACTGAGTACCGGACCAAGCTACAAATTTGTACCAACGAAATGCATACACAGTTTGTTAAAGGATGCCTGGCTGCCAAGATTACATCAATCCCTCCAGAGGAAGGTCGAAGGTGTTCAGTGTCTCCACTCAATCTCCAAGGATGGAGACTGTGAAGGCCCTGGTACAGAACCCTTCCCCTTCTGCTGCAACAGCAGATCTTCCCAAGGGAGCAGCCTGAGTAGAAGAAAGATGCTCACGTCCAGGAGTTCTCAATACCATACCCTTCGCTCCAATCTGGAGTTATTAGGATGACTTGGGCCCGGTCAAACTTGATCTTTTTGAGAACTTAGGGCAGGCGTGGTATCAGCGGGAAGACATACAGGAGTCCTAAGTTCTACTCAATGCTGAACATGTCTCTAAGCGAAAGGCACCTTTGAAGCTCCAACATGCATTAGTGCTGACATTGCACCTTTTCTGCAGTGACAAACAGATCGAGCCAAGGTCCTTGCCATTCACGGAAGAGACCTTGTGCCACCTCCGGGTCTAACTGCCCCTCATGATCTGCTAGGTGCCGACAGCTGATCTTGTCTGCCCTGGCATTCAATAATCCTGCCAGGTGGTTCACCACCAGGAAAATTCAGTAGGGGGTCCAGCCATTTCCAGAGGTTTAGGGCCTCCTGGCACAGGGTCAGTGACCATACCCCACCCTGCTTGTTGTGGTACCACATGGCCGTGGTGTTGTCCATGAGCATGTGCACCATCCCTCCTTGACAGATGAAAGGAAGGTTTTCAACATCAAGGGGATAGACCTCAGCTCCAAAAGGTTGATACGAAACCCGGCCTCTGATCTTCACCTCTGCCAGCTGGCTGCCCCAACTCAGAAGTGACTCATTGGTAAGAATATCAACACTGGGTGTGGTCAGGAGAGGAGTTTGCCACTGACAGAATCGCGGTCCAGTAACCACGATTGTAGATCGAGGACATGGTCGGAGAGGTCCCTTTGATGTTGGGCCCACTGAGATTTCAGATCCCACTGCAGAGACCGCATATGCCATCTGTCGTGCTTGATCAGCAGGATGCCATCAGACGCTGTAGCCTCAGAGTTGATCTCACTGAAATCCAGGACCGAGGTTGAAAGGTCGGGATCATAGCTTGAACGTCCTGGACTCTCCTTTCTTGGAGAAATGCACTAAACAGAACTGTGTCCAGAATTGGTCAGATGAAAGAAAGCGTCTGAGATGGAAAGAGATGTGATCTTGGCACGTTGCCAGTGAACCGCAAAGTTGTCAGGAGGTTTGCAGTCATCTGGAGGTGGTTGACAACTACCTGGGGTGAGCACGCCTTCAACAGCCAGTCATTGAGGTAAGAGAAGTGTGGAACCCCCGATTTCCAAAAGTGTACCGCTACCACCGCCATCACTTTTGTGAACACTTGAGAGGCACTAGTGAGACCAAAATGGGAGCACAAAGAACTGTAATAGCTCCTGTCCCACAAACTACAGGTAGCGCCCGAGCACCGGAAACCACCGGCTCAAATTAAGCACTCTATCCACCCATCAATCCACCCACTCTGCCATCAAGCTATCACCTATCCATCCCTTTACTCTGCTATCCTTCATATGTCCATCCACCTATCCATCCATCGATAAATCTCTACTTTGCTATTCTTTCATCTGTCCATCCACCTATTCATTCATCCAGCCATCCCTTTACTCTGACACCCTTTCATCTGTCCACCCAACTATCAATCCATCTCTTTTCTGCCATTCGTTCACCTGCCAATCAACATACCCAGTTGCTCTCATTTATAGATGCTTTTAATCTGCCATCCTCTCACCTATTCTTCCACCCACTCATTCATTCATCCACCCATCATTCCATCATTTTACCTTTCCTTCCATTCAATATTCCTTCCTTCTTTCCCTTTTCTATTTACCCATCTTCGTTCCTCCTTGCTCCTGTGGTTTTTTTTATTGACACTGTATTCTTTTTTTAATTATAAGCAGTTGCACACAGAATAGCCCCCCCCGCTATAGCTGCCAAAAGCAGGGGGTTCATGACGCCCTGTACGTATGTATGTATATATATATATATATATATATATATATATATATATATATACATATATATATACACACATACGCACGTGTGGTGCCTCAATTATGGTGCAGCTTTCGATTGGATATATAGCGGCCTTGCCCAGGTCGCGAGACACCCCGCTGCGGACGAGCAGCTCCAGCGCGCTGTGATTTCATCGGCGTTCAATGGAATGGCGTGACCATGTTTGGCGATACTCTGAGCAGGGACCCAGCCTTGCCATGTACAGTTACCCACTAGAGGTCTTTAAGGAACATTGGGAGACACAGTGATGTCCATCACGGATGCCAATTAGCTTAAAACTACTGAGACCAGCATGCCGTTGCGAGGCACGCCCACCGGGCGGGACTATACTTCAAATGCTGCAAGCGCGGCGGGAAACTCTCTTGCTGTGCCTCCCGAGTGATACCAGTGAGCAAGGGCTAAGGAAGCCCGAAACATGTTTGGTTTACTTACGCTGTGATGGAGAGCCTGATTTCCCTGCAACTTGCCGAATTAAAAGGTTAAAAATACGCACATGTGTGGTGCCTCAATTATGGTGCAGCTTTCGATTGGATATATAGCGGCCTTGCCCAGGTTGGGAGACACCCCGCTGCGGACGTGCAGCTCCAGCGCGCTGTGATTTCATCGGCGTTCAATGAAATGGCGTGACCATGTTTGGCGATACTCTGAGCAGGGACCCAGCCTTGCCATGTACAGTTACCCACTAGAGGTCTTTAGGGAACATTGGGAGACACAGTGATGTCCATCACGGATGCCAATTAGCTTAAAACTACTGAGACCAGCATGCCGTTGCAAGGCACGCCGACCGGGCGGGACTATACTTCAAATGCTGCAAGCGCGGCGGGAAACTCTCTTGCTGTGCCTCCCGAGTGATACCAGTGAGCAAGGGCTAAGGAAGCCCGAAACATGTTTGGTTTACTTATGCTGTGATGGAGAGCCTGATTTCCCTGCAACTTGCCGAATTAAAAGGTTAAAAATACGCACATGTGTGGTGCCTCAATTATGGTGCAGCTTTCGATTGGATATATATATATATATATATGTTTCCAAAGAAGTTGTCCAAAAGCATGAGGGCGCACTCAGCAGCAGAAGTTCATCCGAACTTAAATTTGTAAGGGGAGCCGATCTTTCAGTCCTGAAGCAATGTCGCCTGACCGGTTTCGGAGCCCCCTGCTCCTTTCTCAAAGGCGTGGCTGTGATCTGCAGAGCTGTTCAGGCAATTTAAAGCTGCATGCTAATTATTTAATTATTACCCTTCAGTGGGCCGCTGCCGGTGTGCTGTTCTTTCAATGCATGCTGGGCTTTGTAGTTAGCCTGAACCCAATCATTTCCCTCTGGTGGGTTCTGCACGAAAAACAGTTAATATTCATAATTTCTGCCCTCTGGTGGGCCTCAGGACGGCAAAGATTCGGTTCTGATTTGGTATTCTGCTGCTCCACAAACCAGGTTTGCATGATTCAAACCCTGTGAACCGTGATGGCGGTGCAGTCCTCCACGGCTTGGACTGCCGTGTATTTTGTTTCCAAAGAAGTTGTCCAAAAGCATGAGGGCGCACTCAGCAGCAGAAGTTCATCCGAACTTAAATTTGTAAGGGGAGCCGATCTTTCAGTCCTGAAGCAATGTCGCCTGACCGGTTTCGGAGCCCCCTGCTCCTTTCTCAAAGGCGTGGCTGTGATCTGCAGAGCTGTTCAGGCAATTTAAAGCTGCATGCTAATTATTTAATTATTACCCTTCAGTGGGCCGCTGCCGGTGTGCTGTTCTTTCAATGCATGCTGGGCTTTGTAGTTAGCCTGAACCCAATCATTTCCCTCTGGTGGGTTCTGCACGAAAAACAGTTAATATTCATAATTTCTGCCCTCTGGTGGGCCTCAGGACGGCAAAGATTCGGTTCTGATTTGGTATTCTGCTGCTCCACAAACCAGGTTTGCATGATTCAAACCCTGTGAACCGTGATGGCGGTGCAGTCCTCCACGGCTTGGACTGCCGTGTATTTTGTTTCCAAAGAAGTTGTCCAAAAGCATGAGGGCGCACTCAGCAGCAGAAGTTCATCCGAACTTAAATTTGTAAGGGGAGCCGATCTTTCAGTCCTGAAGCAATGTCGCCTGACCGGTTTCGGAGCCCCCTGCTCCTTTCTCAAAGGCGTGGCTGTGATCTGCAGAGCTGTTCAGGCAATTTAAAGCTGCATGCTAATTATTTATATATATATATATTATCTACTGGCGGTAGATAGTTATAGTTAGGATCGAGTTCCCATAGGAAATCTGAAAATTCTATTTTGAATAACTTTGGCGCCGGTTGACTTATCTTCGTGTTCAAAACTAATAGGGCGCTTCGCTCAGCTCCTACCCTGAAAGTCTCGGGGTGATTCGTCAAGCGGGGGCTGAGAAAAAAAGGGGGTCCCAAAACGCGTTTTCCCCATGCATTTTCCCATAGGACCTTTAGTCGAAGGTACAGCCCGAACGGCTGAACAGAATTACTTGAAATTTGGCAAAGAGGTAGTCCTCAGGTCAAGCATGTGCCTTTGCTTAAATGGTGTAAATCCGTTCAGTAGTTCCTGAGAAAATCAAAAGTAAAATCACATATATCTGGGCGGAGCCTAACCACACATCTCATCGTGAGATCTGATTGGCTGTCAGCACTTCATCCAAGAAGTGTTGGCAGCCATCTTGGGACCAATATACATGATAGCACCTCATTAAAAAGCATTGCAGTTAATAGAAGGTTTTAAGACTTTAGTTACATTATAAATCATTTGTTGATGGTACCATACTCATTTTAGGAATTGTGGTGTGTTCTAAGGTTATTTTACCATGTGAAAAAGCCTTCTGCTGTGATATCATGAATCATGTTTGAGAGAAAACCATGTTCTCATGCTTTTCCCACAGAGGTTTGGAAAGTGATCTACAAGCTAAACTGAGAGCATATTTTCTGTAAATTCACATTATCTTTCTCAGTCATGTGAGAATGAAGTCTGACACTCGCAGTAAAACATGTACATCCAACAAGGGCAGAGACTGTCAGTTGATTCCTTTGTGTTCTACTGCAGCTTCCCAGAGTGTTCTAAAGAACAACTAGAGCGCTAACAGTCCTACTTATGACAAACGTATGGCACACCTGAAGCCATCTTGGTTGGAATAAAGTGGTAATTCTTAAAACATTTAATTTAAAAAGGAACAAAATGAGGGGGTTCATTTTGCCATAGAAAGTATGATTAGTACTGCAGAAAGAAAAATTAGGGCACATTTTGAGTGACTTCTCAAGTCCTCTTCTTTCATAAAAAAATTCTGACATGCAGACTGAAACATGCACTTTCAATACCAGCAGCAGACTTCCCTGGTGAGCAGTAGCTTTACTACAGTGATCTAATAAGCAACTAGAGTGCTAACATTCTGAATTTATGGCAAATTTGTGACATCTGAATGCCTTCTCGATGGAATCAAAGTAAAAAACTGAAAGTATTTCCTACTGAGGAGACTAGTAAATGAGGAAATTAGGAAACATCATAACAAATAAGTCTCCCAAAATGGCCACCAGAGACAAAAGATCCCAAATGTAGCCCAAATATCACCCAGATGTAGCCCAAGTATCAAGTATAGCCTAATGACAGAATGTCCCAGAGTGTTCTTAAGAACAACTAGAGCGCTTACTGTCTTACTTATGACAAAAGTATGGCACACCTGAAGCCATCTTGATTGGAATAAACTGGTAACACTTTAAACATTTAATTTAAAAAGGAACACAATGAGGGGGTTCATTTTGCCATAGAAATTATGATTAGTGCTGAAGAAAGAAAAATTAGGGCACATTTTGAGGGACTTCTCAAATCCTCTTCTATTTCATTAAAACATTCTGATATGCAGACTGAAACATGCACTTTTAATACCAGCAGCAGACTTCCATGGTGAGCAGTAGCTTTACTACAGTGATCTAATGAGCAACTAGAGTGCTAACATTCAGAATCTATGGCAAACGTGTGACATTTCTGAATACCTTCTTGATGGAATCAAAGTAAAAAACTGAAAGCATTTCCTACTGAGGAGACTGCAGTAAATGAGGAAATTAGGAAACTTCATAACAAATAAATCTCCCAAGATGGCCACCAGACACAAAAGAGCCTAAATGCAGCAAAAATATCACCCAGATGTAGCCCACATGTAGCCCAATGACAGAAGTGTGCAAAACACTTATTTTTTGTGTATTTGCAGTTTTATATAGTGCAGACTTGTCAGGTATTGGAATGCTTTACATGAGCATTGGTTACATCACACAAGATCAAATTCATTTTGGTTGTAGACCTGGGGAGATTATGTGATTTGACCAGAATCACAGAATGTTGAGCTGAAGCAGAAACTCCAACCTGGTTCCCCAGTTGCAAAGTCTGCAGCTCTGGAAGTAACACCACATCCTCTCGCCAAGGTGCAACATTTAATCAAGTGGTCAACTGGATAAAAAAACAAAGATTACAAATAATTTAAAAGTTCTTTGTCGCTATTTGAAAACTCAGAAAATATGTCCTCATTTTAGTTTTTTAGAGCACTAACCATAATTTTGATGCAAATAAGACTCTCTCATATATGTAATTTCTAAAGGAAATACTCTAGGTATTACAGTTTTGATTACATCAAGAGGACGTCAGGCGTTCCACACTTTTGTAATAAATATAGAATGTTAGCAATCTAGTTGTTCATTGAGATACTGTTGAGAGGCAGAGGCCAGGGGCACGGACTCTGAAAATTGAAGGCAGGTAGGAGAGTGCAGAGGCAACGATTTGACCACACTGGGCAGGCAGGAAGGGCAGTGGCAGCACAACAGACTATGGAGGGCAGTGGAAAGGGGGGCAGAGGCAACAAACCAACAATACAGGACTGGCAAGAGAGGCTGTGGCAATATAATAGACCATTGTGAGCAGAAGGAAGAGGCAGTGGTAGTACAACCATACATGCCAACAGACCCGTTTCAGCCAGGAAACGTCCAATGTTTTTAAGCTCAAATGGGCTTTATTTGATCTGTCTCCTGTCTACAATCTCTTTTTCAATGTAACTCAAAGGGGAAAATCAATAACCCAGTTTTTTTTCAAAATCTCCCTCTTACCAAGTTCAAAATGTTCGCAAGTATGGTACATTGAATCATAGTAGGCAGGAGGAATTGGGGTAGGGACATGGACTCGGATAACAGACAGCAGGAGGGACATGGAGAGGTGCACCAAACTGACCCTACAGGGCAGGCATCAGGGTTTGCAGCAGCACAATACACCACACAGCGCATGCGGGACGGGAGTGCAGCACAACAATCCATAGAAAGCAATAGGGAGGGGACAGGACCATGCACATGGACAACAGAGAACAGAAGGGAAAGAGGCAATGGTAGCTAGCTGACCATAATGGACAGACAGGAGAGAAAGCTGCAGCATAACAGACCATAAAGGGCAGGAGGGACGGATCAGGGGCATTACAATGGAACAGACAAGCCAGGCGGGAGGGAATAGGGGGTCTGCACATGGAAACAGAGGGCTGGGGGCAAGGTGGCAGGGCAGGAGCAGCAAGATGACCATGGAGGTCAGGCAGGATGGGCACTAGAAACAAGACACACCATGGAGAGCAACAATGAGACTATGGTGGCATACACACAGACCATGGAGGGAAGGTGGGAGGGGGTCAGGGCAGCTAGCTGACCACACAGGGAAGGTGGGAGGGGCCATGGCAGCACAGAAGACCATGCATGGCAAGCGGGAGGGTTAGTGGCAGCACAATGGCTATGATGGGCAAGAAGGAGGGTGCAGGGGCATGCACAAAGGACCATGGAGGATAGAAGGGAGGGTCAGGACCTGGGCACAGACAAGAGAGCTCAGGGGAAGGGGCCTCAAAACAGACCGCACGGGGCAGGCAGGCAGGAGCAGTAGCAGCACAACAGATCAGGGAGGGCAGAAGGGTGTGGCAGTAAAATGGACCATGGAGGACAGGAGGAAGGGGATAGGGGCATGGCATGTGGACAGGCAGGGTGGAGGTGGCAGGGACAGGTTACAGTCATCTGACAATGCTAGGCAGGTGGGAGGGGAGTGGCAGCTCAACAGAACACTCAGAGTAGATAGGAGTGGCAGGTCCATGGAACATAGTGGGCAAAAAGGATGGAGCAGGGGCATGCACAAAGACATCGGAGGGCAGGAGAATAGGGGCAGCAAGATAAGCACAGACGCTAAGCAGGAGGTCAATGATGGGCCATATAATTAGGCAATGGAGTGCAGGAGGAGTGGACTGGTACATCATGCTAAATGGAGGGCAGTGGCAGCACATCAGACCATGCATGGCAGGAGAGAGGAGGCTAGTCCATGGATTCAGACAACAGAGGATAGGGAGGAGGTGGATGGGGCAGCAAGCTAACTGTTCAGAGAAGGTGTGTATTAGGAACTTTATTGTTTTTAAAATATGTGTCTGTGCGAACTACTTAAAATATGAACAAGTATGCAGCATAATCTCACTTTTATTCAGGAAGAAGAGGACGTTTGTGACTGTGACTCCGGGCTCACTTGGCAGAAACACCCCCTGACCCTCCACCCCCATCGCAAAATGTAATGCCCGTGAAAAGGGTAGGTGGACGCAGTGTTATATAGAACATAGTCCTGAGAGCACGATTGAAAATGAAAACTAGATGTAGTATATGGTATAAACTATGCACCAAAAAGTGTGATATAAGATGAACCGGGCGTGAAATATAATATGCAATACATTGTGCGCAATGACAGATTCATTGGAGAGCGCGAGATAGCACAGGCACTAGCGCGTGCTATGCGATATGCGCCTTGGAGTGTAATATGCACAGGGCAGTGTTGTGTAACATAACTAGTCTCTAAAGTTGTAATATAAAATATGTGCTGGGGAGTGTAACATTGCATATGCACTGTGACAAAGATATGGATCCCAGATTGTAATATGTATGGCATAGCGCTGTGCGTTGTAACATACACATCGAGGAAGGCACGTTAGATGGGGCAATATAACCCGTGTGAAGGCAAGTGTGGCATGACATATTCACGGGGTGGTGTTACAGTGCACATGGGCTAGAGAGTGTCATAGCATACGCACTAGCTGGTGGAATACAACACAGAGGTGTGAGGCAATCGGCGGGCACCTGTGGGTGTAACACAGCATTGGGCTCAGCCAGGAGCACGCTGTGACTCTCAAGTGAGGTTCGTCTCCTTTCCAGAGAGTAAAATAAAAAGTATTACACATCCGGCGGTGGATGTGTTTTTTATTAACCGTGAGGGGGGTTTCTTGCAAGGTTTGGTCGAATTTTTGTCGAATCCCCTTTGAATGGCTTGGTGTGCGTGTATATTAAATGTGCCCGTCAATAGCTACCCATGTTTGTATAAATAAACAACAAGGGTGTCTACTTGCAGAGTACCCACCGGCAGGGGCGCCGGGATTAGGCACGGTAGGGTGTCAGACACGTCAGAGCTTCACTAGCGGTGTAAATACATTCCATGTGGATTAATTCTATGCATAGTCACCTTTTAATGAATATCCCGCAAATCGTCATGGTGATAGGTACATACGGTTTGTCCAGCATTTCCTAGGTGTTTCTATAAATATATATATATTTTTTAAATAATAAAAAACAAAGGCCGGCCCCGGGGGATGGGGTCCCCGGAGCCATACGTGGCCTGAGGGGGGCAACTTAGCCCCCTCCTAAAGAATTTAAATAAAAAAAAGGCCATGACCCGGGGGTTGGGGTCCCCGGGTCTGAATAAGGCCTTGGGAGGGCCAAATTTATTTTTTTCAACAAAAAAAATTAGGGTGCAGGCCCTGGGGGATGGTGTCCCCAGGGCCAGTAAATTAGAAAAAGAAGGGGGGCCACACGGCCCTCCTTCTTAAAAAAATAAATTAAATAAAAAGACCGGCATCGCGCTGGAGGCCACGCCCCCTCCTTGCAGCACTCTGCAAACGCCCCCCCCTGGCCAGTTGTAAGTTGGGGAACATGTATCTCCAGTGTGCGCCAGGGAGCTGTGTTGCAGACAGGTGTTCTGAGGCCACGCCCCTTTTTACACCTCTATGCAACACAGCTCTGTGGCGCTTACTGGAGGTACCTAGTGGGCTAGTTTGACCCTAGGGACCCTTAGGATTTAAGGGGACTTAATCTCTCAACTTAGAACGGCCACAGGGCGCGTTTACACAGTGGTGAAGGGAGGGGACGGGGCCTGAGGTGACGTGTGCAAACACGCCCTATGGCGCGTTTTAAGTTAGGGAAATAATTCCCCTTCAATCATGAGGGCCCCTGGGGGCTAACTAGCCCACCAGGTGCTTCCAGTAAGCGCCACTGAGCTGCGTTGCAGAGAAGTGGTCCAGGCCGTGCCACTTTTTACACCTCTCTGCAGCTCTGTGGCACATACTGGAGCTAACTAGTGGGCTAGTTGGACCCTAGGGACCCTCAGGATTCAAATGAACTTCATCTCCCAACTAAAAACTGCCACAGGGCGTGTTTACACAGTGGTGAAGGGAGGGGACGGGGCCTGAGTTAACGTGTGAAAACAAGCCCTGTGGCGCGTTTTAAGTTGGGGAAATAATTCCCCTTCAATCCTGAGGGACCCTGGGAGCCAACTAGCCACCAGGTGCTTCCAGTAAGCACCACTCCGCTGCGTTGCCGAGAGGTGGTCTAGGCCGTGCCCCTTTTTACATCTCTCTGCAACGCAGCTCTGTGGCGCTTACTGGAGGTACCTAGTGGTCTAGTTGGACCCTAGGGACCCTCAGGATTCATGGGGACATAATCTCCCAACTTAAAACGGCCACAGCGCGTGTTTACACAGTGGGGAAGTGAGGGGACGGGGCCTGAGGTGATGTGTGCAAACACGCCCTGTGGGAGGTCATGCTGATCACAGGGGGACCCCAACGCATAGTGTTCCCTAGTGTATGTAGGTGTTTTCACTGTATTCTGAGTGTCTTTTAACATAGCACTGGCTCTAGGACTGGTTAGTCAGACTCAGTTACCACCAGTATCCGTCTGAAAAAGTTGAGGGTACAGGATGATTTTGCAACAAGGCTTCTTTCTGCTCTTCTGTTTGTTCTTTCTGCACGTTACCCTTCT
Organism: Triturus cristatus; assembly: GCF_964204655.1. Taxonomy (NCBI): domain Eukaryota; kingdom Metazoa; phylum Chordata; class Amphibia; order Caudata; family Salamandridae; genus Triturus; species Triturus cristatus. The sequence continues at coordinate 1,374,632,191 of NC_140590.1, read as the reverse complement.
TCCTGCACTTTTCTTCGTCTTTGAGGACTTCTGTTGCTTCTTTCTGCATTTCTTTTTTTTCTTTCTGTGCGTTTTTTCCTTTTCCTCTTTCTTCACATATCCTATCTCTGTAGGCATAGTTAGAAATTAGCATTTAAAAAACCTTTGAAATTCACTGAAAAAACCATAGGTTTTAGGGGCGTTATAGTTAGCTGGACTTTTCACTCGTACAAAACCATTGAAATTCCCCCGTTATAGTTAGTTCAGCTAACTATAACTCGCGCGCCCGCAATGCACTGCTGATGACGTCACATATTACATCACTGATGACATGGTCAGTGAAACCTATGGTTTTTTCAGTGAATTTCTAAGGTTTTTTAAATGCTAATTCCCAACTATGACGTGCCTGAAACCTATGGTTTTTTCAGTGAATATATATATATATATATTTATACATATATATACATACACACACACACAAAGATTGTATTATTTAATCATAGAACAATTCTAAGACATGTATACGTGTCCTTTTCACCACCAAAGGACATATATTTAAAGACAACGCATGTCCTAATTAAAATCTTGCAAATTAAACATTTGGTGTGTTAGATCAGTCTTAAACGTCCCATGAACGGCCAAATTAACTTAACTCAGTATGAATCAATAATTGAATTCCCACTTTATTTAAGAATGGTTTATAACTTTAAGATGCTGCTATTAATTTTATCAGCAACCCATCAACACCTCAAATATCTCATCTTTAGGAATGATTCAGAAAACGTGCATAAAATTAAGAAGGACAGGCAAAGCATCGGTAGATATTTTGTTTGACCTAGTTGTGCACATGCAATGGCAGTGCTGACAGAAAGCCCCAGTTCTAATTAAGATAGCGCCATAAGGGTCCAAAATGCAGGGCAAAGCAGGCCCTCAGTGCTGGTACTATAAGATCTGCATTGCTGCATTTGGAATATGAGCATCAGCAAAAAGAAATGTGTGTTGAGACACTGCTTGCACTTATTTCACCAGGGAGAATATTCTTCAGCGTAGTCGCAACAATAGCAGCAACTAAACATCACAGATATTATCATATGTAAAGCTCGTCAAGACAGTCCATCGAAGTGCACGGGAAGGTGAAAAGGCTGTATTGGGGATCAAAAACCATGAAAGAGAATTGCCTTATAAGAACTGTCAAACCAAAGGGGATCATATGATTTATTAACATTTTCTCAAATTTCGAATACCACATGTTAATGCAGACTGTTTAATATGCGATCTTATACCATTTCCAGGACCTCAAGTCTTTCTAATACAGCTTGGCTTGTCGAGGTCTTTTTTAAACTATTTATTTTTCACACCAGAAAAATCACAATGCAAAGATTTGCAAGCAAGCTTACACAGTGATGTCTACCAGCTACAAATCACCTCAATAAGGGCCTGATAAAAAAGGGTACTTTTTCAAGTTGGCGTCTGCTCCAGGGACATACTATGTTTGACCCGATTACAGGTATGGTCCTGCAATTATACTCCAGTCATAGAGTTTCAAGTGCACTCCAAAGCATATCACCTAGACATGGGACATTTCTCAAAGTGGAAAACTACATGAGAATATTTAAAAGTAAAATTCCTGTAAATCGGGGCTGGCCGCATACTATCACAATGCACCAATTAGGTGTGCAAATGTTCCTGTTTCCAGCCAAAAAAGTAGACACGCCCCATTTAAAAATACTGCTTTTCTGATTTACAGGCTGCCTGGATTTAAGAGGAAAAAGACTCCCATAGTTCAACAGAGGAGACGTTTATCTGACTGGCAGGGTACTAAAACAACAGGAAGGAATTTGATAATAAATGTATGACAATATTGGGGGCACCCTGACCTAGCAGTGCCTGCTGGGCATGCAAAAGTGTAGAAACATTATGTGCTTTTACCTGCCTGAAAGGTAGGTTATGTGCTATGGGTACGGGGAACGCAGGACGGACCAATGAGGAATTTTGCATTTAAGAATAATTAACCGACAGTGCTATCACAAACATCTTAAAGCAATAAAAACTGGCACAGAGGAATGACTATATAGATGCGTGCCCGTAAAGAAAGCTATTGACTTAACAATTAATTATATTCCTCTGTTGGGAAATACACTGTGTGGTAAATTTCAACCTCAAATTGTAAATACAAACAAAGAAACAAGTAAACTTCAAAAACTACACAGAATAAGATTTTATTCAATTCACAAACGAAAACAATAAAATAAAAAACACAATGTTAATAGGAGGGTGGACCTTTTCTAAATGCGAGTTCATTTATAAAAGGTGAGGCATTACGCTAGACTCCAACATATCACTTTGTCTTTTTAGCTTCAAATGCAGCTCTCTGTGTGCTCATGCCAGTGCTTCTATTGACTCCACCAATCGTCCCTACTAGATTTCGTTTGCTGTATTTGCTCTGCTACCACATATTAAACTACGGGAAGCAACATACTTTTTAGCCTAAAATTTCTACGTCCTTCACATTTACAGAGTGATTTAAAATATTACATGTTGCTTTTCAAGTATATACTTTATGAACCTGCTAATATTTAATTTTCTAAACAATAAGGGACTCCCTAAGAAGACAATGTAGAACCCTGGATAAGAACCAGTGTTTCAGAGGGATAGTTGCCAGTATCCAGAATAGTGGACCAGCTGATATCTCAGGAGTGCAGATTGGCAATGCCTGTCTCAATGGGTATTGGTTAATAACAATGGTTTAGGGCAGGGCTATGTCTTAGCACTAGCCCTGTATCCTGCTAATTTACTGTTACAGAATAATGTTCGCCCAAAGTAGGTGGGGCTCGTGTCATTTCGATTATATGCAGACATGCTGGTAATATGCAGATAGGCTTTCAGAGGAATTTGTTTTAGAAAATAACTAAGGCATAGTTCGAAGCAGATATTGAATCTTCTGCCATAGACAATGGTTCAGTCTGTTAGATGAGTTAAGATTAATATCACGGTTTGACACGGAGAGCGTACTCTTGTTTAAAGATACACACATTCATTATCCACTTGAGATCAAGCTAAAATTGATCAGCTACATTTGAAAGAAGCACAAAGTACTGAATGGAAATAAACAAGAATGTTCCTAAATCAGCTAAATTTGTATGATCTTCCTGTAAATTCTGAGGATACACAACAATAGGTCCCTTTTACTTTTAAGCAGAAAGAGATCAGGAGTATATAAAGAAATAATTTTCCATTGCCTTTATCCTAAACTCACTGGGATAAAATGTAATGTTTTAAATATAGATTGGTTATCCTAATGATGATTATGGCCTGAGCTATTTACCCACTGCATATTTCGTAATCTTTTGTGCATATAACTGTTGTTTACCGGAGACTTTGTTGGTAGTCAATCCACCCTGGGTTCTTTTCCTGTCTGAATTAATTCACTTTCCCACACTTCTGTGGTCTGCAATACCAGCATCTCATTTGATTATTATGAAATACAATAGTTTTAGAACATGTATAAAATATCTGTCTAAGATATACATTTTCCTAAGATGAAATGCATGGCTGAAATGCTCTGAATGTGAAAAGGATTTCTGACTTTTTGGAGGGGGAAGTGGTGAGGGTAGCAAATGATAAAGACCGAAAACCTCCTGCAGAATAGTTTGAAGCATGGCCTTTTAGGATTATTTTTAAAACCTAATCATCTGGAGTGAATTGAAAGCTATTTTGCATAGATGGATGACAGACGTTTTCTCAATGGAAACTTACAATACTTGTTCTTTGTTAAGGAAAGGACCTTAAAACCCCCTATGACGGCCAAGCTTAGGAGTTTAAGAAGTGGTAGTCTGGGATATATACATCTGACTGGAGCGAATCAGGCCAGAAGGGAAATATGCAACCTTTCCTTAAGAGCCCAACTGCAGGGCTGATATGCTGAACAATGTATTTCATGGCAGCTCTTTAGATTCTGAAGTCCAGAAGATACTTTATCAGTTTCTTTTGGAGGAAAATAGGCAACACATTTCTTAATGTGGTTCAAATTCCACAAATTAAAAACGTGCCATAAATCCGTCACAGAATTCAGCAATGACCTGTCTAAAGATGAATTCTGCTTTTTTCCCCCCCTTATCTGGTTCTCACAGGCCTTGGACTCCTGATCTAAAACTGAGGAAGGATCAATCTCTGGAACGTTGCTTGAGCTAAAGAAGGATGATGGAATCAACCCAGATCTGTGACTGGGTGCGAGTGTTTGAAAAGTTTCAGCACTCTGTCCACCATCTCCTTGTGTTTGCTTTGTTCGCCCTAAGTTGGCAGGGTATGCCCAAACGTGGGTCCCTTGCTCACTTTGCCACTGGATTCAAGCTAGCCTGGCTGAAGAGGGGTGAAACCCTGGAACCGGTCCCAGGATGCTTGTTTCCGGTCCAGTGAAGACATGGCTTGGCAGTTCGGGCTGGACTGTTCCCATGAGGCACAGGGTCAAGACTGATTTGCATATAGCTGTGTCTGAACTGGGGTGGTAAAGGGAGCTAAAGAATGATGATGGATTTAACCCAGATCTGTGACTGGGAGTGAGTGTTTGAAAAGTTTCAGCACCCCGTCCATCATCTCGTGTTTGCTTTGTTCAGACCTCCTGTGACCAGAGCAGAATGGGTTAGAATAGGTTGCATCAAACCCAAACAAAAACACACTTTAGGGAGGATTTTTTGCATAGCAAGGCCCTGATATGGAAGGTTTACCATTTAGGTATCAGTGTTGAAACCAACTTACAAATAATGGATGACTCAATATCCAAAAGATTTTTTGGCAAGTATGAAACCTAAACTGTAGCAGTGGGCTTAAAAGGTGGAAATAAGTTAAAAGTTTTTTGTGTGACTATAGAAAATTACTCTGTACGAGACTGCTGATCATCATTAGACCAAATATCAGTGTGAGTACCTACTATAGCCATCAAAGATCAAGTATGCCATGGGACAGAGGGCTGAAGCTTGGATTTTGAGTACAGACAGTATATAGTTGAGGCTTTTCTAACCTTGACTAAAGATGTGTGGCCAAGCCACCTTGGAGTCAGAAAATACGGACTTTAAGACAAAATGTAATATCACTAGTATCATAACTGTCTCACAAGTCTATCATTGTGGAACATTCTTAGTTCACACAGGTGATCTTGCTAAATCATGTGTACCCACAGCTAGTAAATAAGTATGATGGTGGTGCACAGAACATTGACAGGGCGATGTTTTGATCTACCTACAACGGTGTCACAACTTTGGGTAGAAAGGTGGCCAGAGTCTGCAGAACCAGCTGGTTTGGTAAGAAGGTCATGCTTTTAAACCACAAATTATGAGCCTGGTCGGTCAGTGTTTTGGGGTCTTAAAAACACTCAGAAAATTTCTTCCCCTTCTCTCCATCACACATAGGAAAACAACAGTGCAGGCCCTGATAGGATCTAGGCTTGATTACGCCAATGTCCTGTATCTGGGCCTTCCGAAGTTTCTCCTCTCGCGCCTGCAGATTGTGCAGAATTCGGCCACTCGGGCGATCTTTGGTCTTGGTCATCGCGCCCATGCAACCGGTCTGCTGCAAACTCTTCATTGGCTGCCTGTCCAGAGGCGCATTGAATTTAAGACGCTCACGCTGGCTTTCAAGACCCTCCACGGCACTGGCCCTTGCTATCTGAGGAAGAGGATCGTTCTCCATATGCCAGCCAGAGCCTTGTGTTCCGCGTCTCTATCTCTCACCACGGTCCCAGCAATCAGGCGTGCCCGGATCGGGGGACGGTCTTTCAAATATCTCGCGCCCCGGGCCTGGAATGCCCTCCCATTATCCCTAAGAAAGAGTGAGAGTCTGACGTCCTTTAGAAAAAAGCTCAAAACATGGCTGTTTTGCCAATAAGTTTCACCTTCCCCTGATGGAGTTTCTTTGGCTACGGGTCTGACAGCGCCGGGACACTCTGCTTGAGTAGCTGAGCGCTTAACAAAACCCCTCATAACATAACATAACATAACATGCATGGTGGATTCACACAGAGCATGAAGCTCACGCACATGTTTTTCAAAGTGATAGCTGCGAGGAACACAGTCTTGATAGTAAGGAGCTATATATAGGGCAGCTGTTAAGTGGCTCAAATGCAAATCAGATAAGGACCAGATTAAGGTACTATTGCGGCACTACAAATGGAGAAGGGGAAACACGTTGTAGCCCTTTAAAAAAATCACATCACAACTGGTGACTTAAACAACAAGTGCTGATCAGGCAATCATAAGGCAACTATAAGGGTGGAAAGATAACCACTGACATGCCCAAAACCAAACCTTGCTGAGCAAAAGAACGAGCAAATGACAGAGTGTCAGATAACTTGGTAGGGGAAGTCGGGGGGTGAGGTGAGGGGTCTATCTAGAGGGCGCCGCACCTAGCAATATATATTTCTCCTAACGACAAATGTATACAGTTTTTGTCGAGAGATGCCAGGCTGCCAAGATGATAACCACCGCTGCAGGGAGGTCAAAGGTGTTCAGCTGTTGCTGCTCTCCAGTCCAGGAGGTGCAGTCTCATCGGATAACAGATGTTCAAGCCCATGAGTTCTGGAGCCACCAGGATAACATTTGTCTGGTCAGTTCTGATCTTCTTGAGAACTGTGAGTGTTTTTGATGTAAAGGCATACAGAAGTCCCAAATTCTTTGTGAGGTGGAACGTATCTAAGAGGGAAAGACACCTTAGAAACTCCAACGGAAAGAAACACTGACACCATGTATTTTCGGCAGTGTTAAATAGATTGAGCCAATGTTCTCCCGACTTGCAGAAGAGGCCTTGATCCACCTCCGGATGTAACTGCCATTTGTGATCCGCTAAGCGTCAATGGCTGAGCTTGTCCACCCTGGCAATCAAGAATCTTGCCAGGTGGCTCACCACTAGGAACATTCAGTGGCCATTGAGCCATGTCCAGAGGCACAAGGCCTCCTGGCACAGGAGCAGAGACTCCACCAGATTTGTTTGTCGCAGTACCACATGCCGGTGGAGTTGTCTGTGAGCATCTGCACTAGCCTCCCTTCTATGGACGGAAGGAAGGCTTTCAACGTCAAGCAGATGGCCCTCAACTTCAGAAGGCTGATGTGGAGTCGGTACACTTCCAGAGATCTCTGATATTCACCTCTCCCAGACGGTCACAGCAATGCATCCATCACCACTGTGAGCTCTGGGTGGAGACAGGAGAGGGGTCTGCTGCAGACCCGATTGTGGTCCAGTAACCACCACTGCAATATTTTGCAGTTTCCTCTGAAATCTAAACTTGGTTGGTGAGGTCCTTGGATGTTGAGCACACTGGGACTTCAGGTAGGGGAAGAGTTGCACCCCTGACATCCGAAGGAGTTACCACCACCATTACTTTTGCGAGTGGGCATTGGTGAGACCAAAGGGGAGCACATCGAACTAAAAAGTCTCCTGTCCCACCATGAACCATAAGTAGTGCCAATGGGCTGCCAGGACAGGTATAAGGAAATAGGTTCCTGCAGGTCTCCTATCCAGTCTCCAGCATCTAGGGCATACAAGACCTGGTCTAGGGTGGGCATTTCGAATTTTGCCTTTCACAGGAGGGCGCAGGTCTAAAATAGGACAAAGGCCTCCATCCTTTTTTGGTACCAGAAAATAATGGGAACAACCACCACAACCTACTTCTAGGGCAGACACCTTTTTAATAGACCCTTTGGCAAAAATGGCTTGCACTGCTGCAAAATGGAGTGTTGATCCTCTGTCAGTGGCTGAGGAGATGGCGGAAGGTGAAGCGGAGAAGAAAGGAAAGAAAGGCCATATCCTTTGGGGATGTTCTCCAGAACCCACCTGTCAGAGGTGAAGGGATGCCTACACGTAATCGGTGGATTCTGCCTCCCATTCGTGAAGTTCTAAAAAGAAAATCTGGTTAAAGTGGCTTTAAGTGCAATGAAGCAATTTTTGAGAAAAGTACTAAATTCTGGGTTTAGTACTATCACAGCACGAGCAACATAGTCAGTGCTAATTTTATGTCAATAATTGCGTAAAAAGAGAAAGAAACAATGTTGGTACGTTTCTCTTCAAGTTTGAGGTAATGTCATGAAAATTGGTTGCATTAACAGCATTACTGAGCTGTAGTATAACAGCATCTGACATTCTGTAAATTAACTCAATACAGGGGTGCTCCACTCACACATTTCAGCAGAATGTAGTACTGAAAAGCCCCCCAAAAAATTATTCTAACATTTTAAAGTAGGGTTCAGGGAACAGAAGCATTCAGCAATAGCACAAGGTTTTTAGGCTTAAGAGTAGCGCTAAGGGATAGCAAAGGGTTTCTTAGGGTTCAGTGGTGGGTAGCATTACGGAGAAGCAATGGTTTATAAGCTTCAAGGAAGGATGGTCTTAAAGGGTTGTTTAAGGAGTATTCAGGGAAGGGCAGTGTAAGGGGTATTGAGAGTTTAAGGTTCAAGAATTGTACCGTTAAGGAACAATAATGTTTTTAGGGTTCAGAGATTAGCAGCATCAAGGGGTTGTAAGTTTTTGTGGTTTATGATTTAAAGGTGTAACAAGCAGCTTGTACAGTTTATGGAAGGGTGATAGTTTTTTTTTTTTACAGTTCAAGGAAGGGTAGTGTTAAGGGATAGAAACAATTTAGGGTTCAGGGTGGGGGGCATTAAAGGGTAGGAAGGTATTTCTTAGAGTGGAGAGAAAGGTAGTAAGGGGCATTTCAGAGTTCAGTAATTGGTAGGGGGTATTAAAGTTTTTTTAGTGTTCAGGAATGAGTAGCGTTAAGGGGTAGTAAGGGACTTTAGGGTTCAGGTATGGGTACAAGCAAAAGGTAGCTCAAGTTTTTAATTTAAGGTTAAGGGATGGGTAGTAGAGGCATTTTTAGTTCTCAACGATGAATAGGTTTAAGGGGTAGTGTAACGTTTGTAGGGTTTAAGGAAGGGTAGCTGCATGGGGTCGTACGTTTCAAGGATTCAGGGAACGGTAGCGTAAATGGGTAAACAAGGGTTTCTGAGTTCAGGGAAGGGTAACGTTAAGGGGTAGCAAGGAGTGAATAGGGTTCAGGAAAGGTTAGCATTAAGGGGTTTTAGGATTCGGTGTTAATTTAAAATGACATAATATTAATAAATAAATTTAATTTAATACATAATATTACATTTGAAGTAAATTAAAAATCATATTTGTAATGTTGTTGATGTAGTAAATGAAGAGGCTGATGGAAAGCAAACGGATGAGTTGGATTGAACTGCAAAACAGCAACACCTTCTTCCTTCTTGGCTTTCTCCCACCGGTACTGCTACCAGAGAGTAACACCACCATAGTTATCTTATTAGCTAGGGGATATACAGCTTTGAGGGGTAGTAAGGATTTTTGCTTTAAGGGGTATTAAGGTTTTTAGGGTTCATGGATGGGTGCCATTAAGGGGTAGTCTAGGAAACTGGCTTAGTATATGGTGCACACGTATTTAAATGAAACGCCTTGCACTAATCCAGACAACCCTTATGGTGATTTTAGTGGTCTTAGACAACTATAGAAAGCTCTCTAAGTGGTAGCTGTGGAGAGCAGCTTTCAGGCTTAGTCCAGAAGGAGTGTTAAGCAGCTTGTATTACCAGATCAAATCATATAGTGTAGATTAAATGAAAAAGAAACACACAGTGTATTTATAAAAATGTCTATTTATTATACCACACTCACTAACACATTAGCATATCTTCAACACGGAGATATCAACACAAATACTCACAATACTTCAATTACAAACAGGTAAGTAAGCACAATACACAGTGGCCTCTAGGGGGAGACCAAACCATATACTAAGCAAGTGGATTGCAAACTGTGACCGAAGGCGGAACTTGGACCAGGAGACTTAGAAGGGCTGAGAATATAAGGAATGACCCAAGGTAAGTACACAGGAACCCCACGGAAGCTGTGTGCAGAGTGTAAACGCAGCAGCGTACTTGTTAGAAGTCAACAGGAAAGTCACAGTTGCAGTTGCAGTTTTGAAGAAGGACCCTTCGCAGTAGACCTTGAAGAATCCTCTTGGAAGACAGAAGGTTGGAGATTCAACCCACCAATGGATGCCCCAGCAACCAGAATACCTATGCCAGGGAAGCCGGGTGCATAGGTGCGAATTGACGCTGGAAACAGTTCTAGATCACATTGGAGGACTTCAGTAAAAATGCCATTGGAGAAGAATGTGCAAGAGTCCGGTGGAATCCAAGAGTGGATTCTTGAAGAGCCAAACCTGCAAGCAGAGGGGATAGAGTCTATGCAAATCGGAGGTGACCAAGAGGCACTGAAGAGCAATGACCACCAATGACGGAAGATGCAGGAGTGATGGTGACCTTGTCGCTGCACCCGTGAGGACCAGGCGATGCTGTGGAAGACCAGGAGCCCTTCACGGGCTGTCCCACGTCGAAAGTCGAGAACCAGGGGGTCGGTGTCCAGGGGGAGCGCCAACAAGTCTTAGCAGCAGCAACAGAAATGGAAAATAATGAAAGAGCAATGTTGGAACCAGCAAGGTCCAAGGGACTCACCAAGTGCAGGAGAGTCAGAGCAGGCCCAGAGCCAGCAGGAAAGCCCACTGAAGCAAAAGAAGAGCCTTCAGAGAATCCACAGGCTGAGGGCACAGGAGTCGCACGAGGACCTCAGGCAGCTCACCAAAGATGAAGGCCCATGGTGCAGAGTATGTGGTGAGGGCGAAGAGCTTGGCAGGAAGAGATGCTGGAGGCTAGACCTTCTTGTAGCCCGGAGATCTCTGGAGCACAGAGCCAACAAGCCTTGGCAACAGCAAGTCGACGTGGTACAGAGGGGTTTGGTCCCAGCTGTTCCGAGGAGGGACACAGGCCTTAAAATTGCAGAGAGGACAGGTCAGGCATCGAGGGAGTCGCAGAACAACCACCTATGTTGCTGGGCATTTCAAAGACCATGGGAAGTCGGGAGCAGCAGACCGGTTAGCTTTATTGTGGTGCCTGCAGATACAGAGGAGTGACTCCTTCACTCCAAGGGAGATTACTTCAGGTGTCCTTGATGTTCACACGTCTGTTGAAGATCCCTGATGAAGCACAGACACAAACAACGAAGAAAACTTGCAGAAAAGCAAGACCAGGAGCAGCAGTAGTCTTCAGTGATGAAGTCTTGGTTCCAGGCGAAGTCCAAGTGTCCAGACTGTCGAAGAGTGACGTGGTTTCAGTCTTGGGTTTTGTCCCACGACGAATCTGAGGACCCACCCACAGGTAAGCCCTTTTATACCCTAAGCAATGGGTTAGGAAGACTCAAGGGTCCCTCCTAGAGGAAGGGCAGGACAGAGGGGAGGATACTCCAATGTCCTTTGTCCAGTTTCACACCAGAGCGGGAGCAAAGGGCTCCCAGAACAGGTCCTAACTAGAGTATGCAAGGAGGGTACCAAACGGGCCCTTCAAAGCAGTCTGTTGGCACTGGCAAGCGTCCCCACCCCAGCCCAATACACTAAGTCCTGTCTGGGGTCGGCAGCAGCACTAGCCTGCTGGCAGACCATGGAAGGTTGTTACGGGGCGTACTGGGGGCTCTCCGGAGGAGCCCCCCAGTGCATGGTGTCATACCTCCAGCACCGGTAAAGGTGTTGGGGTATGATTCCAACATATTTCACACCAAACATGCCCAGGTTCGGCACAGCCAATATATAATTAAATGTAAAAATAACAGTTGATGGACAGAATGCAGAACAATGTCATACATTCACCCCAGTACAGCGATCTGGGCCTAAATCCATTTTTTTTTGCTCACCATGCCATTCCAGTTTGAACCCAGCCATATGCAAATCAGTCTTGACCTTGTGCCTCATGGGAACGGTCCAGCCCGAACTGCAAAGCCAGGTCCTCCCTGAACTGGAAACAAGCATCCTAGGACCGGTTTCAGGTTTTCACCCCTCTTCAGCCAGGATAGCTTGATTCCAGTGGCATGGAGAGCACGGGACTCACGTCTGGGCATACCCGTCCCACTCGGGGTGGCAAATGCAAAAAGAACAATTGATGGACAGAATGCAGAACAATGTCATACATTCACCCCAGTACAGAGATCTGGGCCTAAATATAGTTCGCCTTTACGTAATGGAGCATGGCCACTATATGTATCAAAATGGTTGACAGCACTTACAAAGCCTGGAGAATCGACTCCCAGGTGTGTAGGGGTTGTCCTGCTTATGCAGGGCACCCTCACACGTATAACCCAGCACCCTACCTTGAGGACTGAAAGGCCTGCCTCAGGGGTGACATAGATTTAAGTGCAGTGACCTCAGATATAAGGAAACGTATATCTCTTATAAATAGTGCTAGCACCACCTTAAAAAGGCTGCAATGGCAGGACTATAGTCACAGTTTGAGTAGTCTCTCATGGGTGGAATAATATATGCTGCAGCCCATGGGAGACCCCTGGTGTACCTATGCCCTAGGTACCTTATACCATATACTAGGGACTTACAAGGGTAGACCAGTAGCCAACTGTGGTGGTTCAGAGGTACTTACCAAGTCAAATTTAGGGAGTAAGCACAATGACTGGGGTCCAGATTACCAGGATCCCAACCAGACTAGTCTAAAACACACTGACACCAGGCAAAAAGTGGAGGTAACCATGCTAGAAGGATCCCATCTTCTTACAGTCCTTTTGGGGGTTAAAGAGAGTGTTAACTTAAGGAGTAATTAGGGTTTTTTTTTTAGTGTTCATGGATGGTGGCGTTAAGGGGTAGGAAAGGGCTTGGAGGGTTCAGGGAAAGGTAGCATTAAATGGTTTATAGGGTTCAGTGAAGGGTGGAGTAAGGGCTTCTTGGGGAGGAGGGAAGGATACAGCTAAGAGGTCAAGGGGTTTTTAGGGTTAAAGGAAGGGTCGCTTTAAGGCAAAGCAAGGGTCTGTAGAGCTCATGGAAGCGGGTGCAGTTAAAGGTATTTAGGGTTCAGGGATGGGAAGCTGTCACGCCTTAAGGGGGGGGGGGGGGGTTGGGATCCTCAAGGAAACGCAGGCACTCAATTAGTTCGAGGGGGAAGGCTTTATTGCCAATGGTCCGTTCAAACAAAAGAAAAGAACACAATGTCAGTGTAAGGTCCAGTTGAAGAGTATTCCTCTTGTATTCACCGGTCCCAGAACAGTAAGGAGGTGGGCTTCAACGTCGAGGCTCTGGATGGAGTTCCTGGCTGGCTCCAAAAGACGAGGAAGTCCCCAAAACACAAAAGAAATCAAGGGTCAGTGGGCGGTCTATGGAGAACCAAACTGAGGGGAGGGGAAGATAGAAGTGAGGGGAGCACCGTTCCTGCTATACGGGTGGAAACCAGAGAGGGGTCGAAGAAAGCAGCGGTGACCTCCCACCTTACTACCCGTTCCCTCCCCGTGCTTTAACGAGTCCCAGGACACGCTCACGTACCTGTTCCAGCCACTCTCCTCCTGGAGTGGCAGCTTGTGGCGCGGTGTCGGACCCTACAGATGCTTTCTCCTGGTGTCGGGGTTGTCGGGTGGCCTCCGGTGCACGTCTGGGCAGTCGTTCTCCAGCGGGCTGCTGATCCGGCGTTTTCTCCCTTCCTGCCACGTCCCTCGGCTCGTCCACGGAACTCCAGGTTTTTCCTGACTCCTCCCTTTTTAATGCATCAGTGTTTCCAGATAGGGTCCACAGGGCTGGCGTTACACATCCTGACTCCTCCTCCTGACGGCTTCCTGGTATGTTAAAGGGACCGGCCTCGTCCCGCACCTGCATTGTCATGACATCATCGTAAACAAAGGGTTCCCAGTCCCGCTCCCCCAGGCTCCTCCTGACATACCCTTCCCCCAGGATTTTCCCGATCGGGGGAAATAGGGAATCGGGACAGAAAGTCTGCATTGCGTTGTTCGGTGCCCTTGCGGTGTCGGACCTCAAATTGAAAGGGTTGCAGGGACAAAAACCACCGGAGCACCCAGTCATTACATCCTTTGTTCCTTTGTAGCCACGTTAGTGGGGCATGGTTGGTGTATACAACAAAAGGTCTGCCCTCAAGGTAATACCTTAGTTTTTCTATCCCCCACTTTACTGCCAGGCACTCTTTTTCTATGGTGGGATAGGCCTGTTCTCAGGGTAAGAAGCAAAGGGCAATGAAGCCTATGACGAGTCAGCGGTAGGGTAGTGAACTGTAATTGAGAGGAAAGTAGGCGAGTTTAGTATTTATGGTGAGCAGAATGTAGAAACTTATAGGTTGCTGTAAGGGAATTTACGTGTTTGCTTACTATTGTTGAGCAGAAGCAGAGGGCAAGTTTACTTAGGAGGCTGTAGCAGATTAGTAAAAGCCTCATCTAAATGATTTAGGTAGGAAAAGGGATACGTGGATTTCATTACAGGACAAGAAGATTTCTGTAGCACTTTATCCCTTGGACAAGTACATTTTTTCAAAAATTCCACACTCCTGTAATGGTTTTGCATTATTTAGAGAACAGTAGCATCAAGGGGTTTATAAAATTCATGGAAAGGTAGCGTTAAATGGTAGAAAGATGTTTTTAGGGTTTATGAAATGGTAGCAATGAAGAGGTAGTACAGGGTTTTGTGTGTTCAGGCCAAGGTATGGTAAGGAGTAGTAAAGCATTTAGGTTTCAGGGAAGAGCTGTGTTTAATTGGGAGTATGGGTTTTTTGGGTTCAGTGAAGGGTGGCTGTAAGGGGTAATATGAGTTTTTTAGAGCTCAGGGACGGGTATCATTAAAGAGTAGCAATTGGTTTATAGGTTTCAAGGAAGGGTAGTGTAAGAGGTTTGTAGGGTTTAGGGAACTGGAGCATTAAGCACTTGAGAAGGATTTTAAGGATGCTGAGAAAAGTAGCATTATTGGGCAGTAAGGGGGTTTGTAAGGTTCAGAGAAAGGTAGCTTTAAGGGGAAGTGTTTTTTGGGGTTCAGAGTAGAGTTAACGGGTAGGAGTTTTTAGCGTAGTAATTTTTTTTAGGGTTCAAGTAAAGGTAGAGTTACAGGCTTATTAGCATTTTCAGGTCTCCCTGCACAAACACAATAGAGATCTGGGACCTCCTCGACACCCTCTCGCAAGACGTCGCCTTCTTCACAGAAATCTGGACCAACGCACGTTCACCGATGACTGGAAACGTGCAGAAGTCAAGCCCCTCCTCAAGAAACCCTCAGCAGACCCGATGGACCTGAAACACGACCCATCTCTCTGCTCCCCTTCACGGCCAAAGTCACAGAGAAGATAGTCAACACCCAGCTGAAAAACTTCAAAGAAAACGCCATTCTAGACCCCACCCAATCCGGATTCTGCAGCAACCACAGAACCAATTCTGCAGCAACCACAGAACCAAAACCGCCCTCCTCGCCGCTACAGACAACATCCGTGCCCTCCTCGACCAAGGCCACACTGCGGCCCTCATCCTACTAGACCTCTCCGCAGCCTTCAACACCGTCTCCCACCGCACTCTCGTAGCCAGACTCCACGACGCAGCATACAGGGAACCGCCCTCGACTGGCTCTGCCCCTTCCTCACCGGCAAAACCCAAAGGATCATACTCCCACCCTTCCTCCCCGAGCCCACTGAGATCAACTGAGGAGTTCCCCAGGGTTCATCACTCAGCCCCACGCTGTTCGACATCTACATGGCCCCCCTCGCCACCATCGTCAGACAGCACGGACTCAGCATAGTATCGTACGCCGACGACACCCAGCTCATCATCTCCCTCACGAAGGAACCAGACACCAACAAACTCACCTTCCAGGAAAGGATGAAAGACGTTGCATACTGGATGAGCAGCAGCTATCTGAAGCTGAACTCGGAGAAGACTTAAGTCTTGGTCCTCTGACCCACCCCCTCAGCTTGGGACAACACCTGGTGGCCACCGCCCTCGGCAACCCCCCCACCCCAACGGACCACCCACAGAACCTCGGCATCATTCTCGACTCCTCCCTCACCATGACCCGCCAGATCAACGGCGTCACCTCCACCTGCTTCAACACCCTCCGCAAGACCTTCAAATGGACCCCCCCCGAATCAGACTGTCACACACGCAGTCATAACAAGCAGACAGCTACGGAAACGCCCTCTACACTGGAATCAACAAAAACCTTCTGCGCAAACTCCAGACCATCCAGAACACCGCAGCCAGACTCGTCCTCGGCGTCCCATGACATGAACACATCACCCAACAGCTATGAGACCTCCACTGGCTCCCTGTCGAGAAGAGAGTAATCTTCAAGCTACTCACCCACGCATTCAAATCCCTCCACAACACCGGACCCAAATAACTCAAAGAAGGAGTCTCCTTCCACGTACCCAAGAGAAACCTCCGCTACGCCAACCTCGCCCTAGCAGAAACCCGGCGCATCCGCAGGACCAGAGAAGGTGGAAGAGCCTTCTCCTACGTCGCGGCAAAGGCCTGGAACGAGTCCCCGGTCAACATGAGGTACTCCCCCACGCTGCACACCTTCAGGAAGAGCCTCAAGACCTGGCTCTTGAGCTGATACGGAGCCCCCCGCCCCGAGCTTCTGAGACCCTCACAGGTGAGTAGCACGCTTCACAATTCCCTGATTGATTGACTGATTGAGGAAAGGGGAGCATCAAGGGATAGTAAGGGGTTTTTATGGTTCTGATATGGGTAGCATCAAGCAGCAATACGTTTTTAGGATTCATGGAAAGGTAGCATTAATGAGAGTAAGAAATTGTTGGGTTTACAAAAGGGCAGTGGTTAAGGGACAGTAAGACATTTTTAGGGTTCAGGAAAGGATAGCATTAAGGGATAATATGGGTGTTTTAGGTTCTGGGAGGGTAAGAGATAAGAGGTAGCAAGGAGTTTGCAGGTTTCAATGAAGGGTAGCATTAGGAGGCAGTTAGGGTTTTTTAGGATTCAAGGGTGGATAATTAAATGTGCAGTATATTAAATAATCATATTTAATATATAATATTTTAGGTAAATTATAGAAGTAATGTAATTTTTAAAATGTAAACACTAAATTAAATAGAATTCAATTAATGTTTAGGAGCAGAGGAGCTAAAACTAGGAATTGAGAAAAACACTCTCTCAAGGAGTAGTATGTCACATATCTCTAAAGTTGACGAAGGAAAGCAAAAGGGGGGCTAGAATTGTAATACAGCAACACATTCCTCCTGATTACCCTTCCCCCCCATCTTTGCGACTGCCAAAGAATAAACACCATAATTATCTAGGAGGGATGTACAACCTAACAATGCATGTCTTTACTACACATGTAATACAATGCATTGCATTACACTGTGGGATTTTATCACACATTTCTGTAGTAAATCATTAGCTAGACTTGATAAAGAGCTCTGGCTCACACAAATTGATGAACAAATTATTAAAGTCTAGGAAGGATAAGAACTTGTTTCTGTGGAAGCAAACAACTTATATATAATCAAAACATGTTCCACTGTCCAACAACCATGTGGGCAGAGCCAACGCCCCTCTCTGCAGTACACCAGGAAAGCACTTTGTAGGTCATTCATATAAGGTTTAGTAACAACTGCGCTGTCAAGTCAGACCTAAACGTATTGCTTCAATGACTATATACAGCGGCATCATTCAAAATATCACTAAATTTACAGGTTGGTTTCCATTTTCTTTCCCTTTCTTTCCACTTATCTTGCTCTCCATTTTTAGGTCGAGCCAAGCAGAGCGCATGCACTGCGCGGCATGGTGTATTCTGTACATAGGTTTCAAACCAGCAATCACTTGTTGAGGCTGTTCCGGGTGCCTTTCTAAATTCCTTGCTTTTGAATGGTAAATCGTGCCCATTTGTCCCTCCTTTTGGTCTGTTATTCCCTCCCATAGTGACTGGACCTGTTACAGGGCTCATTTCCCTTCTGTCCATTTCAGTACATTTTGCGCACTATTTTTTCTGATTGCCTGCTTCATGTTCTGGCAATGTTGCAAACATGAACAGCTGACAAGTGTAATTGCTTTCCCTCCCACCCACCCGTTTCTCCGTGGGTTCTCGCCTTGCCACCGTAGCTTTCACTTATGATCTACAGAGTCTGGGTCACTGAAGACCAAGTTGAGCAGTCACTAAGTTAGAAGGTTAGAAATTTGACATTACATGCTAGCTCCAATTCACCTAATTTTAATTATGTTTAACTCGTTCGGAGATTCGTTGCTCCGTTTCTGTAAACAAGGCTGTAAATCTCGTTATTTATCTGGTCACAAATGCTGCAGCTGTGTCTCTGTTCCCAGTGGTAATTCCCCGTTCTTAGTCCTCTAGGCAGTGCTTCAGCTGCGCCTCTGTACCCAGTGGTAATTCTTCATTCTTAGTTCTCTAGCCAGTGCTGTTAGCTGCTTCTCTGGTCCCAGAGTAATTCCTCATTCTTAGCCCTCAAGCCAGATATGCTAGCTGCTTCTCTGGTCCCAGTGGTAACTCATTATTTGTCCTCTAGGCAGTGCTGCCACTCTGGTCCTGTCGTAATTCCTCATTCTAAGTCCTCTACGCAGTGTTGCAGCTGTCTCTCTGTTCATACATCCACTACATTTCAAACCAAAACACACAGAAAGGCATTGTCATTTACAACGCATTAGAGCTTTAACTAGGAAAAACGCGAGACCTATCACATTGCAAACGCTTGTTCTTTGTTTTCCTCCATTTTTTCCTGTCCACCTCTTTTTTTCTCTCTCACGCCTTTTTCTAGTTTTTTCTTGGTCTCATTCTTTTCTGGCTTTCTCTTGTATTTCCCTGGTTTCTTTCCTTCTCTCCTACATTTCTTTTTTCATTTCACTCACTTTCTTCTTGTCCATCTATCCTTTCTGCCTTTTCCTTTTGGACCATTTTTCATTCTCTCATTTCCTGCCTGTCTATTTTTCTCAGTTTCTTTCATTAGATCCTTCCCTTTCGTTCTTCTTTCCTTTTCTCTACAATTTTTTTCCTTTTCCTTACTTTCTTTTCCCTCTTTTATTTCTTATTCCCTTTTACTACGGTTTCCCCTTAGTATTCTTTCCATTCCTTCTCTTCTGTTACTTTCCTTTGCTCATTTTCTTTCATTGTCTTCTCTGATCATTTCTTCTCTCCTTCACTAATCCTTTCTTTCCTTACTCTTTCAACCATACTTTCTTCCTCTCCTTCCTTTCTGGTCGTTAACCCTTAATATCTACATTCCTTCTTTCCTTTCATTCCGCCATTCCTTTGTTTCCCTCCTTTACTTTCTTTTTACAACATCTCCCTTTCCTGTCCTCCCTCTACTTTCTTGCTGGATTTGACTAATTCCCCTTTCATCCCTTCTTCTTGTAATACCTTAGTATATGTATCTTTATCTAATCCATATA
Source organism: Triturus cristatus (assembly GCF_964204655.1). Taxonomy (NCBI): domain Eukaryota; kingdom Metazoa; phylum Chordata; class Amphibia; order Caudata; family Salamandridae; genus Triturus; species Triturus cristatus. The sequence continues at coordinate 1,374,612,982 of NC_140590.1, read as the reverse complement.
TTAACTCAGGGTTGTTTTCATTTATCAGAAGTACTTCTCATGGATGAAAAGGTTTCAGACTCCTCTTATAAAGGTTATCTGTGCATGACAACAATGAAAACCTAGTAAAAGAGACAAGTAAATAATCTTTCAATGTATTGTGCTGCTAAAATATCTCTTTTCATGAACGACAATCCTCACTGTACTGTCTATCATTTTGTTCAATAATGTGTTTTCAAAGACAATATAGTATACTGGGTGTTACAAATAGAGTTACAACTGCCATATGTTTTTTTTTTTACAATAGCAATAAGCAACAACCACCTTTTAAATGCCTAGATGAGCTAAACCTACTGAAGGACACACCATATCAGTGCCGCAACGCTATCCGCATAGGTCATTTTCTTTTCTTCAGGCAACGAGAGCAAAAAGCAAAAATATATTTTCGTTAATCAAAACCAAAAAATACTCATGTAGTAAAGATTTTGTGCTACATGCTTCTTTACCCCTTTCTCCTGTGACTCCATGTCCTGCTGGGAAAAAGAGCAACTTCATTTTCAATGCCATTTGTGGCTCACTAACGAATCTGAATAATGAAGAACAAACTAATTTCCACAACTCCGCCTACCTACTCTTTATAGAGGCAATACAATAAATAGTGATACTACAGGACTAAGATTAACTTTGTTTCTTAGATGTAAACAAGGCACAGAGCAACACCATAAATGTAATGGTACTGTTAAGATTGCCCTTACTCAGGTCTACAAATAAAGGGTCATAAATTACGAATACGACTTTATTTCTAACACTTGTGAGGACAACTTGGGTAGGGTTAACCTTTCACCCCTCTATAGACTATTACGTCTTGTTTTTGTGCGTTGCGACTCTAGTGACAACGTCCCACGGGCTAGATTGTTCCAAGAAAAGATTATGTACACTCTCAGGAGAGCGGCTGAGCAGAAAAAGAACGTTGGTGGCTGCATCAATGAGCTCTCATCTTTTCCAAGTATGACCTTTTCACCAGTGACCAGGAAACCGTGCCGTGCAGCTGTGTCCCCCTTCCATCAGAGAAGATCGCAGCTGTGAGAATGCGCTTTCTAGCAAGATTCGCAGGCGACACCAGTAAGTGTCCCCCCAACACTGTGAAACAGGGCATTAGTTGCAGCGCAAGCATCAGAACACAGCTAAGGAATAGACTACAGGACGGGTTCTACGATTTTTGGGACCCTAGGCAGAAAGGGTGTATGCGGGGCCCCTCTTATTAGCATAGAACTTTACAACACACAAAGTGACACCACAGGAAATAACACACACACCCACCCATCCAGTGAAAGGCTATGTGGCAAAACCCATCAGACATGATTTTATCCACACCCTTGATCGGTTATTCGTACTCACTCTCAATTCTAGCGAGAAATGTGTATAATATATATATTCACTTAAAAAACCATAGGTTTCACACAGGTTATAGTTAGGTGGACATTTCCCTCGTAAAAAACCAATGAAATTCCCCCGTTATAGTTAGATCAGATAACTATAACTCGGGCGACCGCAATCAACTGCTGATGACGTCACATATTACATCACTCATGACATGGTCAGTGGCATCACTCATGACATCACTGATGACATCATCCTTGTGATAGAGTGGCGGCCGCGCGAGTTATAGTTATCTGATCCAACTATAACGGGGGAATTTCATTGGTTTTTTACGAGGGAAATGTCCACCTAACTATAACCTGTGTGAAACCTATGGTTTTTTAAGTGAATTTGCAAGGTTTTTTAAATGCTAATTCCTAACTATAACGTGTGTGAAACCTATGGTTTTTTAAGTGAATTTGTACAGTTTTTTAAATGCTAAGTTATGTATTTATTAATATTTTTTTTTTTAAGGTTTTTCCGCCGTACGCTTACCGTACGCGTACCCCGCGATTTTTTTTGAAAAAATAAAAATTTATTTTTCACACTTCGGAGTCCTTTTTGGACCCCCTGACAAAGGCTACGGGGTCTGCAACTCTCTACCTTGCCCCCTTTTCACGTTCTCCACCTTTGTTTTTTAGTGTGAGACACACAAAATGGCGGCCGACACTTCCTGATTTCGACCGACTGGAATGTTTACTGTCATGTAACCACCAATCAGAATTACGCTCGTGCACGGCAGCGTGCGCGTACGGTATGCTTACCGTACGCGCACGGTGCTCGCTTATAGATATATATGTACTTTTAACTGAAATATTCTCAGGAACTAAGAACAGATTTACTTCAGATATTCAAAAGGCACATCCCTGACCTGAGGACTACCTCTCTGCCAAATTTCAAATAATTCTGTTCAGCCATTCGGGCTGTACCTTGGACTAAAGGTCCCTATGGAAAAATGCATGGGGAAAATGCGTTTTGGGACCCCCCTTTTTTCTCAGCCCCCGCTTGACTAATCACCCCAAAACTTTCAGGGTAGGAGCAGAGCGCCCCACCTATTTTGAAAAATTCGCGAGGATTCGTCAACCGGCGCCAAAGTTATTCAAAATAGAATTTTCAGATTTCCTATGGAAACACGGTCCTAACTATAACTATCTACTGGTGACCGCCAGTAGATAATATTATATATATATATATATATATATATGATGACTGCTCCAGGTGCCCCTCTCATAGAAACGCACTCGAAAGAGTTGATGTAGCAATCCTTTATAAGGCAAACATCTCACAGCGCTGATGGCGTTACAGCATGTCAAAAAGCCTGACGCGTTTCAAAGCTAGATTGCTTCTTCCTCAGAGGCTTGACAAATGCAAAAGGACACACCCACAGTTTTAAATCACATCCCACGCCCATCATAGGGCAAAGCATTCTGGGTCCTGTAGTGCGTCCATAAAATTCCAACCCATATGGGTGCATTACTGTTTCATTGCTGTCCATAATCAAAGCCCACAGATGGGCCCCAGCGCGAAGATGCATCCTGCGCCATCAACAGACTCCCACACATGCGGTCAGGTAAATAGCCTGCCACGTGGCTCCCAGTTATCGGGGTGGTGCGTTTCTCGCGGCAGGGGCTGCCGCGTGTTCAATTGCTGCTCCCAGTGTCCCTCTCTTGGAAATGCACTCGACACATGAGACCGGGTGAATACCCCGCCCCGTAGCTCCCAGTTATCAGGAGGGTGCATCCCCCGCGGCGAGGGCTGCCGCGAATTCGATGACTGCTCCAGGTGCCCCTCTCATAGAAACGCACTCGAAAGAGTTGATGTAGCAATCCTTTATAAGGCAAACATCTCACAGCGCTGATGGCGTTACAGCATGTCAAAAAGCCTGACGCGTTTCAAAGCTAGATTGCTTCTTCCTCAGAGGCTTGACAAATGCAAAAGGACACACCCACAGTTTTAAATCACATCCCACGCCCATCATAGGGCAAAGCATTCTGGGTCCTGTAGTGCGTCCATAAAATTCCAACCCATATGGGTGCATTACTGTTTCATTGCTGTCCATAATCAAAGCCCACAGATGGGCCCCAGCGCGAAGATGCATCCTGCGCCATCAACAGACTCCCACACATGCGGTCATGTAATATCTGACGTCATCAGCAGAGGATTGCGGTCGCGTGAGTTATAGTTGCCTGCACTAACTATAACTGGGGAATTTCATTGTTTTTTTACGAGGGAAATGTCCAGCTAACTATAACATGTGTGAAACCTATGGTTTAAGTGAATTTGCAAGGTTTTTTAAATGCTAATTCCTAACTATAACGTGTGTGAAACCTATGGTTTTTTAAGTGAATTTGTACGGTTTTTAAATGCTAAGTTATGTATTTATTAATATTTTTTTATTAAAAGTTATTCAAAATAGAATTTTCAGATTTCCTATGGAAACACGGTCCTAACTGTAACTGGCATCACTCTTGACATCACTGATAACATCATCCTTGTGATAGAGTGGCGGTCGCGTGAGTTATAGTTATCTGAAGTAACTTGAACGGGGGAAATTCATTGGTTTTTTACGAGTGAAATGTCCAGCTAACTATAACATGTGTGAAACCTATGGTTTTTTAAGTGAATTTGCAAGGTTTTTTAAATGCTAATTCGTAACTATAACGTGTGTGAAACCTATGTTTTTTTCAGTGAATTTGTACGTTTTTTTAAATGCTAAGTTATGCATTTATTTATTTATTTTTCTGGTTTTTCACCGTGCGCGGCGCTCGGTGCGCTTTGCACACCGAGCACCCACGGTTCACCGTTTGCACAATGTGCGCGCACCTCGCGATTTAAAAAAAAAAAAAAAATGTTTTTTTCACCCTTCCCCAACCAATCAGAATTGCGCTCGCGCACGGCAGGGTGCGCGCACAGTGCGCGCACCCTGCGCGCGTATAGATATTGATATGCTTTTAAATGCTATTTTCTCAGGAAATACTTAACAGATTTACACCAGACCTGCAAAAGGCACTTCCTTGACCTTATGGCTACCTCTCTGCCAAATTTCACGTAATTCTGTTCAGCCGTTCGGGCAGTAGCTGCGGCTAAAGGTCCTATGGAAAAATGCATGGGGAAAACGCGTTTTGGGACCCCCCCCTTTTTCTCGGCCCCCGCTTGACGAATCACCGCGAGACTTTCAGGGTAGGAGCTGAACGGAGCGCACCATTAGTTTTGAAAATTTCGCGAGGATTCGTCAACCGGCGCCAAAGTTATTCAAAATAGAATTTTGAGATTTTCTATGAAAACTAGGTTGTAACTATAACTATCTACTGGCGACCGCCAGTAGATTTTATATATATATATATTCACACAAAAAACACGTTTCAGGGGTGTTATAGTTAGCTGGACATGTCACTCGTACAAAAACAATTGAAATTCCTCCGTTATAGTTAGTTCTACTAACTATAACTCGCGCGCCCGCAATCCACTGCTGATGACGTCACATATTACATCTACTAGATGATGTTATCAGTGATGTCATTTGAGATGTCATCAGTGATGTCACTAACCATGTCATGAATGTCCCCGCGTCCTTCGGGAGCCGGCATTGCTTTTCCACATGGGAAGCTGCTGACATGCAGCTCCACGTGTGGAAAAGCATTATGGTTTGGATTTTGAAAGAGAGTGCAGGTTTCCCTGCTCTCTCTTCCAAAATCCAAACCAAGTTTGCTATGGGAGGGCGGGAGACTTTCGCCCTCTCATAGCAAACAGTGTCCTGGGGGTGGGCCCCCCAGGACACTGCAGGAGCCGGCCCTGGGGGTTGGCGGCCCCCAGGGCCCTCGAGGGCTCCAGGAGGGGGGCCACGCAGCCCCCCTCCCTCAACACATAAAGCCCTGTGGGGTGGTGGTCCCCGGGGCTTGGGGGGGCCATTGAGCCCCCCCAACAATTATACTAGGAGGGGCTTTCGAGCCCCTCCCAATTTATTTTGTAGCCCGGGGGGTGGCAGTCCCCGGGGCTGGGGTGCCCCTCTGGGCCCCCTTTAAATTTATAATTTTGCCCCCGGGATTTGGCCTCCCCGGGGGCTAATTATAAAAGTAGCTCCTGCGCGCACTTTCCGTTAAAAAAAAAAAATAATACATTGAGGGCCCTGGGAGTCCTTCTGGGACCCCCTCAGCAGGTCTAGAGGATCAGGGTATTTCTACCCTGCCCCCTTTATACGTTTTGCACACTTATTCCACAGACTTCACCCTTGCTTCTACTGAGGCACAAAATGGCTGCCAACAGTTCCTGGTTTCGAATGTTGACAACCACTTGACAGCCAATGAGCATTCAGCTCGTGATTGGGAGGGTGCGCTCAGGGTGCTCGGATCCAGCTTGACACCATTTAAGCAAAAGGCACGAGTCTTAACTGAGGACTACCTCTTTGCCAAATTTGGTGTAATTCCGTTCAGTAGGTCGGGCTGTAGCTGCGGCTAAAGGTCCTATGGGCAAATGCAAGGGGAAAACACGTTTTGGGACCCCCATTTTTTCTCGGCCCCCGCTACCCGAATCATCCAGAAACTTTCAGGATAGGAGCAGACCGGAGCTGGCCAAAAATTTTGCGAAGATTCATCAGTCGCCGCCAAAGTTATTGGGAATAGAATGTTGCGGATTTCCAATGTAAAATAGGTCCTAACTACAACTACCTACTGGCGACCGCCAGTAGGATATATATATATATCTCTATATCTATATATATCTCTATATATATATCTCTATATCTATATCTATCTATCTATCTATCTATCTATCTCTCTATATCTCTCTCTCTCTCTATATCTCTATATCTCTCTATATCTCTCTCTCTCTATATATATATATATATAGATATATATATATATATATATATATATATATACACACACACACACACACACATCTCTATATTATCTACTGGCGGTCGCCAGTAGATAGTTATAGTTAGGACCGTGTTTCCATAGGAAATCCGCAACATTCTATTTGGAATAACTTTGGCGCCGATTGACGAATCCTCGCGAAATTTTCAAAATAGGTGGGGCGCTCCGCTCCGCTCCTTCCCTGAAAGTCTCGGGGGGATTCGTCAAGCGGGGGCTGAGAAAAAGGGGGGGTCCCAAAACACATTTTCCCCATCCATTTTTCCATAGGACCTTTAGTCCAAGCTACAGCCCGAACGGCTGAACAGAATTACTTGAAATTTGGCAGAGAGGTAGTCCTCAGTTCAGGGATGTGCCTTTTGCAGGTCTGGTGTAAATCTGTTCATTAGTTCCTGAGAAAATTGCAGTTAATAGCATATATATATCTATAAGCGCGCACCGTGCGCGTACGGTAAGCATACCGTACGCGCACGGTGACGTGCGCGAGCGCAATTCTGATTGGTTGTTAGATGTCCGTAAACATTCGAATCGGTCGAAATCAGGAAGTGTCGGCCGCCATTTTGTCTCTCGCAATCTGAGGCAAGGAAAAACAGAGGGGGAAAACGTGAGAAGGGGGCAGGATGGACAGGTCCTGACCCCCTAGCCTTTGTCAGGGGGTCACTGAAGGACCCCCAAGGGTAAAAAAAAAAATATTTTTTTTTGCTAAAAATCGCGGGGTGCGCGCACCCTACGCGCACGGCACGAACAACACATCGTGGGCGCTTGGTGTGCGAAGCGCACCAAGCGCCCACAGCGCGCGCACCGTGCGCGTACGGTACGCTCACGGTGAAAAAACTTAAAAGAAAAAAAAATGCATAACTTAGCATTTAAAAAAACGTACAAATTCACTGAAAAAAACCATAAGTTTCACACACGTTATAGTTAGGAATTAGCATTTAAAAAAACCTTGCAAATTCACTTAAAAAACCATAGGTTTCACACATGTTATAGTTAGCTGGACATTTCACTCGTGAAAAACCATTGAAATTCCCCCGTTATAGTTAGTGCAGGCAACTATAACTCACGCGACCGCAATCCTCTGCTGATGACGTCAGATATTACATCACTGATGACATATGTGTCTTGCTGAAAAAAAAAAAATTGTAATATATGTATAGCTAAAAATTAATGGAAGAAGACATGGGTAAATAAGTGTCTAAATACAGTGATGTAATATCTGACGTCATCAGCAGAGGATTGCGTTCGCGTGAGTTATAGTTGCCTGCACTAACTATAACGGGGGAATTTCAATGGTTTTTCACGAGTGAAATGTCCAGCTAACTATAACAAGTGTGAAACCTACGGTTTTTTAAGTGAATTTGCAAGGTTTTTTAAATGCTAATTCCTAACTATAACGTGTGTGAAACCTATGGTTTTTTCAGTGAATATATATATATCTATATATCTATCTATCTATCTATCTATATATTCACTGAAAAAACCATAGGTTTCAGACATGTTATAGTTAGCGGAAATTTTACTGATAAAAAACCAATGAAATTCCCCCGTTATAGTTAGTGCAGGCAACTATAACTCACGCGGCCGCAATCTTCTGCTGATGCTAATACTGTATTTAGACACTTATTTGCCCATGTCTTCTTCCATACATTTTTAGCTATACATATATTAGAAATATTTTTTTTCATAAAGACACATATGTCATCAGCAGAAGATTGCGGTCGCGTGAGTTATAGTTGCCTGCACTAACTATAACGGGGGAATTTCATTGGTTTTTTATCAGTAAAATTTCCGCTAACTATAACATGTCTGAAACCTATGTTTTTTTCAGTGAATTTGCAAGGTTTTTTAAATGCTAATTCCTAACTATAACGTGTGTGAAACCTATGGTTTTTTCAGTGAATTTGTACGTTTTTTTAAATGCTAAGTTACTTTACGCCATTCGTGGCGTGCACGCCCACTTAACAGAGTTCGTTCCGTGCGCGCACGGTGAGCACGCGGTGCGCTTCGCGCACCGCGCGCCCACTTTACGCAGTTAGTGCCGTACACGCAAGGTGGGCACGCAGTGCGCTACGCGCACCGCGTGCCCACGTTACGCACTGTGCGCACATGGAGGACATATTATGCGCTTCCTTGTGATAGGTAATCTGTTAAATTTAATTTGTAAGTGATGACAATAATATGCCATGCACAGAGAGTTTTGTTTTTTTTTATTAAAATTTTTAGCGTAAGCGCACCGTACGCGTACGGTAAGCGTAATCGGCGAAATTTTCAAAAAATAAAAATTTACCGTTTTTGGCCTTTGAGGACTTCAACTAACATGGCTATGTGCATGGGCGCTGTCTAAACAGCCCCTTTATATGTTTTTTGCCTTTATTTACTGCCCCCCCCTCAGAGTGCGAGAGAGAAAATGGCGGCCGCCGCTTCCTGGTTTCGACCGATTCGAATGTTTACTTAGATGTAACAGCCAATCAGAATCGCGCTCGCGCACGCCACCGTACGCGTACGGTAAGCTTACGGTAAGCGTACCGTAAGCTGGCTCAGATATATATATTGATTTAAAGGCTATTTTCTCAGAATCTACTGAACAGATTTACACCAAACCTACAAAAGGCACTTCCTTGACCTGAGGACTACCTCTCTGCCAAATTTCTAGTAATTCTGTTCAGCCGTTCGGGCTGTAGCCCTGTCTAAAGGTCCTATGGAAAAATGCATGAGAAAAACGCGTTTTTGGGACCCCCTTTTATCTCAGCCCCCGCTTGACGAATCCCCCGAGACTTTCAGGGTAGGAGCGGAGCGTAGCGCCCACCTATTTTGAGAAATTCGCGAGGATTCGTCGACCGGCGCCAAAGTTATTCAAAATAGATGTTGCGGATTTCCTATGGAAAAGGGGTCCTAACTATAACTACCTACTGGCGACCGCCAGTAGGTAATATATAGATAGATAGATATATATATATATATATCCAACAATGTGTCCCTCCTTCAGGAACAAACATGGAGCACTCTTTGGGTTCTTAGATATTTCATCCAGCATGACGCGTTTCGTCTTCTTTGACTTCCTCAGATGCTGTCAAGTGAGTAAGGAGATCTGTAGCTCGGAGTTTTGTTAAAAAAGCCTCATTAGGCTCCTCCTGCCCAGTGTTCAGCGAGGAAGGACTATGCTGGAAATGCAGTCCCTCCCGATTTTTAGCCGCCATCTTTGAGTGTATGTTCTTTCGTTGATATTCCATGGTGGTATATATTTTACAATGTTTGTTCTTTTTAGTAAACTTCCATTATTTAATGGGAAACAGGACATACCTCTTTTGTCACACTGTATCGCTGAGCAGTTGGTTGAGGAGCTTCAGTATTTGTTTTTCAACCCTTTCATCAGCCGCTTTTGTTCAAACACGATATCCTGAGTCTGAGAGTGCCGGTTATAGTAATCCGCACTAAAACATGAGGTCATGTTCCAACTTCTTGTTGGCAGAAACATTGTATCCTTCGCTGCGGCGGTTCTGGCAGAGCACATTTAAGAGTTCCAACAAACGGCCACTCGTTCCGCCGAACACTTTACTTGATGGGTGCCTCCCTCGTGCAAGTGGCATGCACGCTTTAAAATAATCCAACAATGTGTCCCTCCTTCAGGAACAAACATGGAGCACTCTTTGGGTTCTTAGAAATCCTTTATTTCATCCAGCATGACGCGTTTCGTCTTCTTTGACTTCCTCAGATGCTGTCAAGTGAGTAAGGAGATCTGTAGCTTCGGAGTTTTGTTAAAAAAGCCTCATTAGGCTCCTCCTGCCCAGTGTTCAGCGAGGAAGGACTATGCTGGAAATGCAGTCCCTCCCGATTTTTAGCCGCCATCTTTGAGTGTATGTTCTTTCGTTTGATATTCCATGGTGGTATATATTTTACAATGTTTGTTCTTTTTAGTAAACTTCCATTATTTAATGGGAAACAGGACATACCTCTTTTGTCACACTGTATCGCTGAGCAGTTGGTTGAGGAGCTTCAGTATTTGTTTTTCAACCCTTTCATCAGCCGCTTTTGTTCAAACACGATATCCTGAGTCTGAGAGTGCCGGTTATAGTAATCCGCACTAAAACATGAGGTCATGTTCCAACTTCTTGTTGGCAGAAACATTGTATCCTTCGCTGCGGCGGTTCTGGCAGAGCACATTTAAGAGTTCCAACAAACGCCACTCGTTCCGGCCGAACACTTTACTTGATGGGTGCCTCCCTCGTGCAAGTGGCATGCACGCTTTAAAATAATCCAACAATGTGTCCCTCCTTCAGGAACAAACATGGAGCACTCTTTGGGTTCTTAGAAATCCTTTATTTCATCCAGCATGACGCGTTTCGTCTTCTTTGACTTCCTCAGATGCTGTCAAGTGAGTAAGGAGATCTGTAGCTTCGGAGTTTTGTTAAAAAGCCTCATTAGGCTCCTCCTGCCCAGTGTTCAGCGAGGAAGGACTATGCTGGAAATGCAGTCCCTCCCGATTTTTAGCCGCCATCTTTGAGTGTATGTTCTTTCGTTTGATATTCCATGGTGGTATATATTTTACAATGTTTGTTTCTTTTTAGTAAACTTCCATTATTTAATGGGAAACAGGACATACCTCTTTTGTCACACTGTATCGCTGAGCAGTTGGTTGAGGAGCTTCAGTATTTGTTTTTCAACCCTTTCATCAGCCGCTTTTGTTCAAACACAATATCCTGAGTCTGAGAGTGCCGGTTATAGTAATCCGCACTAAACATGAGGTCATGTTCCAACTTCTTGTTGGCAGAAACAATTGTATCCTTCGCTGCGGCGGTTCTGGCAGAGCACATTTAAGAGTTCCAACAAACGCCACTCGTTCCGCCGAACACTTTACTTGATGGGTGCCTCCCTCGTGCAAGTGGCATGCACGCTTTAAAATAATCCAACAATGTGTCCCTCCTTCAGGAACAAACATGGAGCACTCTTTGGGTTCTTAGAAATCCTTTATTTCATCAACGAGTGGCGTTTGTTGGAACTCTTAAATGTGCTCTGCCAGAACCGCCGCAGCGAAGGATACAATGTTTCTGCCAACAAGAAGTTGGAACATGACCTCATGTTTTAGTGCGGATTACTATAACCGGCACTCTCAGACTCAGGATATCGTGTTTGAACAAAAGCGGCTGATGAAAGGGTTGAAAAACAAATACTGAAGCTCCTCAACCAACTGCTCAGCGATACAGTGTGACAAAAGAGGTATGTCCTGTTTCCCATTAAATAATGGAAGTTTACTAAAAAGAACAAACATTGTAAAATATATACCACCATGGAATATCAAACGAAAGAACATACACTCAAAGATGGCTAAAAATCGGGAGGGACTGCATTTCCAGCATAGTCCTTCCTCGCTGAACACTGGGCAGGAGGAGCCTAATGAGGCTTTTTTAACAAAACTCCGAAGCTACAGATCTCCTTACTCACTTGACAGCATCTGAGGAAGTCAAAGAAGACGAAACGCGTCATGCTGGATGAAAATAAAGGATTTCTAAGAACCCAAAGAGTGCTCCATGTTTGTTCCTGAAGGAGGGACACATTGTTGGATTATTTTAAAGCGTGCATGCCACTTGCACGAGGGAGGCACCCATCAAGTAAAGTGTTCGGCGGAACGAGTGGCGTTTGTTGGAACACATATATATATATATATATATATATATATCTCCAAAGGTGGTCGCCACTCGGTAGTTATAGTTAGGATTGCTTTTCAAAAGACCTTTTTGGACTGCTGTGGCGCCATTTGAAAAATCTTCACAAAACGTTAAAAATTTTTATTTTTTAAAAGCGAATTCACTTCACTTTTCATTAAGGTCAGCAATTGGTGGTGATGTGTAGCCTGTTTCCGCTGATACCGGCAAGGGGCACCCCCTATCGTTCTGGAGCTCCGCGAAATCAGCAATCTGTGGTGGAGTACGAGGAGTACTATCGAGGTGCCCCCCAAGCAGAGGTATTTCCAATTGGAGAGTATTTAAGCGAGGGGAGAGAGGAGGCGGCA